>NC_040903.2:8449576-8752606 GCF_004126475.2 Phyllostomus discolor
CTGTAAAGTCACATCCAAACTCAAGCACGCATCCAAGGACTGCCAGCACCTCCCTCTCATACCTGAGAAGGCAGAGTCTGGGCAGGGATGGGTATGATGGTTAATTTTATAATGTCGACTGGCCTGGGCCATGGGATGCCCACATTCTCTTTAAACATTATTTCTGGGTGTATCTTGGAAGGTGTTCCCAGGAGAGATTAGCATTTAAATGGCTGAATTGAGGAAAGCCGATGGCCCTCCTGCATGGGGTGGGCACCAGCCAGTTGGTTGAGGGCCTGAACAGAACAAACAGGGGAGGAAAGTTGAATTAACTCCGCCCGACTGATAAGCCGGGACATCGATCTTCTCCTGCAAACTAGAATGTAGACCGGCGGCCCTCCGGCTCCCAGGCCTTCAAACTACACCACCCACTTCCCTAGGTCTCTTCTCCAGCTTACAGACTGCATGAGGTGGGATTCCCAACCTCCGTAATCATGTGAGCTAATTCCTTCTCATGAACCTCTTCCTAGGCACATATACCTCTTCTCGGTTCTGTTTCTCTGAGGAACACTGACTGATACAGAGGGGGTAGGGAAGGGGCATGTCTCCCCAAGACATGGAAAGCCAATGTGACAACTCTGTGAAATTCCACTTACATTGCATTCTACGGACGTGCCCAAGCATGGCATAAAATGAGAACAGCGCCTCCTTCAGGTACGCAACTCTCTTCACACCTGCAGCCTCCCTTGAGCAGAGAGGTGAGCCAACCACATCCGACCCCCGCCCCCGACCTGCGTGTCTGGTGGCATCTCAGGCCTTTGTGTCCTCCCACAAAGGATGCCCTCCTTTGTCTCCACGACAAGTCCAAGTCCCCTAATCCCTTGTAGAACCAATTCGATTCCATGCTCCTCGACCCAGGGCCCAAACACGCCACTGTATTCTTTGTGTTCTAATGACAGAACACAATTTACTCTTCAAGTGTTCAATAGATATTTAATGACGATCAATCAAATCCCAGGTCCTTCGTTAGACTCTGGACGACTAAATTAAATGAAAACAGCCCTCCTCGTACAGTTGGGTGGTTTCCACACTGCAAAAAGGCAGCTGGCCAAGGGAGCAGGAGAGGAGGGCTGAGATCCAAAACACTGTGCCAAGCCCTGCGGGGCTCGTGTCTGCCAGGAAGACCAGAGAGCCTTCCCTTTGCACAAAAAGCCCGTAGGCTCACCCAGACGGAGTACCTTTTCCCATTGCACACAGACAATGCCCCCGGGCTGCTGTGCCAAGGAAGACAGACACTGTACTTGTCCATGTGGAGCTTGCAGTTAGGTGCATGTGTGCCTCTGGACCTGCTGCTTTTCTCCCATGCTTCACTCGGTCCAGCAAGTTCTAGCAGGGGTGTCCAACCTTTTGGTGTCTCTGGGCCACAGGAGAAGAAGAAGAGTTGTCTTGGGCCACACATTAAATACACAAACACTAACGAAAACTGGTGAGCAAAAAAAGGTTTTAGGTAAATTTATGGTTTTGCGTTGGGCCAAATTCATAGCCATCCTGGGCCTCATGCGGCCCACGGGCCATGGGTTGGACATCCTTGAAGCGCATCTCTCCTGCACCTGGCCCTGTGTTCCATGTTGCTCAAACAAAAACAAACCAGGCATGGCCCCTGAGCTCAAGAAGGCCACAGTGATGTGACATTCACGGTGGATTCTCCGTGTACACGCAATTCTCAGTGTGTACACGCTGGCTCCCACTGAGGAGCCAAAGACCGAGTCATCAACCAATGAGAAGGCTCTAGCCATGTCGTACAGTTTAACCAGCTGTAAAATGGGGCAGTGCCTGGAGACTCAGTAGAATTGAGATGTGAAAATCAGCTCTAAACTTGGGGGCACACTCAGGTTCAAGCCAGGGTGACCCTTGCATGGTGGCCCTTGTGAAACCCCGGGCTAATTATGAAGCCTCTCTCAGCCTCAGTTTTCTCGTCTGAAAAATGGTGATAATACTAGTGCTTACCACACTGGTGTGTGGCTTAATTGAGACAATGATGTAAATCACTGACCCATGAGACTGGCGTGCAGCAAACACTCAGTGAATGCACAGTATGATTACCACTGGTTCTGCTCTCGAACTTTTGAGATTCTGCTTTTTTTCCCTCTCATCCAGCCCCCTGTCTTCAGTTTTATGGATTTCTAACTATTTAAGGCTTTGCATGATCTGTTTTCTTCCTAAACTTCTCTCAGTATTGTCTAGCTATAAGCAATAGTGGCAGTAGGAGGATTTTTTTTAAGATACACTAAGTAACAATCTAGAAGCTTCACAAAAATTACTCTTCATCTCCTAGGTAAACATGAAATTTTCTACCTTATATTCAGATAATGTCCCATGGCCTAAGGGAAAAAAGATTATTTTGGCCATATCTTGGCTTTGAAGTAGGCTTAGAGGAGTAGCCGTTTTCTTTCACCTGGCCCAGACCTCCGGTGACACCAGGCTAAAGGACCAGGAGGCAGCCATCACGGGGCATCGATGCTGCCTGGCTTTCTCTCGCTGGTTTTGGATATTTAAGCAGCTTAATTGCGCTAAAAATCACCAGACATGCAGCATCATCGAAAAAGTTAGCAGTGCCCTAGATTAAACAACACTAGGAATATTTGGGTCACAACTTTATAAGTAACTTAGAGCGTGAGTGTGCATGTGTGTGTGTGTGTGTGTGTGTGTGTCTCAATACCACAATCTCTGCTGGGGTAATCATCTCCATCCTCGATGTCATCAGGGCACCTGTCACCCTGTGCTGTAAGCGCTTGTTTAGCTGGCTGGCTTTCCCACTAGGCTGTGGGCACCCTGAGGGCGAGGCTCTCCTGTCGTCCTCCACCACGGAGCACACAACCCAAAAACTCAGTAGGTGACCGAGGGATGAATGAGCCCATGCCTCCCTTCGTGGACACCACAGGGTGCCAAGCGAATGCTACTTCTTAAATGGTTTTAAAATCAAAGCCTTAATAAAAGTAACAGCAGAGTTCTTTCTTCTCTCCTTTTCCCCTGCTTCCATTAAAAAAAAAAAAAATCACAGGAAATAGAGAATTAGGGCTGGAAACCATTCCCCATCCGTTCTCTCTCCACCTCCCCCCGTTCCCTCATTATACCCACGGTATCTGGTAACCCTTCAAGGAGCTCCCCGGAGACCTGGTAATATTGCATACGGTTGGGCTCCTTGGAAATACAATGGAGTGAATTAAGGCAGAGACTTCAGTTTCAAACTAGAAATGTCTTGACATATTTTCCTTTCAGATAAAATGCCTGGAAATATAATAAACTGTGTTTTAATGTTTATTTGTTTCACATACAGTCTTTTTTTTTCAACAGACAAATGCAAAGTTTTGAGTCTGGGAAAAAAATAGGTTTAAATCACCATTCCAGCAAAGCAGCTTTAAAAATAGTGCACACAAGTGATCATTTCAAGGCAGTTTAATGCACTTAGCCAACGAGCATGAACAGACTTCTTGGAATAACCTAACACCTTAAGCTTATTTTCTAGTCTTGGTTAGGATACATTTGAACCTTTCCTAAAAAAAAAAAAAAAGACAAAACTGACCATACGGGGCACCCACTGAACGCTGTAATTTTAATACATCCTGCATGTGCATGTTGAGGTTCCTCTCTGATGCCAGGAAGAAACAATCCCGGGCCTTCGTTTGTGCGCAGGTTTTAAGACAATGGGGCACAGAGCTTCGGGAGGCAGGGAATGGTTCTCCAGCTCCAGCCACGTTCCGTGTAAAAGCAAGACGCTGTGACTCAGCAAGATCCCCGCACCAGCAAAGGAGGGAGAGAAAGAACAGGAGCCCGGGTGGAGCCGGAGGGTAGCACGTGATCTACCTGGGCTTCATTTTTAATGTGCAGCTGAAAAGAGAAACAAACAGTTCCCCTTATGGGAACCAGAGACGCGGGAGCCAGTGAAAGCGCCTTGTTCTCGTTTCGTCTAATCCAGAGACACCGGTAAGGAAAGAGGCTCAGGAGAAGAAAAGGCTTCTCCAAGGCCCCAGGCTCAGGTCAGGGAGGGAGGGAGGGAGGGAGGTGCGAGAAGAGTTCAGGAAACATCACAAAAATGAACAGAAGTCTGTGGGCCCTCCATGTGACAGGACGTGTCACATGCGGAAGGGAAGAGCCACCCAGTCTTGGCAATTGACCTCCATGGACTCATTTATTGCTAAGAGGTTTCTCTGGTGTTCATGTATTATTGTTCCCATTCTCCACCGGGGAAACTGAGGCCCGGAGACTCATGCTACATGTGCCGGATGGGGTAGAAGCGCAACCCCTCCATCGTCTCTCCCTACGCAGCCTCTTCACTTGCCTCGCGGCTGCAGCACTGGGGGGTCCGTGTGCAGGGCTGGCTGCCCGCCGGCTGCGGGAGTTCTCCCAGAAGCCTCAGCACATCCCTCCGGTTTCCCGATTCTGTCCGGGCTGGAGACCAGGGGGGACCCACCCTCTAAAACGGCCACTAACGTTTTCATGAACCACACCGGGTGGACAAATAAAGTGACCCTGAGCAACTTACAGGAACTTGGTTTATGGTAATTTTGCATCTTTAAAAAAAATGCCATGAAAATCCATTCTTTGCTTCGGACGTAGTAAGCTAAAAATAGCTCAGTCAGCCAGTAAGGGTGTGTGATTTTTCCTTTGTGCATCTCCCGTCCACGGATCCCTTCCTCTCCACGGACAAACGTGCCCACAGACAGACCGCCAGCCCACCTGCCACAAAGCGACCCGAGCGATCTCTCTCAAAGGCAGAGCAAATGGTCTCAGTGCCCAGGCAAAACAAACAAACAGAATACCCTTTATCGGTTCCCTTAGTCCAACAGTGAAATCTAATGTCGATTGTCCTGGCTGGTGTGGCTCAGTGGACTGAGTGCCGGCCTGTGAACCAAGGGTCGCTGGTTCAATTCCCAATCAGGGCTCATGCCTGGGTTGAAGGCCAGGTCCTCAGTAAGGGGTGTGTGAGAGGCAACCACACCCTGATGTTTCTCTCCCTCTCTTTCTGCCCCCTCCCCCTCTCTCTAAAAATAAAGAAATTAAGTATTTTAAAAAAGAATCCTTATGATATGGTGGTGAGGTGCATGCACCAGCTGCTAGTCTATGGGCTTTAAAGAACTGATCTCATTAAACTCTTTAAAACAACCCTATGAGGTGAGGACTTTTGTTGTATCATTTTCCAGATGAGGAAACCAAAGCTACGAGAAAGTAAATAATTACACCAGGGCTCTGTCTGTACTCATTAGGCTACAGTTCAATAGTCTCTAAAGGCTAAGGACCAAAGCCTTCACAATCTGCTCCCCACTTCCTCTCCAGGGTTACCTCCTACTCACCAACCCCACCCTACACAGGTGTCCACACCATCACATACCGGCCCCAGACCTTAATCCCTGGCCATGCCCAAATCCTCACTCCCCCTCAAACAGAGAACACCACCTTTCAAGGCTCGGTTTCTCGGCACGTGCCATTATTCCTTCTGCCAACGACACACCACCCTTCTCAAACTTCACACTCCCTCTCATCCCTCACGCCCCTCCTGCCCGCAAATCCTTCACGTGCACTCTTACAAAGCTCTTTCCAGACGGGGATGCTGCCCCCTTCAGCTCACGGCCAGTAACACCACAACCGGCAGACGTTCGATCGCCGCTAAACAAGTCGTAAAAATAATAATGAACACTTACGGGTGCAGGGACTATGCTAATCACTCTATAAGACTTTCCTCCCTGGATCCGCATAAAAACCCAAGGACATAGATTACAGCATTATCTGCACGTGTTCCACGAGGGCAGCCCGGGCGCACAGAGGGGTAAATCAACTCGCCCAAGCTCACGCGACTAGGGAGTAAAAACAGAAGTCCGCGTGACTATGGGAGGTCCTCATTGGATGCCACTGCTGCGGTAGGGGGCGCTCTTCCTGCACCTCGCGGCTGCCCTGCGAGGGGCCCATCTGCGTAGGAGGCTCGCCGATAAAACGCACCCTTCCCGGGTGAAAACAGCGATAACGCAGAATAATCGGGTCACAAAATGACTGCCTCTGTGAAAGAAATGTGCCTTTAGGAAAAACCGCTGCTACAGGTCACAGAGAGGGTCAGCTGCCACGAAGCATACGGACATGGGTGAGAGGGGACCTGACCCCAAGGATCTCTTCCATCCAGCAAGAAAAATGAGATAACGTTGCAGACCACTCAAGACACAGCCCCGCCTGGTGAGACACCCCTATTCTCCTAGAACAGAAACTAGGGCCTTCTGCTCGCGTCATAAATTAACTTGCTCTATGCCGAGCTACTGGGTTTATATGTTGTCAGTTTTTAAGATATAAACCGATGTGTAAATAATTCAGGTAACTCAAAATTGTATTTTGAGAACATGGTGAAATACTCGTAATTTTAGTTAAAAGAGCCGGGCAAAAGGATGCTCCTTAAGTTCCCAAGCATGGAAACAGTGATGCATATCTTTGTGCGCTTAGATTTACATACTACGATGTTAACAGAAGATTTTTTTTACGTAGAATTAAAGACAATTTGTATTTACCTCTTTGTACATTATTGTATTAGCAAGTACTCTATACTGAAAACGTGCCATGTTTTAAAGGTCAGGAATATATTGAAGGCATACGAAAGTTGATGTTAAATAAATTGGCAAGGAAAGGAATCATGAATTTGAAAACAATGAAGGTTAGTGAAGTGTTCTCAACATCAACAGCGTGATACTAAAAACGGATACCATCTGAGGCAATTAGAAAACTGAACGTGGAAAACAGGGTTTGAAGCATGCAAGTTTTTGCAGGACTGAACTATGAATTCGTGGTTGGTGAGAGTGTTCAATTTGGCCAGTTCCTGGTTATTATTACCTTGGCAACTAGTGCTCAGGTTTTAAAAACCTGACATGCCTTCCGTATCAGCGGTACCGTGTAGCCAGGTAAGTCCCCTGTGTCCGATATCTGTACTTCCAAAACCAGGGGCTTGGGCTAGATGATCTCTCCAGGGCTAGGCGTCTACTCCAGCCCTGAAATTTGAGGAGTCAGCTAATCTGGGAGTGGTAGTCTCCATCAAATGTTCTCCACCGGGACCTTGCAAAGGCCGGGGCTATGCACCAACTTCTTCATTTCCATTTCAAGCAAGACATTTCGGCCAACTGCAGGGGCATCAGGGCTAAAAGTATAAGGCATAAGAAAAGTCCTGCGGGTGTGCCCTGCTACACGGGCAGCCTTGTTTGGTGCTTCCGCTTTATTTTAGCTTTAGTCTTATACCCACTTCAGTCTGCACATGAAATCCCAAAGAGTCCCAAGAATGACTGATATCAGGAAGCAAAATTTAGCAAGCGCTACCCTCTCTTTTGGAATCGTATGTGTGTGTGCATGCAAACACTTTAACGTTTGAACTATGTCAGGTAGTTCTCTAGAAAGGTTGATTAAACATTATTATTAATGTGGAACTTGAAATAAAAATCTCAGGTGACCTGCTCAATGGAATGAAGTAGAGGGAGGTATGTGTAATTTAAAGAATTCAATTTGGATAACCAAGGAGACTCTACACCGAAATAAGTGGAACAAATCAGCCCATCTGAGGCAGGTGGCTTTACTACCCATCGGCCGGACCCCTCTGGCCTCGAAGCTGCCACACGGCCTGTTCAGCACATCCCCTGTCCTACCCACAGGCGTTCCCACTGTGTGAACGAGTAAGCCACGCGGTGTCACAGCCGATCAATCGGCAGGGCTGTTACCAGTCCGGACACCCAATGGGCATTCAGGCTTCCGATCGGTGCTGACACAGTCCCCTGGAGAAGCCCGTCCCGGGCTGCACACGGAGAAGCGCGCCTCTTTGGACAAAACGGCCAGTCAAGGCCAGCAGGTGTGCGCTCTCCTGCCCACCATGGGGCCCCTTTCCCATGGTCCTGCCCAGGCACCAGAGCAGGGGACATTTCAACGTGCCACTGTCGCCACTGGGTTCTTATGCGGGGCAAACGCCAGATACAGATCCTCCCCAAAAGAATGGAGTGCACCTGTGCCGTGTATCGGTCAATTCTTCATAATTAACCACGCCAGTCTGAGGTCATTATGACCTGGACTGTGAGGGAGACCACAGCCACGGGAAGGTATCTGACCCTCGTGTCATCCCAACAGGATGAAGGTGGAAAACCCCGATAGCATCATCATATGTTATGAGAACACCCAACTCACAAGTCCTATAGTACACCGTTGGAAGTTTGGTTTGTTAGATTCAATATGCTACTGCATGACATGTAAAATGGTTTTTAAAGACATTTTTAAGATATCAAGCAAAGTTTTGCATGACTTCCACTGCTTCACCGGCTGATACGGCGGGAACGGGGACAGCGTAACCATCACAGCACGCAGCACAGCAGCCATGGCACTTGCTACGCACCGGGCGTCGCCCTGCATCAGCCATTCACCGCCGACCTAAGACTGGGGCTCAGAAAACGAGTGTGCAGAAAGTGAAGAAACTTGCCTGACATCATGCAGTAACCAAGAGGCAAAGCCAGGACTTGGACCCCAATGTTGACTTATTGTAAGTCCTACTTCAGCTCTGAGCTTTACATTCCAGACATGTCTCTCTTTTCACTCCAGAGGGAAAAACACTGGTGGAAAAAAAAAGTGCATATTTCCCAGCCAGAACACACACAGACACCGTCTGATGGGAGTGAGCACCTTCTCTCTCAGACCGCACCACCACCATGCAATGAGCAAGCACAAGGTCATTATAGACCACAACGTCACATGCCAATATAACTTCCCGTAGTTTGTTGTGCAAATCACTTCAAATAAGCTGGTTTATGATCCTGAAATCACTGTCCTAAAATGCAAAGCGCTCACGGAAATGTAAGGTAAGTATCGATATTGGTATCACAATTCATGGCTGTGGGCCCCCCGGGTAGATGGAGCCAAGGAGGGAGGAGGGTGATGGAAATATCAAATAAGAAAAGACATGAGCATGAGTGTACAAGTTGTACTTTTAATCAGGACTCGGAGCTTCCCAACAGATCCATAACATGCGGAGGGCGAGATTCTCAGGTCCACCCTTCCTCCTTCCTCGGCAGCAGAAATCCTCCTCTCCAGGCTTCCCTTGGCCCCGCGCGGGTCTGGCCGAGCGTTCGGCCGGGGAGCACTCGCCTGGCGACCAGGCTCACGGCTTCTTTTCCAACTGTAAGTGCAAGTCATGGTCGGTAAGACTCAAGGCAAAGCCCCCTGCCAATCCGGACAGTGCTGGTACAACCTCATTTGCTTCATTCAACAGATAGATTTTGCGTATGGACTGTGTGCTGTGGGGCCCTGAGAGGCAGCCTGCACAAGACAAAGCTGGTCCCCGCCTTCCTGCAGCTTCCCTTCTAAGCAGGACGGACAAGCAAGAGACTTGAGAAACAAACTACACGCAAGAAAATATCAGCTGGCTCTAACTGCTGTGATGGAACCTATCAGGGCGTGCGATAGAAGGTGAGCAGGTAGGGGGCTAATTCTCATCAGGTAAATCAAGGAAGAAGGGCTCCCTGGAAAGGGGACATTTCAGGTGACCCCTAGAGGAACTACTAAGTGCCAGAGCTCAGCCTCATTGCCCTTATTTTTTTTTTTTTTGAGATTTTTGATGACCTGCAAATAAAGCCAACAACAAGCTAAATTCTAGTGCAAATCAGAGCTCTTCATATGTACATGGGTTATTACAGAAGAACCCGAGTTTCCACTCTAGCACCTAGGGCAAAGGTGTTGCGAGGCGAATGAACCGGGCAAGGTCATGGTCCCCCAGCAAGCCCCTTATGGCTGGAGTCTAGTGCAAACCTGGCAGGAGAAAAGGCTGGGCCATCATAAAGAAACAGATCAATAGAGCCTTAAAGCTACAGCAAAGACAGAAGCACAGACACGTGCACCAGGCGGCAGCTGTGGGAGGGGGCAGAGGACAGGCTGAGAGAAGGGGAAGGATTAGCCAAAGCACAGGAGTGCGTGACCGTGGACAGAGACCACGGTGTGGGGATCGCCTGAGGGATGGGGCTGGGTGGAGGTGGGCAAAGGGAAAAAGGGCGGAGACCACGCTAATAGCACAAACAAGAAAATACGGTTTTTTAAGAAGCTACAGCCAAGAGTTTGAGTCACGTTCCAGGTATAAGGGGAAGCTAGAGAGTGACATTGTCTGCTTTGCTCTTCAAAACTACCACGTTGGCTGCTTGTGGGTGACAGAGGGTGGAAAGAGGAGCTAAGGACCATGGGACGGGGCTTATGACGTAGCCACAACTGAGCAGGTCCCTCCCCTCCAGGGCGGGGTCTGCCACATCTTTCACTCCAAGTCTTCAGTTTTCCATCGGAGGACTAAAACTTCCAATGAGGCCGGTCAAAGTGGGAGCGGAGAGAGGGTTGGGTGCGGTCGTCAGGGCCTCCCACAGGGTGGGGCCGCCTCCGTGGTGCTTTGGGAGAGCACCTGGAGTGGGGAGTGAGAAGGCACAGCCGCTGGGATGGCACGCCCACGCGTGGACGAGGCTGCCTCCCCGCGCCTCCAGCTCCGACCCGCTGAAGGAGAGCCAGGATCTTGGGCCCAGCGGCGGGTGAACCAGATGAGGAGGTCCATCTTCTCTCCCATCATCGGCAGGCGTCTCCAGGCACGGGCCTCTCTCAGGTCGCTACTGGAGGGTCGGAAGGAATCCTCAGCCCCCACAAAGGCCTGAGGAGCCGCGCACTGGCCGTGGCGGGACTGTCTCTCCGGAGAGTGGGAGCCAAAGCCGGCTGTGGCCGTTCTTTTCCCTCTGGGCCTGTGTTTTCCCTAAGACGCCCCGCAGATCACCCGCAAAGGAAGCCAACGCTGGTCCAAACTGGAACGCTAATTTAATCTCCTGGCACTTACAGGGGGAGGGCGTGGCACCAGCAGGAATGAAACCCTTTCTCTCTTCCTCCCAGTACTTAAAAGACCGGCTTCCACCGCGCTCACCCGAGAAGAGCCCGACACTGATGGAAATCTAAGTATTTTAAGTAAAATACTTAAACTTTTAGATGACAATGTATAATATTCCATAGGAATTCCAAGGAGTCTTCAGATAATGCCACTCCAAGGAATAGAAAAGATATTCATTATTCAACAGGGAGTATGATTTGGGTTCTTTTTTTTCCACTCTGGCTCCATCCTGGGAATTTCACATGGTTCTTTTTGAAATGAGACATTTGTGAGACAAACAGTCTAATCAAGTTAGGTGGTTGGGGTCCACTTTCCAGCCACTGCCAAAGTAAACCTATCCTGGAGGCGGGGGGAGGGGGGAATGAATGTATTCACCTAATAAATTCCCACACATGAAACTAGAATCCCAGCTGGCATTTCTCATCTCGAGAGAGGTGCTACGGCAGAGTAGTTAACAATGTAACCCCTGAAACTAAACCCCCATCTGTGCGACCTGGGACAACTTGCTTCACCCCCGGTTTCCTCATCAGTAAAGACACAAACGTTACCAGTACCCGTCTCAGGAGGTGATCAGGAGGGTCACGTGAGCTGAGCTGAAGAAAGCACGCAGCACCGTGCCCATCGGACACGAAACACTCCAAAGATGCTGGTCATCGTCACCGTGACGACCTTTCAGAACTGTGCACAACCTTTCAGTGCAAGCCCGTAATGCACCCCCACTGCACTGTGCCTTCGGCGGTCATAGCACCTTCCGTGTGAGAGCTGGTGTGTACGGCTCCCGTCGTCACCAGATTGTAAGCCTCCGGATGACAGGAAGTGCCTCCATCAGCTCTGTATTCCCAGACTCTGGTACCGTCATGCCAGGAGCATGGGAATTCTTGACGAAGGACGGAAGTTTGTTTTAAATGTTAATAACGGCCCATGCTCAGCTGCATGCTGCTAGAATTTACTATTTTTAAAAAACCTAGGATCAAACTAGTAAAAAAGAAAAGAAAGAGAAAGGAAGAAAAGAGGGAAGGAAGGAAGGAGGGAGGGAGGGAAGGAAGGAAGGAAGGAAGGAAGGAAGGAAGGAAGGAAGGAAGGAAGGAAGGAAGGAAAGGAAGGAAAGGAAGGGAAGGAAGGGAAGGAAGGAAGGAAGGAAGGAAGGAAGAGAAGGAAGGAAGGAAGGGAGAGAAAGAGGGAGGGAGGGAGGGAAGGAAGGAAGGAAGGGAAGGAAGGAAGGAAGGAAGGAGGGAAAGAAAGGAAAGGAAGGAAGGAAGGAAAGAGAAAGGAAGGAAGAAGAAAGAGACAATTATCTTGGTCAGAAACTAACAAAGGCACATGTACTATCTACATCAGTAGGACACTTTTATGTTTTTAAAGCTCCGTTGTCTGACACTTTCAGAGATTGCTTTCCCAGCTCAGTTATGTTTTGAGACCCACCAATCAAACCCAAATGAGCAAGTTTATGAATCTTGTTCTTGACAATGTATATATATATATATAGCTGAATGTTTGAGGTTGTTTGTTTTAATGTTTTGTTTCCTTGTTCGGAAAGGGGGCAGTCTGTGCTCCTTGTGAAAAATGAGTTAATGTGGACAAATGTAATAAAAAGAGATTTATAGCCCCGTTCTCCATACAATTTAAATTAATTTCTTTCTGAAACCCAAACAAAAAGCTAAATGTGTAAAAAACGCACACCGCTTTGTATCCTATATCATAATTTACACACCAAAAAGGGAGAAATTCAAATGTGCCTTGATTTTAGGCAGATAAGAATCTGCGTTGAATGTGAGTTGAGAGGGTTTTCTTTTCCCTCTGTGGCCTCCTACGAATAGTTAGTTTGCAGCAATTTTTAATTAAAAACAGTTCCCATAGAAAGAAAATGGAAAGGGAAAAAAAAAGACCTCGGGAAAATAAAATCCACACAAGAGTCCTGCAGGGTGTTTTCTGAGGCCAAGTAGAGATCTTGAAAAATAAGAGTTTGCAAGTTCTCATTTTTAAAACTGCGCTTTTGGTTTCATTTAACATTTTCAAAATAGCTTTCCTTACCACTGCCACCCCCCTCCCCCCAACCCTCGCCGACCCCCTTCAAAACACTGGGCAAGTTCTGCGTTTAGCACTGAACTGAAAATCATTCATATGCCTCAGAGTAGCAGCAACATTTTTCTTTCTAAATTTCTAAGGGAAAAAAAAATTTCCAAGTTATCACAAAGCATTTTTCATTCCCCCCCACCCCAACCAAAATACCTAATCTCGTTGTAACTAGACTCCATCTGAACATCAATGATCCTGAGCCATGCCATGAATAAACATGATGTTACAACTGGAAACCGTGGGACTGAACTATGTAAAAAAACGAAGCCCAGAGAAAAGACCCCCCACCCCCTCCCGCATCATCCCCAGGGAGCTGGAGAATCGGGCTGAGACCCGGTGAAAAGCAGCAAGTTTAAATCCCAAGGTCTTCGACCATGTTTAACGTTCCTATTAAACCCTGTAAAACTAAAAAACTGTAATTCTAATAAAATCCTGGTGTGTGCAGCTTCCAATTGCAATCAGTTTTCTCTTCTGGAGTGAGGCATGTAATACTGATAAAAGAAAATAAAACTCTCAAAAGGGAAAGCAGCACAGAGGGAACCCACCCTTCTCTGATGTTGGGGGTATTTTCTTAAAAGGAGCACCCCGACAACATGAAAAATATGCTTAAAAACACCTTCAGTAAAATGGAGACATTTTTCATCGCTTGACTGAGGAAACGGCATAGGCAAGTTGTCAACAACAGGATGTTTATAACTTTACTCGATAAAGTTTTTCAATTCTGTAACAATCCACCATCAGTGAAATCCCTTCACTACGAAGGTCTCCATGACATGCCCCTATTTTCCCTATATGTTCATCTCATAGCACAGACCTCAGGAAATGAAAAGAAATAGTTTCTGTTAATCCTGAAGCTCTTTACAAAACAAATCCTGAACTCCGTGGAACGTATTTTCGTATCCTATCCGGTGTGCAGGGCTAAACTCCACAACCAACCATGTGGTTGGGTCCTTCCGAAGTCCGTGTGGCTCCGCAAGCCCACCCCAGAGCTTGGATTTTGAAAGACACCAGGTCAGTTCCCAGTGGCACAAGCAACGGAGGAGCAAACGCCTTCCCGCTGCCTGGGAATTGCAGTGACCAGCAGTATGACACAAATCTCAGCGTCTCTCTTAACTTCATTTAAAAAAAAAGGGGGGGAAACACCCAGACACTTCTTTATGAAATTCCACTGAGGTTCTGAGGTGGCGAAGGCATTCTGTTTGCCAGAACAGCCAACAGCATTGGAAACTTCGTTTTTGTTTTTGTTTGCTTGGCGCTACATCTATGTCCCTTTAGAAAGAGATGAGGTGCTGTCATCTCAGACCCTTGCTCTCTTCTGCCACAAAGACTAGGGATCTAAATGACCTCGTGATAAAATAGGGGTGGAGAAATGAGGTGGGGGCACTTATATGGGGAGTGGGAAGCGGATGCCCACAGTGGCTTCAGGAGTTGCCACACTCCCAGGGGCATCGCAATTGTGTTTCTCTGGCAAGGTGCTAATGATTTCAACACCAGACTTCTCAAACTCTCTCTCCCCTGGCATCCACACAATCATGGACCCATGGGCTACTTCAATGCTTATTGAGTACCTACTTGGTCCCAGGAACTCCTTGTTCCAAGGGCTAGCTTTCAACAACTCTAGCAGGGTCTCTCTCTTCGACATTTCCACCGTCATTACCCAGATTACTTCAGGGCCATTTGTGATCTGGAACTAAATGCCAGGAGCAAAGAAACCACATCTGTGCTCTTTATTCTAGCTCACAATCCTTTCTCACGCCCAAGAAAAGCAAATCGGGGGGCTTTGTGGTATCTGAATTTTTAAATTCAAGGGCACTGCAGGAAATTTACAGACGAGGAACCAAGATCCATACCAAGCAGTTAGTAAATTACAGAAACAAGTCAGAAACAAGATTAACGCCCCATAGAATGCTCTTTAAACTACAACGACCCAGGCTCCAAAGGGCTTTGATTGGGCTTCACTGGAAAAAATGCACAAATCCCTGGGAGAGGAGGCCCTGGGGGTCCGCAATGAAAGGGGAACAGAGAGGCACCGGGGTTCCTCACTACTCTCTTGCCTTTCCATACAGAAGGAGGTGCCAGGAAATTTCTCCAGACTTGATTACAATTTACTCACCACAAAAGGACTAGCTACAATGCCTTTCTGGGCAAGCCTAAGTTCAAAAGGAATGGGGAGCTGAGAACATTCCCCACACGTGCGCGTGGGGCTGGTATTGAGCCAACGACATGACAGAAGGTAGCACAGGCCCCGGAGCCGGGAGAGAGAGGAGAAAGGCCGAGTCTCTCTTTCCCAGAAATGGTTGGATGCATTGGTCAAATTCTCAATGTAATCGTTCAACCATCTACTTGATGTTGTGTGTGAGTAAACTGGTAACCCTTGCTGGGTGTCACTGTGTTTTACCCTGACCGGTCCCTCTGTGGGTCAGAGCAACTCTCTCACAAATAATCGTCTCTGGTAAAGGCACAATAGTATAACTTTTTCATGAAAAGTTATGTGTTTCTAAATATTTTATTTTCCAGTTACAAACCATAATCAAAATTTAATGTGAATACTTAAATACCTTGGGGGCAATTACACGATTCTCTCCTTCTTTCATAGAAAATGTAAAAAAATGGATGGTCTTCCGTTCTTGACATTATTTACTGCTTGGCAAAGAAAAAGGAAGTGTCCGTAGTTACTTGGTCAATTAAAGAAAAGATCTTAATGAAAGGGGGTACATGCTCAAGGTTGACTCTAAAACGCACCAAAACAAGAGTTCAGAGTGCTCTTCTGTCCCGGCCAGAGAGGTGCACATCAGTTTTTAAGACTTGTCATAGCAAACTTTCCTCTCCAGGTTCTTCAGTGATGATGCAGTTTTTTTTTTCAACTCAGAGGAAATCTTGAAAAGTAATACCCGCAATGCAAAGGTTAGGAATACCTGAGTTTAGCTCTCAATAAATAAATAAATAGGTAATAATGTGCCATTTTTTTAAAACATACCATTAATGGGGGGCTTTTTGAAGGTTTTCTGTCACATGTGCAATAAAAGTGGGGACCTTGGTGCATCCTGAAGACCCGGGTGAGGCTGGACGGAGGAGTCTCTCAGAGGAAGCTCCCAGCTCAGTGCGGGCCAAGGGATCACCAAGGGCCACAAGGGAGCACACACTCCAGAGAAACCCGCCTTCCGCCCTAACCAAGGAGAACGGGAGAACCAACCTCGTTCTGCAACTCCTCGAAAACGTTCCAAAATGTGAAGTGGACCCAGGTTATTTTTAAATCCTGTTGCTCTTCAAGAATTGAGCCGTAATGGCTCCTGGTCTCTTTTGCAAAGTGATTGTGTTTCTGGGACATTTTTACCCCAAATTTACATTGCAATTAATGTGTGCATGAACCTGGAGATATTTTTATCCTAATTCTGAAAGCAGGCTACGACAGCGAACAGTTTAAGATTCCAACACCCAGTTGCCAGGTCTCCATGAAACAAACTGTAACACACAACTACACACACGACAACACACACGCGTCACTTACTGCCAAAAGCTCACCACTCTAAGCACAACAGTTTATACTTCTGTAAAGCTCCTGACTTCCAGGGAAAGCCACAGTACCATCATCTACAGTTAGCACCTAGAAGGTATTAACATATGAAGAACACAGCCGTGATAAAGACAACCTAGTTTAAAAAAAAAAAAACAAAACCCAAAACATCAGTCCCTGTGCAGCAGTGGGCCAATCAGAAAGCAGGTCACATCTTGTTCGCTGTATTAAATACAGGCAACGCCAGGGATCCTCCAGGGTTCCGTTGACAGTTCATGCCAGTGTGTTTTTGTTTTGCCACACAACCCTAGTCGGGTTCCTTTCCAGAGTTGGGAGTCAGTCTCCCAGCTCACATTCCACCAGAGCTCTTCTGTAAAAGCTCTCTGCCTGCGCGTCCTGGGTACTTGATCTTCACAGAGGAGGCTGAAAACCCCAGCGGTTTCTACGTCCTAAAGTAACTTTGCTGCCCCTATAACCAACTCCTTCTCCCAACACTTCAGCACAAAGCCCCAACTTCCAGGCAAAGGGGCAGCCCAGGAGCAAGACCGGCCAGCTGAGCCAGCGCAGAAGGAAAAGTCGACGGGCATTAAATATTTAAATTGCAGGAGGCAGCCCGGAGTTTTGCATTTAGAAAGTTCTGAAAGTGCCGGGGCTCCTCTCTGCTCCCAGAGTTGCCCGCCCAGGAGAACCAAGCTCCCTCTCTCAAGGCAGAAAATCACGAATATGCAAAAACTCAAGTTGGCTTGAATGTTGAGCTAGCTCCTGGGGAAGGTAGAGCCCTTGGGAGACACTCCCATCCCGACAGGGCAGAGTCAAGAACCACCCCCCTCCTGCCCCAAGCAACTGGTTTCTGAATTTAACAAGGAAATCTACAAACATGTGCCCCCTCCCACTCCCGGCTAGTTCTGAAAAGTACACGGGGTTCCTCTTCTGCCCCCTCCATTTCAATTTGGAGGACTTTCAAAAAAACGAATGCAGGTCCAGGCTGACTTCCTCTGGGATTTGTTAAAAAATTATTTCGCCAGATGCAAATGATCACCAAATCCCTGGGCATTATATCTCAAGGCACGCTGACGGGACTGACCCGGAGCCTGCAAACCCCGGAGTTCTGGGACGGCAGCGTTTCTGGGGACCCCGCCTGCGAGTCAAGCGCTGGGTTGTCTATTTCAAGATTCCAGCAGAAACTGCCCCAGCTCCAAGAGTTGCTGTGCCTGGAAATCCAGCGTTCAAACTAGTGGATCCATCCTGGCGCTCATTTCCACATACGTGGTAGTATCAAGTGGGACACTTCCCACAGAATTCAGCCGGCAACCCCCAGAAAACCCCCGTGCACCCTTTAATTAAAAAAAAAAAAAAAGACGCACGAACACACGCCCAAGGTTGGAGTACTTACCTCTGTGCGAGACTGCAGTCTCTTGTTCATCTCGTAGATTCGGTACTCCGGCTGTACCATGTACGGTGTATGTCTCCTATAAAATGGGCCAAAAGGAGAAGAATAGAAGGGGTCATGGGGCGTGCTGGACATCTTGCCTGCTTGTCGAAAATCAAGCTCAACAGAGTATCAGTAACGTCCATGCAGAGCACATGGGCTGTGTTCTTCGCAGTACAAAGTAGACGCACGCACACGCGCGCGCACACACACACAGCGGCAGGCAGGCGGGCGGGCGGGCGGGCAGGCAGGCAGGCAGGCTGAGCACACTGGCTGCGATCTGCTCCCGGAGCCCTCTATAGCGAGCTGGAGAGGAGCGGAGCCAGGGGAGGGGGAGGGCGGGAGGAGGAAGGAGGGAGGCAGGGAGGGCGGGCGAGCAGGGAGAGGGAGCGAGCGGGAGCTCGGGGAGGAGGGAGGGAGGGAAGGAAGGAAGGAGGGAGGGGAAAGAGAGGGAGGGAGGGAGGGAGAGGAGCTGGATAGCTTTAGGCACCACTGCTTGTTTTTAAAGAAGCAGTTTGTGGAGAGGTCATTTCCTGTCCACACTGTAGACTAGTTCAAAAATATAATTCTCCTCACAGCCTGACAGGGGTCTAAGGTTTGGTTTTAATTTTTTTCCTCCAGCCAGGACCCTTCACAATCTGATTGCCAAGCTTGTTAGCATATAGGTGGTTGGAGGGGCTGCCTGAGCCACTCACCCCTGACAGCCACACTGTGGCAACGCATCAGAATGTGATTGCTACAAAGCACAGAAACACGCACCCCCCTCCGGTCCCCCACGCGTGAGCTGGTGATTCACTCACAAGCCAAGACTTCCCTCTGCACTAACCTCCCTCTGTAGTTGTGTTTCTACTTGCTGGTGTTCCAAGAGCTGGTGTGAGTCCTTGCCTTTCGAGCCCTCCTCACTCCCACCCCTCCGGAATCAACCTTCTTCTTAGCCCCACCCCCTCCTCCAAGGCTACCTTCAAGCAGGTTTAAGGGGTCCTGGATTCAAGTTGCCTAAACATTTTCAAGGGAAAAGCAATGATGCGGAATGTGGAATGCCTGAGATACATTCATGGAGCAATGGTCTTTTTTTATCCCAGGAGGATAAAAAAAAAATCTCCAGAGGCAGACCTCCCAATAAGAGAGAAAAAGCAAGAAGAAAACTTCCACAAAAATGACCATGGAAAATTCAGTTCAGTGCAAAATTGCAAATAATTGAATGGCTCCTCCCCAAACAACATGTCCAGCTCTGATGGAGCTGGGTCTTTATTTTCCAAGATTGGTCAAGTATATAAATCTTTTCCCAAACGTGCTATGTGATAACGGGAAGAAAACAGCCCATGGGAGCAAAAAGAATCTCTGTAGAGAATGAAATTATCTGTATGGCGATCAGATTCTGCTGGAGCCAATGATAGCCAGATACATACCCCTAAACAAGGCACAGACACAGAAAATGGAAATGTATGGAGCTAATACCTAGCTGGGTCAGTAGTATTCAGGAGAGAAAGCAAAGACCACCAAAAGCAAGATGCATGCAAGACCTGAATGTAAATGCATGCAAATGAGACATTTCTTCTTTCCAATAAGCAGATTAATTAACTTTCTGCCCCACTCACGGCTGGGGGTATCTCCAAGTCACTAGCCAACAGGGGATAAGGTATTGCTAATTCTGCAATTTACACTCTTAAGAATACCCAGGCGTAGAGACGCCCCCAAATCACGGTCCTCCTTGGTCCTCTTCCATGGTTGCCCAGAGCCTTTGCAGAGTCCACCCCAAACGTCCACCGCAGCCCAACACAACCTCGGGGCTTGCCAGGATGAGCTTAGGGAGGCACCGTGCTAAGGCCGCTTGGAACTCGCTGGAGAAGACCCGGCCTGAGGCAGGCCAGCGTGCTGGGTTTCAGGTTTCATGACAAATCCGAAAGCTGGACCAGATTTGCTGCAAGGTTTGTCAAAACACACAACCTTCCAAAGACAGGATTTCAAATAAATTTGGCGTGATTTGTGCTTTGGAATGATGACCACTGCGAAACCTAATGGTTCCCTGTGTTTAAACCCCCACACTGAAGACCTTTCCAAGAGCTCAGTGCCTGCCTGCGTTTGTGTGTGTACCTGGCTGTTTGAGCGCAAGAATCAAAGTAACACCTAGCAGGTGTGTGACGCCCAGTATTGATGGGGGGGGAGGGAAAGCTCAAAAATCCATTTAGGGATCCCCTTTCTGAATAAAGTTAAGTTTTTCATTCACTCATTCTTCCAGACTATTCCAAGTTATAATTGGAAATATTCCTTCTTGTTAATAGCTAATGCAAAGTCAGAAACACCGAAAACTTCATAATGCTTGATCTATATTTTTCTCCACCCTCCTACTCCACAGCTCTCCAAACCCGTGTCCCTGCCCCCAGATTCCCAATTCACTACCTTGGGATTTGTCCGATCGGAAGGTTTACTGTAGAACAGGGAAATCGATCACGTCCCATGCTTTCCCTTCAGTGTTTTCCTGCTGCACCTAAGACAATGTCCAAACCCCTCAGCACGCTCCACAGAGCTAATTCTCTCTCTTCCCCGCGCCCCCCCCCCCGCCATATCTCTGTATCTCATTCTCTGTCTCTGCCTCTATCAAACACAACACACAACCACACACATGTAATTAGCTACCTGTGATCTCTCTGAAGTTATCATCTCATTCCACGACTGTACGCTTTGGTGCTTTTGTTCCTTGTTTACCTGAAAAGTCCCACTCATCCTTCTGTCCAATTAACGTGTCTCCTCCCCTGTGAACCGTCTTTCACGCCCATTCATTAAGTCACAGGTCCCACAGCTGTGCCTCTCGCTGTGGCCGTGGGCACGGGCTCTGGGACCAGCCTGGTGCGCATTTCAACCTTGGTTCCACCACCGCGTCCTTGCCCTGGGAACCCGAGCAAGTGACTGGACCTCTTTGTACCTCAATCCCCTCATTTTTTTAAATCAAGGACAATCAATGGTCGTAACAATCCATAAGATTGTTGCAAAGAATGAGATGAAACACCGCCCTAGGATGTTTTAGAATCCACATGTGAATGGACTCACATGTGAAAGAATCAATAACGTGGTTCTTTCTTACCGAATGTAGCTGACCCTTGAACAGGGTCAGGGTTCGGGGTGCCGGGCCCCCAGGAAGCTGAAGATCTGTGTACAACTTTTGACTCTCCAGTCAGCCCTATGCATCTGCCAGTCCAACCAACAGTGGCTGCAAAACAGTATTTTTGCATTCCAACTGCAGGTTTACAACAGCAGACAGAAAATACTGTTTGGGAACCTGCAGATTCGAACCCCATTGATATGAAGGGCTGACGGTATTTACTGGGAAAAAAAAATCATGTGTCCATGCACTCGTGCAGTTCAAACCCATGTTGTTCAAGGGTCAAGTGTAAAGGCTTCGGCGCTAAGGAACAGGGGGAGGTCAAGGCGAACACAGCAGATAAACCGTCTGCCTCCCTGCCCCCTGCAACCAAGTTGGGGGTGGGAAGAGCCCATGCAGAACTAACAAGCCTCTGGGAACCTAATTTCAAAGTGGAGTGTGTGCCGTGAGGGCAGTAAACAGAAGGAGGAGATGGGAAATGATTTACCCCTTCAGGTCATCAGCGTACCTTCTGCATTCTTCTGTTAGAGAGCTTGACACGCACACACAGGGGTTGCTGTCATTTGCGAAGCACTTCCTGTGTGGCAGACACTGTGCTGTGTGTTTTCCACGGAGACTCTTTGTTAATCTCACAATAAGCCAATGTGAATGATTTGTTGGCTCTTCCCATTTTACAGGTGTGGAAACGGAGGCACTGAGCTGTCAAGAAACTCCTTCAAGGTCATGGAATTAATAAGTGAGAGGGACAAGACTCACGCCCGTCTGCCTGGGTCTTAAGCTCCGGTTCATCCTCATCTTTTTTTTTTTAAGATGTTTTTTAGAGAGGGAAGGGAGGGAGACGAGAGAGAGAGAGAAAGAGAGAGAGAGAGAGAGAGAAAGAGAGAGAGAGAGAGAGATCAATGTGCGGTTGCTGGGGGTTATGGCCTGCAACCCAAGCATGTACCCTGGCTGGGAATCAAACCTCCGACAGACACTTTGGTTTGCAGCCCGCGCTCAATCCACTGAGCTACGCCAGCCAGGGCCATCCTCATCTGTAGGGCATCTCCGCTCTCTCTCCCTAGTGGCCAGCGTGGAGCCGAGCCCACAGCAGGTGCTCAAGCCACCCGTACCCCATCAGACAGAAGAGCAGGCAAGGGGATAAAGTGGCCCTGACCCTCAGGATTCCGTTACTCCTCTGGCTCCCTCTCAGACGCCCATTGTGCCCGCTCCCACTCCCACCCATTATCCTTGAAACCTTGCCAAACCGCTCCCAGCACTTTTTTTCTTTGCTCAGAATCTCCTGACATGCACTCCCGGAGCTGCACCATTCGCTGTTTAACCCTTTGCCCCATCAGGCTACCTGCCTGGTTTCGCCCCCTGTCCGTCTGTCCTGCTTCCTTGCTCCTGGAGGGACCGGCTATGCCTCGTCTTCTCGTCGCCCAGGACCGAGCCTGAGAAGAGAAACGAATAAAGTGCCCGTGTTAAGCCTGCAAATCCTGTCCTCTGGGAAACCAGAGAGAAATCCGTGAGCCACCACTTGTACACCGTAAAAGAATGAGCAGGCCTGACCCCGCGTGATGGTTCCTCTCCCCCCAGAGACTGGCCTGTGCTGGTCGACATATAATTTTGCATGTTGGGTATTGAATAAGCTCCAAAAGAACTCATCCTGCTATATTTAGCTGAGGTGTCACCCAAGGAAAAGTGTTTATTTTTTCCTTTAATTTGAAATGCTTGCCAACAGTTTACCAAAAAAAAAAATCCGGAGTTTCACGTAAAACCCAGACTTTCATCTTCTCTGGAAAACTCCTGAGCCGGGGCAGCACTGGGCCGCATCACTGCCCACAGAGCAGCACGCCCTGGGCCCCGGCTCTCACCGCGTGTCCGTGGGCCTTGGCCAGCCCACGCCCCCGATTTTCATTCACTTGCCTGGTCCCTCCAGGGATGTAACTCATTGTCCCTTTCCTTCGTCTATACAACCGCACTCTCTCCAGTTCCTTCCAGCAGGTCTATTTGCTTCAGAAAGCTCGCTTCTCTTCCCCTCGTCCATCCCCCTGCTCTGCCCTTGGGTACCTAGTTCTGCGCCCTGCTGCCTCCGCACTCGGGGATGAACGTAGCTAACAGGTGTGTGGGAGACAGCGGAGATGCGGCGGGGGAGAGAGATGAAGACACATCAGGCATGGTCTCTGCTTTCAAGGGACTTTGGGACTTCGAGATGGGCAAACCGTTTCCTTCACTCGCACACGTACGAGTAGATCGAGCCCTTACTTTGTACTAAGCGCAGTGCCAGGTGCTGGGACTAGAACAAAAGGAAACACAAGATGAGTCTCCCACCCCGGGGGTCTTGACAGCAGAGGGGCGGTTCTAGAAGAATCTTCCAGAGGACAGACTTGGAAGCCTCACTGACTTGCCTTGAATCTTGAATCCTGCCTTTAAGCTATGTGTCCCTGGGCCCTTAACCTCTCTGTGCTTCAGTTTTCTGGCCTGGGAAATGGGGCTAATAACAATCCTACGGTTCCTATGAGGATTAAATAAATTAATACATGTAAATGGACTGGAAGAGTGTTTGGCATTTAGTAAGTGTTCACAGTTGTTATTATGAGAAGAGGCGACAGGCATAATATGGGAAGCATCTTCAAACTTATAAATGCAACGCTGATTCGCAAAGAGACTTGGAGGAGGGAAGGTGTCACTTCAACTAGTTAAATCAAGGAAGGCTTCCCAGAGGAGGTGGCATTTGTGTTTACCCTGAAAGGATCTATCAGAGAGACAAAGATGAAAGTCTGATAAAGGCCATGCAAAGCAGAGCAGGCAACATGAAAATGAACCTGTTTGACATCAAGCAAAATCGAGAAACTTTGCAAAAGTTGGAGATAGTAAAATATTAAGAAAAAAATTGCAGACTATTGCATAGGCATGGGGGAGCCAGAAAATGCCAAAATAAAATGGCTTGCAGGTACCAGGCAGGTGGATTGGATTCAGACAGACAGACCCAAGAGCCAAACCACGCTTTGGGAAGCAGATTTCAGACGGAGGAGCAAAGCCCCAGTGTACAGATTTGCTCAGGGACTTCTCCCTCTAGGACACAAGAAACAGAAGACTCGAAAGAGACACTGGAAAGTTCTCTCGTTGCTCTGGGCTATTTTCCAGAATGAAAACGATGGAGGACATTGTGGGATTCTTAAAGGCCACCAGTTCCCGTTGCCACGGTCCCATTGTCAGGCTTCTCAAACTCACCAGCGGAGTTGGTCTGTGGCTGAGGGGCCGTCAGCATGTCCGGCTGCCCCGGAGAGCAGGGACGCCCGGGTCCACCCTACAGCCTGGGGGGCATCTTGAATTCATTGCACTTCCTTGCAGTGCTCCCTGTCATTGTCTAACGTCCTCTTGCCTACACCAAGTCCAGTAAGTAGTTGGAATGGCTAAGGAGGGCCAGAGCCACTGAGGGCCGGTCATTTCTGGGGCGCCAACAGTAAGCACCGCCCCATAGCCAGGACCATCCGACATTCTTTCATTGTCCCACAAGTGGTCACTAAGCGTCCACTGTGTGCTGGCCCTCCCCCTCAGACCCTGTGTGATCTGGCCCCTCCCACCCTCCAGGCACATCTGCATTTCCCTTTCCTCCCACGACACCTCTCCACTGCACTCCCGGAACACCACAGACTCTCTCCTCCAGACTCTGGGACCCCCCCTCTTTGCCCCTGGGGGGCCAGCTCGTCCTTAGCCCTCAGTTTCGGCTCCGGACGTCCCCTCCTCAGGGAGGCCACCCATGACCAGTCTGTCTAAATAACCCCCATCCTCCGTCACCGAACCCCAGTGTGTTAGGTGTCTAACGCCGCTTGCCATGGCTTCTGTGTTAGCTATTTATCTGAATGCCCCCTGCGTGCACCATGAGACTGTGAATTCGTGAGTGCCGATGGTTGTCGGAGCTCTCTGTCCGCGTACTTTCAGAATCTAACGTGCCGGCCATCTGGCATACGCGGGCACTTGGTATAGTTTTATAAAATAAATGGATGAAAAGTTATCCACATGAATCCCAGGAGCTGACCTAGCAATTTACATTCTCTACGGTCAAGCCAGGCTGTCCAAATCGGGGTGTGGAAAAGTGGGTTTACAGCTGTTCGTATGGAAAAAATAGAGTTTATTCTTGTTTTATTTATTTGTTTGTTTGTTGTTTGAGAGACTCTAGACCTACTTTTGCCCACCCATGTATAAGAGGGATGTATAAGAGCTATGTTCATTCACTCAGAAAGCATTTATTGGGCACGTAGAGCACGTCAGGTACTGTGCCAGGTCCTGGGCAAACAAATACGGGCACATGTGATTACTTGAGAGACTCCATTTCTAGGACACTTTTCTCTGTAATTCCCTTTCTCATCACTCACATTAGCTTTCATTTCTTTATTTATGCAATGGCAATAATAGTGCTAATCTCATAGAGCCATTATGGGAATTAAGGAAGCATACGTTCTGCTCAATAATGATAACTATATAGCCGTTGTAAAATATCAGGCAATATTCCAAACATTTTATGAATATTAACTCATTTAATCCTTACAACAATCCCACAAGATAAAGACTAATACTGTTCCTTGTTTATAGAGGAGGACGGGTAGGCATGGACAGTCTGTGTAGCTTGCCCAAGGTCACCCAGGTGGTGCTTGGTGGGGTGGGAGCTGGACCCAGGCAGGCTGGCTCCTCGCTGTTGATTCCTTTAACCATAGCTAGAGGGTATGTCCGTGACCTCTGCTTGTCTCCACACTTGGCCATGAACTGCTGGAGCACCGAGAACAGGCCTTTTCCTATACATGGTCACATTGTGACATGCAACACATTGTGTCATGAAGGAAAAATATATGTAAATGGGATGATACAGTGTATCACTGGGGACTGTGTTTGCAAGTAAAGGAAAAGGACTGCCAGAGTCATAAGCAAAAAAAAGAAAAGAGGTGAATGTGCTGGCTTATGTTATCAGACAAGTCAGGATTGTCTGCATTCAGGTACAATAGGATCCAGGAGCCCAGATTCAGCCCTGCAGGTCTTCTTCTCTCCCAAGCAGTCCTTGTCCATGTTGCGACTGTGGCCAGAATGGGCTTCTATCTGTCCAAACGTGCACAGCAGCAGGAGATGTTCCCTTTGCAAGAGTTCAGCTAAAAAAAAAATGCCAGTGTTGAATCTCATTGCCTGGTTTGGAACATCGATGCCACTAAACCAATCACTGTGGCCAAGGGAGTGGCCAGTCCTGGGTCACATGTCCACCTTTCCAGCCTGGGCCAGAGTTGGTCCTTCTAAGTCCAAGGACCTGAATAAATGGCAGGGCCCTTGCCAGAAGGTAGACACAGTGAGTTAAACGATATCCCCCCCTACACATGTGAGTTCCAGTTCTAACCCCCAGGACCTGTGAACGGGACCGTCTGTGTAAACAGGGTCTGCGCAGAGCAGTCAAGTCGAATCCAGGTCCCGTTGGGTCAGGATGGGTCTAAATCCAACGCCTGGAGACAGAGGAGCACAGCCACACGCAGAGGGAAGACGGCCATGGGAAGAGGGAGGCAGAACCAAGTGCAGCCAAGAAACCACCAAGAAGGTAGGAACAGGCAAGGAAGGATTCTTGGCTGGAGCCTTCAGAGAGAACGTGGTGCCACTGACACCTTGACCGTGGACTTGGAGCCTCTGGAGCGGTGAGAGGAGGCGTTTTTGGTGACTTGCGCCACCCGGTGCGTGGACCTCAGTGAGGGCGGTGCTTGCACTCCGATGGCGAGGGGGAGTGGGCCTGGTCTGCACAGCCTTCCAAACCCGCCCACCGAGATGCCCGCTTAGCTCAACCCACGTGACGTGGGAGGGGGCGCAAGGGAACCCCGTGTGTTGTCTCTTTGTATGCTAAGAAGAGTAAGAATAATAAAATAACGGCAGCGTTTACTAATGGCTTACTAGTTACCATGCAAATGGAGAGTCTGGGGCTATGCATAAAAGTGTACCTTCCACAGCGCCCTGCTGAGTTAGATGTCTTTTTCTCTCTGCACGGAGAAACTGCCGTGCACAGAATCGGTCCTCCTTCTTAAACCGTGGGTAAGATGCCTGAGGGCAGGTCCTATGTTTTACGAACGTATGACTCCCTCCCTCCAATTCGCACACGCATGTGCACCACAGTGCCCCTCCACGAAACTGTGATGTGCCCAAACAAGGGGGATGACAAGCACCTCACAAGCCCTGTGCCAGCTACACCTGACTGCTGCACACTATTTTTCTAACGTTACTAAAATGATGATCCATGATATCCCATTTTCTCAGACCTTACTTTTAAACACCTCCTGCCCCCCACCCCCATCCTGCTGCCTGTTGCGTCCCTCGCTCTGGGAGAGTCGCAGGGTCAGGCTGGTTGCTGCGACCCCAGGACCTGGCGGAGGCCATGCGAGTTGGAGGAGAGACCTCGCAGCTGGCTGCACACAGCCTGCCAGGGACGAACTCCTCCAGAGGGACTCGGACCTGGGCAGGCATCGGTGAACAAAGGAGCCCGTCGCCGGCACCTGCTCCAAATTGACTTCTGCGTCCCCTCTATTACTGGGACGACACCTGAAACATGCGTGTTTCTTCCATAAAAGCCCTACCCTAATCCAAGATCAAACAATTTATTTTGGAAAATAACTGTACATAATAGTACATTTCTCCAGGACGGGCCAGGTTCGCCTCTGTCATTTGCCATTGCCTTTGAAGTGTGTAATCGCCCAGGTAACTTGGGGAAACGACGGCTTGCTAGGGCCTGAGCACTTACCCACTGATTTTATCAGTTTGCTTTTTGCTTTTATCTGCTCTGTGTTCCCAAGTGAGTTGTCATTACCCGTTTCCCACACATTGTTTTTAAGGGCTGTGGAGGATGGCCTTTCGTGAGTGGGCCCTGGCTGATCTGCCTGCCCCCAGGCTAGATAGCAGTATTGTTTCCTACTTTCTCTAATGCGACAGCCCTTGAATGAATACACTGATACTGTTTTTTCCGCTTTGTTGTCGTATAATTGACAAATACAAATTACATCAACTTAGGGTGTGCAGTGTGAGGGTTTGATACATATACACATTGCGAAGTGATTCCCACAATCAAGGAACTAACTCGTCACTTCACACAGATACACGTGTGTGGCGACCTCCTATCTTTCGGTACACGGCCATGTATCCACAGCGGAATTCTGAAAGCACAATTATTTTAAGGGAAAGGGAATGATGCTTTGTAAACTGTCGATTACATGTTACCCACTTGCCCTGTAAGTGAGTTAGATGAAGATGGCTCCATCGGCAGTTTTTAATTTTGACTTAGTGCTCACGTTGGTTGGCATCATCCATCCTTACGAAGGAAACTCACGCAATACTTTAAAGCATGAAGAAAAACGTGAGGTGCACCTGGCTTTCTCCGCTGCATCCACGGTGCAGAAGGACCCACAGCTTGTCTCTGTGAGCGTGTGGGCCAGGCCCACAGCTGACACAGCCACTGGGAGCTGGGGAAGAGCACCCAGTGTGTGACCCATCACACTGCGAGCCACAGGTCCCTCTTTTCTGATTTTTCACCACGGCAAAAAAAAAAAAGGCAATGAAGATTTGGTGTTCATTCTTTGGTCTGGGTGTAAATGTCACTCTTCTTAGGGGGCGTCTTCCCTGACTCCCCAGTCTGCATTTCAACTGTTTCTCTGACTCATCCACTGGGCTAAGAGGCCCTGAGCCCTCTGCGTAGAAACGGGCACCCAGGTGGTATCTTGTACTTAGCACACGATGACACGCTAGGTCCGGATGCATTTATTGATACGTAGCAAAAATTTCAAAACACACAGCATATCGTGAGGTTGTTATCAGTTACGACCTAATTTCAAAAGGAAGCAATGTCATGTACACACAGTGCCCCGCATGCTCAGTCCCACTTTGTGGGCATCCTGATGCACCAGGGACGAGGCAGGAGTTGGGGACACCAGTGGTTCATTTCATGTGTCACCTGGGCAGGGCCCAGGTATTTGGTGAAACCTCCTTCTGAGTATGTCTGTGCGGGTGTTTCCAGATGAGATTGACACTTGAGTTGGCAAACCAAGTAAAGCCGGTTGCCCTCCCCAGTGTGGGTGGGCTCCAGCCCATCAGTGGAAGGCATCATTGGACCCCAGGATGGCAGTGGCCAGACAAAGAGGCCCCTTAATTGCCAAAGTCAAGGCGGATGTGGGTGCCGTAATGGACAGCGGAGTCAAATCAGCGAGTGCCTTATTGGTGACAGAGGATTCCGTTCAGCGATCCAGGCCATCCTCAAACACCTGCTATGGTGACAGCTGCGTGCTGAGTATTGAGAGTAAGGCAAAATGCATGTCCTCGTGTGCTCACCAGGCAGCCTGTGCGCCCATGACCGACGCACAGTGAGAACCGCTGAGTGGTCAGGGCGCCCGTGGAGGGTGTTGGGAGTGTAGAGCAATTCGCCCAGTCCCGGGAGCTGGGGGTCTGCCCGTAGGACCCTGTGCAGGCACTGCCATACCGCACCCTTACTAACCACTCTCTCCGGCTGAGGTGCCCACTTCCTTTCCTGAGAGGCATGTGAGCATCCGTCAAGAGGGGCAAACAGCATCTCATGAGATATCACTGGAATAGGTAGACATTCAGGTACCACTGAAATAGAAAAGTCCCATAGACATGTTATGTATTTTATATATATTATTTCGATAAAGCTGAAGGAGCAATCTAATATTGAAGTTGTGAAGTAGTTTTCCAACTGGAATTGCAATAATGCTCATTACAGAAAATTTTTAAAATGAAAGCGTAATAAAGAGGAAATTAAAAACTGGTCATTCTGTTCCCCAGGAAAATAATCACTAACATTTTGGCATATTTCTTCCTAGGAATTGTTTATGCATACATAGATGATTTTTAAATATGATTGTGGTAAGAGTATATGTAACATTTTATATCTTTTCACTTAATACTATATATGTGATCTTTTTTTATATCATCAATGTTAAAAACACAATTTAAATAACTGCATGATATTCTAGCTTATGGGGATACCATAATGGCTTTGACCATTTTCTTATTGGTAGAATTTTGGGAAATTTCCTAAGGAATACGATTGTAAATATTCATTGCAAATATTCAGCCATGCTTCTTTTCCTTTTTCTTTTTTTCAGATCCTGCCTCAGGTTTATTTGTACGACCAGCACAGGAGGACACCAGCTCCACACAGCAGCGGTCACTCCCGTCCCTCCGTCCTCCCACCGGCAGACAGAGGCCTCTACTGTGGAGCCTTGGTGGGGGTCTGGGCACCTCTGGGAGCCGGAGCCTCAGCCGCAGCCTGGGGCTGGGTTCAGGCTTGGCCTTGCACTCGGGCCAGCAGAGCCTGAGGCCCTTGCAAGGTGGGCACAAGCACATTCCCCAGACTTGGGGTGGCCGTGCAGTCAGGCTGACCGAGTGTGTGACTGCCACCCGTGGGGATCTTGGGTTTCACCTCCTTGGGCTTCAGGAGTGTGAGTAACCTCAGTAAGCGTGCTCATGGCCTTGGCATGGTTGGCCCACACCTTCTTCAGGCCCTTCTTGTTGTGCTTCTTGGAAAGCACGCATCCCGAGGGAACTTGAGGGCTACCCCCTTCAGAGATTCGTATCTTTGTGATCGGGGTTTCTCGATGCCATCCCTGTGCCATATTCGGGCCTGGTTGTGCGTGGGCTGGTTCTTGGACTTGGCCACACCTGCACCAATGCCCGCAGCTCCTGCAGCACCTGGGACAGGAACAGAATGAGCTTCAGCACGACTTCTTAAGAGTCCTTTAGAGACACCTTAGGCCAGGCCCACGGAGATGCAGAAACAGGATGTTAGAAATGCAAGAGGTTCATCGGGGAAGTGCTTTTGCAGGACTGGAAAGGGGGAGGGAGCTGGGGGCGGCTGGGAGAGCTGCGCCGCCACCACCACCAGGCAGGTCTAACCCTGCCAAGGGAGAGGCAGGGAGAGAGGGCTGGCTGGAGAATCTTACGCTGCAGTGCTTTCCTAAGAATAGTCCAGAAGTCCGAATGGGAGTCCTCAAGCCAAAGCTGCCCATCAGAGGAGCCCTGTGTGCCCCTGCAGGACCATCCTGCCTGAGCCTCTCTGCTGCGTTCGGCCACTGGCTGCGGCAGCCCAAGGCAAGCAAGCGCGGCCTCAGCTGGACAGCGGGGGTGCGGGTGGAGGGCCGCAGCTGGGGCTCTCAGTCGGTTGTGCCTCCGGCGGTCCGGGATCTGAGAGGCGAGTTTTCGTTTGTGTGGCCACCGTGGGAGCCGCTGCTGTCAGCGGGATTCTACATTCTCAAGGCAGAACCCATATTATCCAGCTTCCGGATAATATTACAAATTCTGTTTCTATTTAATAAACATTCTAACAATTACAACTATTTAAAAATTTAATTGAAAACAAAGCCCCCACAATCTCTCTCCATCTCGGGACCATCTGTTTCTTCTCAGAGAACCCCCCTGCGTGGCTGGGTTCTCGATACCCCTTATGAAAATCTTTGCAGTCGCCTTGGGATCCTTGTCTGCTCCAAGGCATCTCGCCTTACTGTCTGTTCTGGACTCCACGGCTGGAATTATTGGACTGAAGCTCAATTCTGGCCTGCCACAGCTCTGCTCAGAAATCTTCCGAGGGTCGAAGAAATATAAACTCAGTATGAGATTTCCACAGTCTGGTGCTAACCCAGATTCCCCAAAACATTGCTAATTATTGGATGCACTGTTTCCTAGGCATGTGTATGGTGTGGGTGTTTAATTATATATGTATATTAATTATTCATGTATACTATATATGTATTTTTAAAAATAGTATGGTGTTTTGACATTGCAGAAAACCTTTCTAGTTGGGGAGAGGCTAGCTCATTCTTGGAGAGGACAAAGGGCCGCGGACCGGAGCTTGCCCGATGCACAGACCCACCAGTGCGGGACCCAGGCCCCCGCTGCCTGGCCCTCGCTCCCCAGCAGGCGATAGTCCTCCGTCTGAACCAGCCCAGGGCCCGGCACCAGGAGACCGGAGACCACCCCTTAGACTGGAGCCCACTCGGCTCCCCAAACTGGCCAGTGCTGGGCTGTTCTCCCTGCCCTGCCCTGTCTTGCCTTCGGCAACCCCAACAGAGGCCGGGGCCTGAGCTCTCCCTGCTCCTGCCTTCTGCTCCCTGACTGCCTGGTGTCTTCCCGTGCAGCCCTGTGGGGTCCGCCCTGCGGGCGGCTCTAGGACCTGGGAGGATAGTGGACCTCGTGTCCCAGGCCTCTCCTCTGTCTCCTCCATGGCTGCACCCGACCGACCATCTCATACAGGAGCACAGAACAGGCTGCCATAACAACCACCACCAGACCGGGACACTTAACGCAACAGAAATCCATTTCCTCGCGGTTCCAGGGAGAGGCTTGGCATCCAAAGGCAGGAGTGGTCAGGCCGGGTCCGCACCTTCTCGGCGCGGAGGGAGAACGTGCGCCCTGCCTTCCTCCCCGTTTCCGCGGCCCCACGTGTTCCTCGGCTTGCACACGCACCGCTCCAGTCTGCGGTTTCACCGGGCACTCGCCCGCCCATGTGTCTCTGTCTTCCTGAGGCCATCTTCTAGAAAAACACCAGTGGGAGTACACTAGGGGCTCCCCCCACCCCAGTATAACCTCATCTCAGTGTGACTAGTTACATCGCAATGACACGTTTCCACCGTGACGTTCCGAGGTGCAGGGGGTTAGGGCTGTAACTTACTTTTATTCATTTGTATGTTTGCTTGTTTGTTTTTGGTGGGCTGGGGTGGGGTACGTAACTCAGCCTATAATATTGGGATACTTTAGTAAGTTCCCCAGTGAACAGTAAAATAAAAAAGATGATACAGATTTTAATTAAAGCTAATATATTGTATTTAAAAGTGTATTACTGTTTTCTAACAGTACGTCCTCCTTACCCTTTTAGTATTGAAATGTTCTTGATTTTAGTAAATGATAGTAACAGTACATAATATAAGATGTTTTAAGGGAAAAACGAAAAGCTGGAAACTTTGGAAATATTTTTGAAATTTTACTTATTCAAAAAAAAAATGTCCTCCAAAATCTTCTGTCTGTATATCCTTATTAGGAAAGCAAATTGAGCAAGTGCCTTAAAAATGTGTTTTATTTGTTTATTTTTAGGTTATACCCGAACATTAACTATTTCCAACATAGGAATTTTAAAATTTCTTAAGGATATAACTTTGAGTAAACCTTGCTAAAACTCTTATAGATGCTTAGTGATAACGATGGATTTGATCATCTTTATTATTTTTGTGATTCATAGTTTAACACAGAAATATAGTATTTGAAAACCAAATTCTAAGTTTAATTTATTTCTGTACTTGATTATCGTAGTTGTCAGGACTGAAAAATTGCCTGGGAAAAGCACACATCGTGCTGTATGGACTTAGGAGGACGTTTATGGTTACTGATAATAGACATAGAAATTTATATTTCAAATACCTTTCTTGGTAATGCCAAATTTGGAATTGGGCGGATCAGCAGTTTCATTATTTTTAAACCCTATAGAACTATCTTGATTTATGGATCCAATGAAGGAAACAGCATAAATCCAATGAAATATTAGTAGAGCTAAACTTCTCTCCCTCCCTTTTCTCCTCCTCTCTCCCTCTGCCCCCTTTCTCTCCCTGCCCTCTGAACACAGACATTATGTTTAAGTAGAAAACACAAGGTTAAAAAACTAATATCGCCAAAAGTATTGCACAACTTTATGTGCTTCCTCAAATTTTACTCCAAAATTTCTCTTTTTTTTAAAGAGTAGTTTCTTTTTTAACTTTATTTTTTTAAGGTTTTATTTATTTATTTTTAGAGAGGGAAGGGAAGGAGAAAGAGAGAGAGAGAGAAACATCAATGTGCGGTTGCTGGGGGCCGTGGCCCGCAACCCAGGCATGTGCCCTGACTGGGAATCGAACCTATGATGCTTTGGTTCACAGACTGCGCTCAATCCACTGAGCTACGCCAGCCAGGGCTATTTTTTTCTTTTGATAAAATTAGAAAATCGCCATTAGACAAATATGACAGCAATTCTTGTTGCAGGAAGGGGCCAGTGATGGGCAGGGCAGCAGTAACAGGAAGATAGGTGGACAGGTGTAGTTTCAAACCTCCCCCCGCCATAAACACTGTAATTGCTGAAGAAAAAAGAGGGACCTCACAGAGCACCCGGCAGATGCCGTCTTAACCAGTGATCACAGTTAGCATCCCAAGTCACAAAACACAGGACATCGTGTGCCACCGGATGGGACGGGTCAGTGAGAAGGGAACTTCTGCGAAGTCCTTGCCAAAACATCCGTGACTGCAGTCACAGCATGAGAAAGCACCAGAAGAAAGTGAAAGGGGGTGGGGGGCATTCTACAGAACAAGGGACTGGAAGTCTTTGAAGATGGACAACAATGATGGGGGAACTACTACAGATCGGATGGGACGGAGCAGCATGACAAACCCGTGTGGGCTCCTGAGTGGGATCCAGGACCAGGAGAAGGCTGTTACTAGGAAAATCGGCAAGATGGAAATCAGGCCCGTGGATTAGCCGACGGCATCGCATCAGTGTTAATTTGCTGGTGTAGACCATCGCAATGCGATGATGTAAGATGTTAGATCAGCTGAAGCTGGGTGAGGGGATATGAGAATTCTCTGCACTATTTTTGCAGCCTTCCCATAAGTCTAAATGTTTTTCAAAATAAAAAGGTTTTCATACACTAATAGAATTTGTAATACCTTCTATGCCCTGTGGCTCTCAGAGACCCAGCTCTGTAGAGAACTCAGAACGTACGTTCTGCTCCGAACTGTGCTCCTGGGTCCTGTGCATTGGCTCAGCTCCTCGCACCATCCGACACCCACTCCCCAGTCATCTGAGGGCCTACTGTGTGTAAAGGCAACTGATGGCTGCAACTGTTGAACTGGACGCTTTCATTTCCAACCTACCTCTCACCGTCGGTTGCTGAACATCACCCCGAAGTGCTCTTTCAGAGGTGTGAAGAGCTCAAATCGATCTCCTCACGCCCCAGGAAAGAAGGACAGGGGATGCATCCTTACATCCCTTCAGTAGCAGAAAAAGTCCAATATGTCAAAGAGTTTGAACACTGGCAACAAATGGCTCAAGCATGCCTGCCCTTCCCTTTGGCCACATTCCTAGGTTTACTAGAGACAAAGTCACCTCTCCCTGATGATTCCTCATGCCGCCCAAGCGGAGGTGGCCGGCCCAGCCTCGAGGCTGAAGTCGAGGCAGAATGCCTTCTCACCCAAGGACGCTCTCTCTGAGCAGGTCGCTCTGATGGTTGCTTTTATGAGCAGTGTGACTGGGCCAGGAGATACCCAGATGTTCTTTATCCGAACATCATCCTGGGTTTCCGCGAGGGTGTTGTGTGGGATCAGATTCACCCTGGGCTTGGGGGACTTGGAGTGAGGCAGATGGCCCTCCCCCCTGTGGGCGGGGCCTCGCCCAGCCAGGTGAAGGTCTGAATAGATGCCAAAGATGGGCCCCCACCAAACCAGAGAAAATTCGCCAGCAGCCTGCCTTTGAACTTCATGTACGACTTCATCAGCTCTTCTGGCCTGACAGGGGTGTAAACAAACGGGCTCTCCGCGGAAACAGAACCGGCGGTAGCTACGGCTGTGTCGCTGTGTCTCCTGCGGTTCTGTTTCCCTGCGGGACCCTGACTGACCCCACTGTCCCTCGCGTTCCTAGCAAAGAGGGTTCTCTTGTCATGTCTCTTGTTCTCAATAGCCATTTTGGGGAGAGGACAGAGGACGGCATAATTGGGGTATTTTTGAGTCTGATTATAATGATCTCCCAACCACTCCATTGATTAACTTTCAAGCTTCTACTGAAAAGTATAAAATACACTTCAGCATGCAGGGAAATGGCTAGAATATTGACTAAAGTCCTTTAAATACTAATTCCTCCTGGGCTTTCAGAAATATATAGATGATATACCTACTTATTGCTAGCCACATGTAACAGAAATGTGCTTATTTCTTTGCTCTGTTTAGAAAGGACACTTGCAGCCCTGGCTGGGTAGCTGAGTTGGTTAGAGCATCATCCCCATACGCCAAGGTTGCGGGTTTGATCCCCAGTCAGGGCACATACAAGAAGCAACCAATGATGCATACATAAGTGGAACTACAAATGTATCTCTCTCATTCTCTCTCTCACCAACTTTTTAAAAAGAAAACTTGTGGTTGATGTTTTATATCTCCAGTTATAGAATAGGTACAGGTTGCCACCTCTCTCCCCGTCATCAAATAATCTTACCTTTGGAGGACCTGTTAAAGCAGAGTATTTCTTAAGACGAGTTAAACATCTCGGTATCCTTTTTAGTCACTGTGTAAATAGCGACAGAGGTGCCTTGGAATCCCACAATGTGTCACGCTTCAATAGTCAGTGTGGTCAGTGGCCCGGATCTTAGATCGCTTTCCCTGGAGAGGAATATATTTTTCTGAGCCTAAGATGTTGAAGACACTTCTCTTTCACTGGGAAGGGCTTCATACCTGCTCCTTTGTTTCAACTTCTGCCACATTGAAATCTGAGACATAATTTCAATTATTTTGCTATATGTGGATTTTGATGCATCAGTTTCAGTCGTTTTAAAAGTAAGCTTGTCATCTCCTGGAACCTAATTTGATGGCCCATTTTCCTTTCCAATGAGTTTTCTATAGGGGGGTCTGAGTTATACATTGTTGCTACTTACAGAATTCCGCTGAAGGTAATGGTGCAGTTGAATAATTACTCAAGATCTGGGTTTGGGGGTTTGGGGAGGTGGTGGTGGTATTGGCCCGGGGGTTCCTGCTTTGGAAGCAGATGGTGACTCTGAGGGAAAGGGAATATTGGCCGGTGTGGCCAGTAGGTGGTAAGCAAGAAGTGACCCACCCACCCCCATATCTGGGATACGATGGTTTGTTTGGAACTAAGTAATGAAAACAAGCAAACCCACCCAGCAGGCTGAGCGACTATGAGGAAGAGCTCTGTGGGTCACAAAGGGCATGCACCACAGGGTGAAGGTCCCCCGTGACAGGGTGAGCCATGGGCGGATGCTGGGCCAGATGTCACGTGTGGGCACCCCGTTCAGCTCTCCCGCAAGCAGTCTTAGAAGGGGTGCTGTTGTCTCACTGTCCAGTTTTAGATGAAGGGTTATAAGACTCAGATAAACGTCACTTGTCCAAGATCACAGAGTTAGTGGGGTGATGAGCCACCATTTGAACTCCCTCGTGTCATTGCAACACCTGCTTTTGATTTGATTGGATTTATTTACTTTTTAGAGAGGGGCAAGGGAGAGAGAAGGAGAGGCAGAGAAACATCGATCAGCCGCCTCTCGCACGCCCCCAAACCTGGCCTGCAACCCAGGCACGTGCCCTCACAGAGAATCGAACAGGTGACCCTCCGGTTTGCAGGCCGGCGCTCAGTCCGCTGAGCTATGCCAGCCAGGGAGCCGCCCCTGCTCTCTGAAGCAGCATGCCCAGTGTCACGTGCAGCCCAAAGAGCAACTAAGGCAAACAGTGGTGCCACTCGAGAACTTCCAGCAGGAAAGCCCCCTCCCCTCAAATTCATGGTGACCTGGCAGCTGTCAGTCTCAACTACGACAATCAGAACATCGAACATTTTCTCGGTTCTGCACTCCCCTCCTTTTTAGTTATGCCTGCCCACCAAGCATGTGGCTGGCAAAGATTTGACTTCCAGTTTTGTTTGCTTAAGAGAAAGACAAGCCAGGTACACGTGCCCATCAGGTGTGGCTCTTGCTGGCACCTGGGACACAGCTGTCCTGACTTATAGGTGCCAGTCTCTTGACGTGGCTGAGGTATATATAGGTCAGCCTCTCTCAGCCCATTGCCTGGGGGGTATTGATAAAACACCCAATCCCAAACTTGCTGAGCTATGGGCCAGAGCCCTTGGCAAAGTCCCCAGAGTCCCGCCTCTCTGTGAGGCGTCCGGCCACTCAGGAGCCAGCCAGCTGGTCAGTCCTGGGGCCATTTCTTTCTTCAGTTGTTACTCGATATATCTCAGAAATGTACCTATTAAATATCCATTTCAGATCAACCTTCTTTTCATTGGACAGAGTTTCTGGCCTCATTCATTAACCAGGAGCAGTCCGTTCCTTTTCTGGACATCTCCTCTTTAAGTGGGTTCTAACTGAAGGTGATTTCCGCCGATAAGGATGTGAACTGGGGAGCTGTGTGACTCCCCCATCTCTGCCTGCCTCCCTCTAGTGGCAGCTTCAGGGATGACAGGCACACCTATGGAGTAAATTGTAAAGCATATACCACATGGCGGCTTGGTTCAAATCTTTCAGTATGCCCCCATTGCTTAGGATAAAACCTAACTATTTACCAGGCTCTATGAGGCCAAGATTATCTGGATCCTGTTCACCTCGCTGACCACTTCCGTCTCTTTCCTCCTCACAATACAGTCTGACTTCAAATATATCACATCTGTGCAACCGTTAGATTCATTGCACTAGATTCTCCAAGCCTAGCTTCTGCCTGGCATTCAGTTCCCAGCTGAAACCCCACCTCTTCAGAGAACCCTTCCCTAACCACCCAGCCTACAGAAAGGCATTTTCTTCCTCCCAGTGCCAGAGTACCTTATTTCTTCCTGGACTCATCTGCCACCTGGCATTGTTTATCTTTGTGTTTACTTCGTTTGCAACTTAAATGGAAGTTTCCATGCAGGAACGGTGCCTGTTTTGTTCTCAGCTCTATATTTCTAAGATGCCTGGTGCAGAGGACAGGGGTTCAACGTGCTCTCATGAGTGAATGGATTCTGCTACCCTCCCGTCCTGCACCCAAGCAGAGGGAATTAATTACTCGTGGTGTTCGCCTCACAGTACAGCACAGACAGGGCAGTTTGCTACAGATCCGGAGTCTAACCCACATGCAAAAATAAATTTCAGGAAGAGCAGAGAGCTACTTGTAAAGAAATATGAGATAATATTTAAAGATGAGTATCCTTATAATATTGCAATGGGGAGGGTCTCAGTGGAAAAGATGTTCCAAAGCTAAGCATGAGACCCAGAAACGAATAAACGAGAGAATGACAAATCTGGCGAGGGAAAGGCTACATGTTTGCAAGACACAGTAAACCAAAGTCAAAGGCAAGTGAAACATTTGGTGAAAATATCTGCAAAACGAGTCATCAAGGATTAAAAGGTCTGTTGTTAATCCTTGTTAAAAGAACAGTCAGGGATTGTTCTTATTTAATTTCAGGAATCAGTAAGAGAAACCACACAGTGCCCTAGAAAGTGAACTCGAGACCTCACACATAATTCACACTGTGCAGAGGCCGATGAGAATGTGGGCAGGCATTAAACCTCACTGATAATCCAGAAAAGGAAAATCAACATAGAATTTTTTTTTCTGTTATGAAAAACCGAAACAAAAAAGATCCGGAGCCGCCGTGGGTGTGGAGAAATGGCCATTGCTGTCACGGGGAGGAGTGTAAGGAGCCCTGCCCTGTGGACGGTGACTTGTGAATATCGGCCAAAATATCTGCTGCGCATGTGCAATGACTTCACGTTGGGGTATTTCGGATAATTGACATGCCTTTGACTACGAGTGAGATGAAGTGCTTTTCCTGTTAATTGCTCATCTCTATATTTTTCTATTCTGGACTTGCCCGGTGATGGCCTTTGCCTGCTTCTCTACCATTAGCTGGTGTTCGGGCGAGACCTGGAGACGCAGAGAAGTGCGCCAAGGGCCCTGAGACCGACGGCACCGCGCAAGGACGATCGAGCCCTGTGCCCGCTTCGCTTCCGCAGTGCGGCCGCCAGTTCCCAACAGCACGGGCCCCACCCCAGAAGCTCGCATCCCTCGTAACTTGCTAAAAGGATGTAATGATGGCATTTCTATTTTTAAGTGTAATTTATTATGCATTCCTTAATTCAGTTAGCAAACATTTATTGACTACTTGCGTTTGCCAGGTACTGCTTTAGCCGTCCTTCCTCGGCCCTCTGGATCTTCTTATAAAATATGTACAGCTTCTTAAGATGCGCTGGTTGAGGAGTCAAGGCCGGCCATCGGGGCCCACGGAAACGATGCCCAGGTTTGCACACTGACACATCTGAGCCAGAAGGGAAATTCTGTTAAAATTTTAAAAGACAGAATCTTAAAAACTTTAAAATTTCCCATGCATTGTTCAGTTTAAAAAAACCCACAAAAGTTAACAAAATTCTACGTATATCATGTTACCACTTTTGCTAAAAAAATGTACACTTTTAATGTATATTTATATGGAAATTTCTGGAAGGATATATCCACAACTTATTTTCTTAAATGGTAGAACTTCAGATTTTTATTTCATTTCTTCCTTATTTTTGCTTACTAAATTTCTGCTACTAATATGTACTACCCAATAATATCAGAAATGAAAAATAGTTACAGGATACAGTTATGTAATTGCAATTAATAGTTAAATACAGAAATGGCAATAGTTAGAGGTAGGCTCTGCAACCAAATGTCCAGTTTCACTTCAATTTTTTGTCACTTCCTAAATGTAGGAAGTAGAAAGTTAGTTTTTAAGAGTTCCTTAGCTCCTCTAAGTCTTAGTTTCTTCACCTGAAAAAGGTGAGAATAGGTAATAAGTACTCCTGTAAGTTCTTGGTTTGAATTCAATGATATCATGTAAGGAGGGCCCTAGTGCAACCTTTACACTTAGTAAATACTCTCAATGTTAGTTCATTTCCTCCCTCCCTCCCTCCCTCCCTTCCTTCCTTCCTTCCTTCCTTCCTTCCTTCCTTCCTTCCTTCCCTCTCCTCTTTCCTTCCTCCCTTCCTCCCTCCTCTCCTTCCTTCTTATACAGGCAAATGTTAAAGTCAGCTAGACATTAGGGAGTCTATAAAAGCCGTAACGATACACCAGGAGTTGTCAGGATAGTCTCACTTCCAAATAGTTCATTCCATTGCCTGACCGCTGGTACTGGTTTTGGTTTCAGACTCATGATTTCCATCAGGCCCATGCTCCTTTGGTCATCTTTTCATAACATCTAATAGTTTTGATCACTTCCTAGGCACCGTCCCATCTTCTGCAATGAGAAAATTCGCTCTGAGGGTCTGACACGGGGCTGCCTGCAGCTTCAAGCCTCACTTGTCGCCAAAGCCTCCTACACAGTTAACTGGGGCGTTACTTGCTTTCCTCAGCCGTTAGGCAACCTCAGTTCATTGCAACGGTAAAAGTGCGTCTCAATAAATACGTACTTTTCAATCCCAGTGATTTTAAAGACAAAGTTGTTTAAAAATAAGGAAAAATATTAAATATGTTTTATAAAGCAAAGATAACATTGGTACTAAAACTTGATAAAATTTCACCAAAAAATTTAACTACAGCATGAAATTAGCATTATTCATGCTAATAAGTATTTAGGCAAAAATCTCCAATAAAATATTAGCAGACAGCTCATCTAAAAATATACATTAAAACCATGTGTGCATTTTTTAGCAATGCAAAAGAGGTTCGATATTAGGAGTTGCAGTTGTAGAATTCATCATATTAATAGATCTAAAGAGGAAAATTGTATAATTATTTCCAGAGATGCAGAAAAGGCATTTGCCAAATTGCTTTTATGAAGTTTACACTTATATTAAAAAAAATACTAAAGTAAGAATTGATGGATAATCCCTTGACATATATAAAAATGACATATATAACATTAGTAACAAAGAGATATTTTTCACTAAAATTAGTGAGAAGAAGAGTGATGCGCACCATCTCCATACAGAGGTGCTCATGGAATCCATTGTAATGAAACAACTATAATGAGTAATACGTTCAGCAAAATGTTACATAGCGGAGGGTTTCACTTTTCTTATTCCTGATTTTAGGGGGGAAAGTCTCTGGCTTCGATGTTACTGTCATGCGCAATTTCAGTATTAATTAATACAATAAAATACAGCATTAATTAACATAATAAGTAATATAGCAGAACGTTCTATAAGGAATGTATTACTATGTTAAAGAAAACCCCTGCAAGACCCAGCAGCAGAAAGACAAAAGAAAGCCCTACCACGTTCCTGGCTAGAATGACTCAACCTCACAAAGATACCCGTTCCCCCTGCGTTGCCTTATAAATGTAAGGCGAGCCCGTAAAACTACCGCCAGATGTTTTTTTTCTCGAGCTAGACAAGCGGATTACAAAATTTGTTTGGCAGTAGACTTTACAAGCAAGAACAACCAGAAGGAAACCCGGGAGAGGGGCAGAGGAGGGCAGCTAGCCCTATCAGACACGGGAACACTCTGCCAGGCCCTGGTGAATACAGAACGTGGCGTCGGTGCGTGAAGAGACAGGCAACCCAGTGAAGCTGAAGAACCGACAGAGACACCATTACAGCTGCAAGTTTAATACGTAATAAATGTCTTCTCAAATCAGTAAAGAAAACATTGCCTCTTCGATAAGTAACATTTGGGTTAACTAGAGGGTCATGTAAAAAAGATGTGATGTATCTGTTTCTTACACCAGGATACAGTCTAAGTGGGTAAGACATTGAAGCGTGAAAAATTAAAACACAAGTACCAGATAAAAACGTGAGTGAATTCTACTGCCACTTAGGGTTAGAAAGATGTCCCGTTATTAAAAATGCAAAAGAACCATAAGAAAAAATAAACTGTGGAAAGAGAAAAAAATGCCTGGAACGAGATACCATAAGCAAAAGGAAAAAAAGTAAAACTGGGAAAAATACCTTATGGAATGACACATTGTGTCAGTAAACATTCCTAATGTATTTGGGGCTTAAAAAATATCTTAAACACCAATAATGGTGCAGAAAATACAGTAGAGAATAACAACAACAAGAAAAACAATTGATGGAAAAATGGACAGAGGACCTGAATAGACATTTCTCCCAAGAGGACACACGGATGTCCAATAGACATGTGAAAAGATGCTCAATATCACTAATTATCAAGGACATGCAAGTGGAAACCACACTGAGATATCACCTCACACCTGGGAGAGTGGCTATCACCCGTTGGTGGGAATGCAGATTGGTGGCACCACAGTGGAAAACAGGATGGAGGGTCCTCAAAATATTAAAAATAGAACTACCATGTGAGCCAGCAATTCCACTGCTGGGCATTCATCTGAAAAAATCCAAAACACTAACTGGAAAAGATATATGCAGTCCTGTGTTCTTTTTTTTTTTTAAACACAAGTTCTCTGTTTTTTTATTTTTTAAGATTTTATTTATTTATTTTTAGAGAGGGAAGGGACGGAGAGAGAGAGAGAGAGAGAGAGAGAGAGAGAGAGAGAGAGAGAGAGAAACATCAATGTGCAGTTGCTGGGGGCCGTGGCCTGCAACCCAGGTAATGTGGCCTGACTGGGGATCGAACTTGCGACACTTTGGTTCGCAGCCCAAGCTCAATCCACTGAGCTACACCAGCCAGGGGCCTATGTTCTTATACAGGGTAGACTGCAGCATTATTTAAAATAGTGGAGATAGGAAGGCAACCTAAGTGTCCATCAATGGTTGAACGGGTACAGAAGAGGTGGTGTACAGGTACTTGGCTGGAATTATTTCTCGGCCATAGAAAAGAACAAAATCTTCCATCTGTAACAACATGGATGGACCTAGAGGGCATTATGCTAAGTCAAATAAGTCAGACAGAGAAAGGCAAATGCCATATAATCTCACTTATGTGTGGAATCTAGAAGACAAAAGAAATGACCCAACGAAACAGGAACAAATTCACAGATGCAGAGAACAAACTGAGGGTGGCCAGCTGGAGGAGGGCTGGGGGCCGGGTGAGCAGGGTGCAGGGGCTGAGAACAACACATTGGCGGGTACCAAACAGCCACAGGGATGCACAGTACCGCACAGGGAATACCGTCCATCATTGTGACCGCTGTGTGTGGTGCCAGGGGGGTACCTGGAATAAATATCAAGGGATTGCTTTTTAAGGCAAACATCTAATCATTGTGCTGTACACCTGAAACTATATATAATATTGTATGTCAACGGTAATGGGAAAATTTTAAAGTTAACAGAAATTAAAAATATATGTCTAAAGAAAAGGGATTAGAGCATGAATGAATGGTTCACAGAAAAAATAAATGAAAATGGTCCAATCGCACGAGTGTTTGCTTACTTTAATTCATAATTTAAAGAAGTCTGCTTCAGATTGAGACGCTGTTTCTCATCTGTTAGGTAGCAAATCCAAACTGTCCTATTAGTTTGGCAAAAATCCTGTAGATGAGACTTTTTTAAAACAAGGAAGCACTTTCATATATGGCTTATGGAAATGTGAAAGTGGTACAATTCTTATAGAAGGGAATTTGGCAGTATCTAACAAAATTATATGTGCATTTAAACTCTGATTTAACAATCCCGCCTCTAGGAATGAATTCCAGAGACACACTGGCAAAATAAAGAAAGGAAGGAAGGAAAGACAAGACTATAATTTCAAGGTTATTTATTGCAGTATTGATTACAATAGTAAAAACATGGAAATGACTCAAATGTCCATCAATAGGAGATTGGTCAAATAAATCCTGAGACATTTATACAACCCACTAGCATGCAGCTTTATAGAAGAATAAAGAATAGCTCTATCTGCTTACTGTTATAGAGCGACACCCAGGATAAATGGTGAGTAGTGTGCTATTTTTAAGTGAAGGCAGTCCGGATAGATGTGTATGTCGGCTTCCATTAATAAGGAGTAAATGAAGGAAAGACAAACCATGAAATTAAGAGGAAATGGGTACCTGTGGGGCATTGGTCGTCGACTGGACTTTGTTTCAGAGATTTGACTTTCAAATCATGCAAATAATTTACATAATTTAAAGCAACATTTAAAATTTAAAAATCAATTACTAATAAATAATGGAAAGTAAAATGAAACAGATGAACTTCACCGGGTGCCCAGTTTATTCAGATCCATGAGAGAAAAAGGCTAAAGCCCAGTGATCCGGCTTTTTCTCCCGAGTGGGATACTCCTTCAGGGCAAAAAGAACTGCCCTCCCCCACAAAATGTAAACTTTTAAAAGTAGTCTGATTGTTTGTACCAATGTTTTTTTGAGACTGTCATATTTGCATTGAGAAATAATGCAATTGAGCAATTATGTGAAGTGTAAATTTTATCACCATGAAGAAAGGACTTTGAAACAAATGACCCATTTTCTTCAATATAAGCAAATGGTAGGAAAGAGAAAGAAACAACCTATAGACTAAAATAAATTTAAAACACCTGTTAAACAATCACAGTATGTGGACCTTCTTGATTTTGATTCAGACAAATGAAAAAATTTTAAAGGTGACATTTATGAGACAATTGGAAATTTAAATTAGAGGGGATACTTAACATGGTAATTCATTGCTATTTCATCTATGTATAATAACAACATAGGGAAAGTTCTAAAAAAGTTCTTACCTTTTTCATATACATATTGAACTATTTGGGGGTAAAATAATATGACAATAGGATTAGGTCATAATAATTAGAGAAGGGGAAGTGAGTGGAAGTTCAGAGGCAATAAAATTGGCTATTAGATGGTAATCTTTGAAACTGAGTAATTAACACCTGTGGATTTATTATTCAGTTTTTTCTTATGCTTGAAGTTTTCCGAAATCAAATAATAAAAAAATCAAAATAACTATTTAGAAATAAATAAAAGGATTGCTAAAATTTGCTTGATTATACATGAAACATCAGTTTACAAGATGAAACTAAAATCTTAAGGAAGAACTAGATTTTGTGATTCCATAACTTTAATAAATTAAACACCAGTTGCTTAAGGCAAAATGCAACTTCTAAATAGTGTTTTCTATCCACAAAAGCCAATCTCGGGGTTGTGAAAACTCAACCTTCACAGCAAAGAGGCTGGGTTCTGAAGGCAGCCAGCCTGGATTCAAACCCCTGCTCATCAGGAACCTGAGTCATAAAACATACAGCACCGGGTGGTTGCCAGAGAGGAAGAGAAGGGTGGGGGAGGATGAAGAGGGTCAAAGGGGCCAAATGTATGGAGACAGAAGGAGGCTTGGCTTTGAGTGGTGAGCACACAGTGCCATATACAGATTGTGTACTATAGAAATGTACACTTCACACTTACATGATGGCATTAACCAATGTCACCCCAATAAACATCTCAGAAATTTGAAGAGATATACACAGTACCTATAACAGTGCCTGGAACATGAATTACACTCGGAAAATCTCAGCAGTCGTGCTTCTCATCAGCCAGGGCCGTGGAAAGGGAACGAACCTGGTTTAAATCTCTGTCCTTCCGTTTGTGAATGGGGGGCAAGTGATCTGGTTCCTTTAGAAATATATATGAAAGCGCCTCCTGTGAGACAGTCCTTGAAACTGGGTCACCGCTCGTGGAGAGGCAGTGGTCCACCGCCCGTCTCCCCGATTCTGAAATCGTGATCCTGAGAGGCACAGACCATAATGCCCTGACTGAGCTGGTTCGTAAAGGTTCCACGTTCCAACGTGGAAATAAAAATCCACGTTCGCAGCACGTCAGCTGAATGAAAATAGTCATGAAGAACCTTGGAGTCTTGCTTTCCTTCTTTGCCCGCCGTGCTGACTGCTGGTGTTGATTTGCAGTCCGAAAGGACTTACCCACTGCCCCACGCTCAGTGAACTGCTGGCGTTTCCTAGGCGGGACTGCATTAATTCATACATCGTAATTTGGAATACAAATCAGGCCCCACCCCACTTTGTAAAGTGAAAGGACCCCCAGGAACGCAGTATCTATCTGCTTACTGTTTATGCATCCATTCAATAAGTAGTTTTCAGTGTCTGCTAACGTGAGAGGCACTGAGGTAGGACTCAGAACAATCGCTAAAGACAAGCACAAAGGAGCTTATGTTTTAGCAAGAGGAGAAAGGCAAAGAGCAATATACTTTAAAATGAATGAATTATAGAGTATGTTAGATGGTGAAATGTGCCATGGAAGAAATGAAGGAGCAGAGAAGTATAAAAGAGGTGTTTAATATTTGCTGATTTATTTTTTATATTTGACTTTTGCCGGCCTCTGTGAGTACTTGTCTGTGGTACTTCCTCCTGCTATTTCACAAACAATTGTTTCTGTAGACACCTACTTAATTTATCAATATGCAAAAAAAGAAGAAGTATGGGCCCAAGAGTGTGTGCTAAGGTTCTAGAAGAAGAGAGCAGGAGTATGTGGGGGCAGTTGGACCAGAAGAAACAAAACTCTTGTTATGGTTTGACCTTCATTTCTTTGAATCCCTGTTTCTGAGCTTCACGCATTGAGTTAGTAAAGGTTTATGTTCTGGGGAAAACATCCCATAATTGGAGTTTATAATATTAACATGTGGTGTCCTCAGCCTTTTTTGCAAAACAACATGCCTATTGCGTCAACAGAGTCCGACAGAAGTCCGCATTTCCGTGTTATCTTTTGTACATGTCTCTCCAGCGAGTGCCCTAAAAGCCTGCTTAGTCGCAGCTTGGGTTGTCGTCATCGTTGCTGTTGTTTTACAATTTGCTTTCACACGGAGCACACGCTCTTTGTTGCCTGTCAAACATTCCAAATAAGCTGTGACTGGTGGCCAGAGCTCCCCACCGAGGGGCACCGGGATCGTTGATACCGCTGGTCTGGGAGAGATGGACTCTGTGCCTCCCTCTGTAGTGGGGCCACTGGGCTCTGGCTGCTCCAGCCTATCGGTCAGAGCTGGGCAACCTGCAGTGTCCGATTCTTTCCCAGCAGGCTCTGCTGTGCAAGGTCTCTTGCACTTCTCTAGTCACGTATGATGCATTAAGGGGACTCTGTTCAACAATCAGGAGGCCTTCTCCCTCTTACAAAACTGCTGAGGCATTGGTGCCCTGTCTTAGCTTTTAGTCCGTCCCCTTCCCGTTTGGCCATCCAGGTTGACGTTCCCTTTGCTTGAGCTAACCCGGTTGTTTGTGAAGGGGATCGGAATAGGCCACCGCGAAATAGTTCACTTCGGCATTAGGGTTACTTTGAGCCGAAGGCCCTTTAAGAAACAGCAAACACAGGAGCAGCTCTCTGGCCTTGCTCTTTCTGCCTGAAGCAGGGCGTAGACTGCCCTTGGGTAAAGGAAATGTACGTGTGTCCAGTTGTCCTCTCCTGTCCAGGCAAAGGAAACAGGCCGGGCTCATCATTCGAGAGGACTCGTGTCTGTGTCACAAACCGCACTTCACAGCCCCACCTAGCCTGCGTGTCCTGGTCGCCTCCCCACCGCTCACCCTCCCTGCAGGGGCCCTGGACCCCGCTTCCTCTGTCCAGTCTCCTCTTCAGCTCGTATTGCCCTTTGTGAAAATGGTAGGTAGGTAAGCCCCTGGGTCTCACTGCCCCTTCGGGGTCTTCTGGGAAGCTTCCATCTGCTGTTAATCTGCCTCTTCTCAGTTTAATTCACCAACTCCAATCAAAGAACTTAAGATGGTAGAGGTGAGATATTTTGGTTTTGGTTTTCATTTACCTTTGCAAGCTCGGTTGCACTAGAATCTCCTGGAAATTGCCCTGGCTGGCATAGCTCAGTGGATTGAGCGCCGGCTGGGAACCAAAGTGTCCCAGGTTCGATTCCCAGCCAGGGTACATTCCTGAGTTGCAGGCTATAACCCCCAGCAACCTCACATTGATGTTTCTCTCTCTCCCTCTCCCTCTCTCTCTCTCCCCCTTCCCTCCCTAAAAATAAATAAATAAAATCGTTTTAAAAAAAAGAATACTAACAATACAATAAACATAACAATAAAAAAAAAAAGAATCTCCTGGAAATTTTGAAAAAAACAGTGCCTAAGCCACACCTCAGTGAGGTCGAGTTCAGACAAGCGCTGGAGATCGGTGTTTCGGGATGGTCTCCCATCATGCCTCTGCACGTGGCCAGGAAGAGCGGACCGAGGTGGCAGCTTTGCCGTGAGGTGACATACACTTGTCTTGTCACTGCTCTAACCCTTCCAACCCGTGTCTTCTCTGAGTCACTTTTATAGCTTTCCAGAATTGGGGACTTGCCATTTATTCATCAGTTCCCCTGAGCACCCGCCATGATTGCTCTCCTCCAATCAATGAGTAAGTGAAAACGTCCCAGGGAAGCTAGCCCTGGGTCAGACATCAGGCAGGGGGGATTATGGGATCTGCTGCCACTATGGAAGCGAGGGTCCTTACAACTTGGACTAAATTTAGCTTTGAACCCTCTCTCTTAGAAATCACACTTTTCCCTCTATATACCCCTCAGAGATGCAGCCTCTGCCCTGGATACTCCGCACCCCCCCCCCCCCCCCCCCGCCAAGGCAGCAGATGATGACAGAGTGATCATGGTCGCAGGGTCTGACCGCTGGCAGACTATCGGTAGTAACACCTTGACCGAAGTTATGTTTCAGCTCCTTAGCCTTAAGGGGGAGCGACCCCCTGGCTACTTTCCCATGCGATCAGACACGGGGACTGACCTCAGAGTGGTCCTCAAGACCTGAAGAGATGACTTATCACCCTTACCTCACCTCCGGCCACTCCGCTGCCAGCAGGACTTCGCAGTCCTTAACCCACAGTATCTTGTGATTCTGGCCTCTGTAACCTGTAACCCACAGACCACCGGGGAGCCGGGTCTTTCGCAGCGCCTACCCCCTGCACACCGGATTGGCCAGTTCAATATGAAGCTGTTTTCCTTTCTACACTGCAAACTGCTGCTCGTGCATTTCTTCGGGCCCGTGCGTGCAAATGGCCTCAGACACCGGGGTTTGAGCACACTGCAGCTTGGTTGGTCGGCCTCGCGGAGCGGCCTAAGGAAAGGGAAAACCCGTTTTCTGCCTAGTCCACCGACGATCTTTCTCTGTTCTTTATATTCTGCTGGACTGAGAACCTGAATGTTTCCATGGTAACGAAGGCCACTTAATGGGGCAAAGGGCAGAGTAAACATGGCATCGGGCATCTAAAATGACAAACGTCACGCTTCTGTCTGGGGCACCACATGCTGAGGAACTGGAACAGGACTCGTGGAGTCCATTATAGGACGGGAGGACAATGTGTGGAAAGTCTTTTCACGCAAGAGTACTAAGCCCTACACACGGTACTGAAAATCTCCCCCGGTTAAAATCCTTCCCAGGCTTGCCGCTGCTTAAAAGATAAAGTCCGAATCCCTGGACTTGGTGTGTGGGGCTCTGCACAGCCCGTTCCAGGATATTTATGTGTTTCCTTCTTCTGACACGTGGGTCCATGGCTCATCAGGCTCTTCTCCACTCTCTCTCCTTTGATTGGCAAACCTTCCCTGTTTCCTCCAGAGCCAGCTCGTGCATCACTTTCTTGTGGCCCTGATGCCCCTATCCGGATTTATAGCCCCACCCAAACCCTCCACGGCTCTCATACTCGCCTATTGATTGGTTTGTATGCTGTTCTCCCCTCCGAGACTGTGAGATCCTTAATGGCAGGACGATGACATATGTTATTTACCTTTGCAACACCCAGAGCCCCGGAGCTGAGGGCAGAGTAGACACTGAAAGAAAAAAAAAAAAAGCTTTTCAAAATAAATGATGCCACCGAAGAAATATTCTTGCTTTAAAAATGTTGAACATGAGCCTTTTAGACCTCACTTCTTGTTTGAAGAAAAGACAGAGATGAGGAAACAAGCAAAGTGGCACTATCAGGTAACCATCGTGACGGGGGCTGCATTCCGTGGCTCCCTGACCTGGATTCTTCAGGACGTCTGTGACACGGGAGAGAGGGGGGAGGGGAGGATGGGGGGCTCTTTTGGCTAAAAGAGACTTCAAAATATATTACAACCAGATGCAATGTATAAACATTCTATAAAGGTCGGGAGGGGTGATTAGGGAAATCTGGGTATAGAGAGAGTATTAGAGGTGTTAAGTTATTCTTGCTCCTTAGACAGGGACATAGTATTCTGATTATACCTGAAATATCCTTACTTCAGGGTAAAATAATGTGATGTAAAGGATTTCTTTAAAACGCTACAGCCAAACAAATACAAGCATTGCTAAACATACAAGTAAGGCATTCTTGGGTGCAGGATATAATAAAAAATAGATACGCGTATGCGTTTGGTCTCTGTTCCCTGCCGCTGGCGCAGAGCCCCTCAGACTCCTGGGAGCTCCTGGGTGTGGGTCTGCCTTTTTCCATTCTCGAGTGCCTTTCAGCCACACCTGAGTTTATCCTAATGCGCTGGTTCACGGCAGCGAATCATCCTAGATGGCTTCAGGCTGCAGACCCACCGTGTGGCTCGGGGGTTAGAACTTTCAGCCCCCTCCCAACCCTTGGGGAGGGAAAAGGGACTGGAAATTGAGTTCAATCACCGGGGGTGCCTCAATAATTTAATCAATCATGTATATATCATGAAGCCCTAAACACTATCACATAAAACCCCACATACAACCCCTGAACAATGGGGTTCAGGGACACTGCCCGGCTGGTGAACGCATCAATGTGCTGGGGGATTGGTCCAGCTGTGGAGGGTGAGGAAGCTCCGCCCCCCCCACATGTGTTCTATCCTGTACGTCTCTCCCACGTGGCTGTTCCAGAGCTGTGTCCACTGTGATAACGTGGTCATTGTCAGTAAGGCAGTTTCCTGAGCCCTGTTTGTCATTCTAGTGGTTAACCAAACCCGAAGGGGCCTGGCCAGGGACCCCTGAACGTTCAGTTGACCAGGCAGAAATGCACGTAGCCTCGGGACCCCATTTGTGCTGGCATCTCACATGGGGGCGGGCCGTCTTGTGGGGCTGAGCTCTTGACTGGGGGGCCCCGGGGTTCACTGTGGGTGGTGAGTGTCAGAGCTGAGCTGCACTGTGGAGCGCCAGTGAGCGTTGGGGGACTGTTGCTACGGAAAAGTGACAAAACGCACAGAACTGTGGGAGCTGTGGGGTGGGTAGATGATAATCCATCACACTATTCTTTCCACTTTTGTGTGTCTCAAAACTTTCCTAACGAGAACATTAAAAACTTAAAAGCGCTCTCTTTCCAGATTTATTTGCCTGTTTAACGAGAACACTTGCAAAATGTAAACATCCTGGTAAAATGTATGGTTTGTCACAGTAATTTTAATTTGCATCTCTTTTGTGACTAATGATGTTGAACATTTTTTTCTATGTGTTTATTGTGCACTTGTATATTTTATTTTGTGAAGCAGCATTCCAAGGCATTTTCCCAAAGGGTGTGAAGACATTTGTCCACATACGGACTTGTGCAAGAAGGTTCACAGTGGCTTTATTCAAAATAGGAAAGAAAGAGAGAAGGAAGGAAGGAAGGAAGGAAGGAAGGAAGGAAGGAAGGAAGGAGGGAGGGAGGGAGGGAGGGAGGGAGGGAAGGAAGGAAGGAAGGAAGGGGGGAAGGAAGGAAGGAGGGAGGGAAGGAGGGAAAGAGGGAAGGAAGGAAGGAAGGAAGGAAGGAAGGAAAGAAGGAAGGAAGGAGGAAAGGAAGGAAACAGCCCAAATGTCCACCAGCAGAAAAACAGAGAAAGAATCAATGACAAAGGGATATTACTCATCACTAGAGAAGAACACACTATTGTTACTGCAATAACATAACACAAATGTTAAAAACACTGTGTTGAAGGAAAGAAGCCAGGCACCAAAAAAATGCCTATTGTACGATTTTATTTAGAATGTTGAGACCAGGCAAATTGGTTGGTGGGTATAGAAATGAATCCGATGGTTGTCATAGGAGGATGAATGGAAAAGGGTAGGAGGGAGTTTTCTGGGTGACAATCTATCTTGAGTGGGCTCTTTAGTGCACAGGTGTCAAAGCTCATCAAATTCTGCACTCAGAATCTGTGCACTTTACCCTATATAATTATACTTCGAGAGGGAGGGAGGGAGGGAAGGAGAGAGGGAGAAATGAGAGGGAGAAATACCTAACACAAAGGAGTGTGTTATCAGCAGTGGAATCTCAGACATCAGTTAGGGAGGTGCTGTGAGCTGGAAGGCTGCAACTTCCCGGCCTTTCTGCCACGTGTGCACGTGTGACCCAGGCCTCTCTGCAGCCGCCCTGGGAGACTGGAGTTCTCCTTTGCGCCGGCGCCGCTGCGAAGTGGAGGGCCACCCCTGAAATCTGAACTCCTCCTGCTGCAGCCGCCACCCAGAATTCTTTGTGTGACACCATGGAAACAGCACTAGCTTTCTCCGCAGGCCACACAAGTGACCCTCCTGACACCCTCCTTGGGTGAAGAAGCAGAAATATTATTAGCAATAAGTGGGTTGTGTTGGACTGCAAGGAACACGGTGGACAGGCGTGTATGGTAACTCTTGGTTCTCAGCATCTGTCCCCTGGAGTGAGTTCCAGGCCCTCCATCCCTGTAACTGAGGAACGAAGGCTCAGTGACCAGGAGGGCGAGGTAAAAAGAAAAGGTGTTGCTTGCATTTCCAGATGACTGTTTATTTTGGTGTTATGCACCAGAAATACACTTTGTTTGCAATGTCTGTTTGGAGCACAACACATTGTATTAATCTTCCCCAGGTATATTAGTTTTCCAGGGCTGTCAAAACAAAGTGCCACAAACGGGGCGGGCGGGGCAGGAGGGGTGGTTAAACAACCCAGATTTATTTTCTCACAGTTCTGGAGGCTCGAAGTCCAAGCTCAGGGTGTCGGCAGGGTTGGTGTCTCTCGAGGCCTCTCCCCTTGGCCTGCACACGGGCCATCTTCTCCCTGTGTCCTCAGCCAGTCCTCCCCGTGTGGTGGCTGTGTCCTGGTGTCTTCCTACACAGACACCCGTCACTCTAGGGGAGGCCCCACTCATGCTCCATCAGTTCAAGGTAACTAGCCCTTTAAAGGCCCCATCTCTCTGTAGAGTCACGTGTGGAGGCACGGGGGTTAGGAATTCATCATGTGGATTTGGGAGGCCATAATTCAGCCTATAAAACCACGTCAGGTTGGTATTGTCCTCCTTTTGCTCATAAGAAAAATGAACCTCAAGAAATTAAAGGGCTAAGTCAAGGCCATTTAGCCGGTAAGAAATAAAGGTGGGTATGGTGAAACGTGCCTCTTGGGCCTCACCCTGGGAATGCAGCCGGACTGACTTCCAGCTGCCAGGGTCTGAACCCCCTCCATGAGGGGCTTGGGGCACTCTGCCTGCCTCTCAGCCGGGGGTGCCTCAAATGCCCGACCCCAAGGAGCACCCCTCAACCAGCTACTGATGGGAGCAGGTGTGTAAATGCCCCAGCTCCTCAGATCAAACTGCTTGAACTTGTGGCATTTGACCATCTCGACCTACAAAAATGGCAGTAGCAGGAATATCTGTGTATGTGATACACATACATAACCACATGAAAATGCATGCACACCAAAAGTACACAGATGTACATGTCATATAAACATAATATGCTTTTTATAATGTAAGGCGGCCGGCCACCCACCTGATCTTTTTTAAAAGCAAAAGTCTTTGTGTCCCTCCTCTTCATGAAACCCTTCAGCGATATCACCACCAGGGTAAAATCCAAGTTCAATAGAATGATATCATTATCCCATTATTTTCTGGCTCCAGCCTTTTTATTCTGGCTGTTCTCTGCCCTCTGCTTTGTTATGATATTGCTAAACTGCTCAGAATTAAATAGCAAAAGAGAAAAAGAAAACACTGGATTCTTTCACAAGACTTTGTCCTTCGTCTTTCACAAGACAAGAGCCAGGAGATTTCCCTCGGGCTCCATTTTCCCAGACAGGCTGCGTCCAGGCCTCCCAGACCATCCCTTTACCTGGGACGTAAATCCAGGTCTGCATTAACCATACGCAACCACGGTATGTTTGTTTGCTCGACTGCTTCCCCTCCCAGAATGCAAGATGTAGGGGGGCCGGTTGTGAGCGTCTGTCTGTCTGGCATCTGTCACAGAGCTAGGTGCAGAGCGGGTGCTGACTCAATGTGGTTGAGTGAAGATAAGGTCGGAACTTGAACTTCGTTATCCAGGCTTCAGGGAAGCACAGTGCAAAGGGTATTTAAACAATGCCTATTTCTTGATGCTGCACAGTGAATTCAGAAAACAGCAGTAAAGGCATGTGGCCTTCTGATACTGTGGTCCAAAAAGAGAGCCGAACATCTGATGCAAAGTATTCTGGGAAAATGGAGTCACGCTGAAACTGTGAAGGCTGAAGTCAGACTGCCTTGGTTCAAACTGGCTCCACAGCGCGCTTGTGGTATGACCCTAAACAAGTCTTTTTAACCCTCCTGGGCCTTAGTTGTCCTATCTGCAAAGAGAGATCATAAAAGAATCCACCTCTAAAAGTCATTGCAAGTTACTCCAGTCCTGGTAATACATTGAGGCCATAGGCTGCTAGGATGCTGGCCATTCTACAGCTTTCACTCTGGGCTTTGATGCAGACACTGAGCCTTGGCCTTCACAGCCATCCTCAGGGGATAATTCATTCCTTAATGAACAAGTGTTTCTAGGTCTGCCTTGCCCAGCACAGTGCTCTGCCTCAGGGGACAGCGGCGATGGAGATCGACCCAGGACTTCTGCTCACGGTCTTCTTGTGCAGAGAAGGACAACCAAACAGACTGGCAATGCCAATGCTGTGCCACAGGTTTAGGCCAATGAGGAATCTTATGAAAGCCCGCAGGGTTGATAACCACTCTCAGCTACGACGGTGGAAGGACACATGGATGGAGAACTGAGGGTCAGTGGAGTTACAGGCAAAGGGCAGAGCCCTGAGAAGCTAGTTTGGAAAGTATGGAGGCTTTAGTAGGAGCAATGAGTTTTGTCCTGGCAGTTCACAGGCCAGCCCTCAACCCACTGAACCCCCCAAAACGGAACTTATTTATAAAAAATTGTGTACTTATTCTCATGTTTCAACTTCAGTCACCTTCAGAGCACTCTCCACTTGATGCAGTGCAACTATTGAGATGTTTTTACTGCTGCTCAAGACAGTTTAAAAAGGAGATTTTATTTATTTATTTTCAGAGGGAGGAATAGAGAAAGAAGGAGAGAAACATCCATGTGCTGTTGCATCTCTCGCACCCCCGACTGGGGTCCTGGCCTGCAACCCAGGCATGAGCCCTGAGTGGGAATTGAACCAGCAACCCTTTGGTTCATAGGCCAGCACTCAATCCACTGAGCCACACCAGCCAGAGCTCAGAACAATTTCGAGCTTGTCAATTTTGATGCCTTTTAGTGCTTCTGCCATTTTTTGCACATTGCCTCTTCCACATTGGCAAAAATGTTTCCTTTTGAGGACTTTTTTCAATGGGGTGGGGTGAGAAGCATCACTCGGGGTGAGGCCGGGTGCATAGGGAGGGTGGAGCATGGGGGTCATGCTGTTTTTGGTCAAAAACTTCTGAACACTCAGCATGGTGTATGCAGGTGCCTCATCATGAAATGGGCAAACATGTTGTAAAAGTCTTCAAAAAAATTCACTGAAGCAGAATGCAGCCTCTCACAACAACACCAGCTGGTACAATGACACAGATGGGTTCCTAGAACTTTTGCCTAGCAGGAGAAGCCTATACAACAAGGGGCCCACCCTCCAGAAGAATATTTTGTTTTATTTGGATCATACATATACAACGTCTCTAAGAAAATGTATGGCGTGAATGAATATTTGCTAACCATAATTGATCATAGAAACCTTTCACACCTAAGATCCCAAAGACCAGCATATCATAAAAGTCATGACTTTGGGAAAAGTCATTTCAGTAATCAAAATGGATCAACATTTGCCTAATTTTGAGACTCAATGTTTAACTTTAATAGCAACCGTATTTTTAAAAATATGTGGCAAATTTCAGCTTCTAGAATGCAAAGAGCATTCATGCAAAAAGTATTTATTGAGCACTTACTGTGTGTGCTGGGCACTGTTCTGGGTCCTAGGCTTCAGAAGACATGCACATAAGTCATCAAATCATCCAAAAAGGAACGTGTGCTTTCTAACATTAGAGTGTTCGCCTCACCCAGCTTTCTGACTTCTACACCCAAGAATTACAATTCTTCTTTCTCCTTATATGATTAATCTGAACAGAGCTCTGAAAGTGTGTCAGATCAGGATCCTCAGTGTCAGGGTAACACATGGGATGAAAGAACTGGTCCAAAGTGATGGAGTTGTTAGGATGGAGGCGAAATCCAACGCAAGACTAATCAATCACCCGATTTCCACTCCACCATCCCGCCTTTCCCTCCCTCCATTCTGTGCCCCCAGTGAGGAACTACTAAATCTACTTAGAGTCCACTTACTTAGCATATGGGCTTTATTAATTCTTTTTTAAATTTATTTTAAATTTTATTTATTTATTAATTCTTAACAAAATGCAAGGAACCACTTGCAGTCCCAACCTCCAAAACTTTTATTCCTGAAAGGCGGTTAGAACCTGTAACTTCTACTAACTAGCAGTCAGAATTGGGACAATTAAAAAAAATTATTTGGGTCTCAGTTTACTCAGCTCTTACATGGGCACATTACAAACAATTACTATAATAATAATGAGCTTACTAAAATGAAATGCCCAGCTTTAAGGTGGCGCTCAATAAATACCGTTAAAAGGAAACATTCATCAGATTATTGAACATTCACTAGGGTTAGTCTTATCTGCTACGACCCAAATGATCTAAGGCACGGTTGGCCCGAGCGTGGCCTGCAGATGTCTTCTCTGTCCCCAAAGGAACCCTTTTCCCTGAGACGAGAAGGAACAGAGGTCCCAGGCAACTCTGGGAAGATGGGGACACACCGTGAAAACAAGACACAAGTTAACATCTCAACAAGCTATCCCATTGCTTGGGTACCACACACTGTTGCATTTGTAGCAGTATACATATCTTGTTGTAAGCCATTTGAGAACAGGGAATATATTTTGTTCCTTTGTATCATCCAAGCACATTACTTAAAGCAGTTCTTAATACAGAGCTTCCCGTGTGCAGAGTGCACCCTGCCTACAGGCTGGAAGAGGGCACGAACAGGCGGGTGAACCGGCCAGGGGCATTCCCACCCCAGGCCTGCTCCCGCTGTCCTGTGTGTCTGCCTGGGGCCTCAGGAACCCGAGCTCCCACCTGCCCTTCCCTACGCACCTGCTTCCGTCTGCTAGTGGGCAGTTTGGTGTTCCTCCCTGAATCCAAGCTCCAGCCTGGAATCAAGACTTGCTACAGAACAACCCAGCCAAGCAACACTCAAGCAAAGAATTTTCGACAGCCTCTTTTCAGATCCCAGCTAAATAAAGCACACGGTGCATTCGAAAGAAAAAAAAAAAAGCAAGATTGTGGCTATATCTCACGTCAGGGTGAAGAGCGGGGCTTTGAGTTATGAGGAAGAGGAGAGAGAAAACTACACACACACCACAGACCATTAGGCCGGAAACCGGGAAACAAGAGCGATCCGTTCGCGTGGGCGGCGAACCCCAGAAGGGCCCGCGGCCGATGAGACATCCATCTCCCGATCAGACCAGCCGTGTGTGAGGCAGGCGGCTGACCCTGCCGTCACAGTCTCGTCACTGACACCTGGGTGCTGCTCTCTCACTGTATAGTTTATGACAAAGAACGTCTCCAATAAAAAGCCTCCTCCGGGACTTGGGCTCTGAAGACACGTGTCTATAATTTCTCTTGTCCTCTTCCGGAAAGCGAGGGTAAGGCGTGGGCACTGTCGGGGGAACTGAAGCAGGCCAGCTCTTTAGAGAGAGGCTTCGAGGACAGACATCGGTGTTTGCAGGCTCGCTGACAGTGCAAAGAACAAGTGGCCTGTTTACAAAGTCTCGCTGGACCTGCCTCCACCCCGCTGGGCCGCTCACCTGCCACAGGTACGCACGTGGTCTGTGCCAGACCATCCCCCGCTTGTTTTGCCAGCCCCTGAGTCATCGTCTGGTTGTTCTGTGTCCCATCCCCTCCACCAAGCCTTCCCCATAGCTGCCTGAAGCAGGAACCAGAGTGATTTCCGAGTGGCCTTGGAGAGGTGGGATTTGGGGCTTAGGAGTCGGGAAAACTTGAATTCAAAGTGCAGGCCCAGCACTAACCGTGTGACCCCAGGGAACATGCAGAGCCTCGCTGAGCCTCCCTTCCTGCACCTGTGGGGACGATAGTCTTGCCCAGACAAAATAACGTGGGGTGTAATGAAATGATTGGGGACAATCCAAACGTCCACAGGGCCGGTTATATGCATCCTGATCCATCTACAGTCAAGGAGAGCTTCTTCCCCGTCTCTGATTTCTGACCTTCCCTTCGATGTGGCGGGAGCTCCACCCCCAGAAGCTCTGGCCCTCTGCCGCCTCCTTCTCCCTGTCCCGCAGGAAAGGAGGAGGGGCTATTCCTGCTGGTGAGTTTGGGAAGAAGGAACTGGGTGCGTTAGCCAGTCCCTCCTTTCCAGCTCTTGGAAATAAGATGTCTGCAGGTGTCTTTCTGCACCCGGGTCAGGACCCACCCGCCCAGCACTGCCGGGGGCTGGGTGAGGGACTCCGTGCAGTTCTGAGGCTCCGTGTTAGGAAGTCTATGAGCCTTTGGATGTTGGGTGCTGTGTCCAGCATCAGCTCTGCCCAGAGGGAAGGAGATACTACTTTCTCAAGTAGTTCAGAACCCAGGTGGGAAAGATGGTGGCTAGCGTGCAGGTGTTCTCAAAGATTCAGCCTACTACCAGGGAATATCGGGCTACAAGTGTGAAATAGCTCAATGGACGTGTTTATTGGCACAGAATGATAGAATTGTGTTTGTTATATGTTGTTAGAAAAAGGATTGTGAAATAAAATGTGTGCAGTGATTCTGGCTTTATTTAAATACATCTAGCCCTGGCTGGTGTGGCTCAGTGGATTGAGCGCAGGCTGTGAACCGAAGTGTCACAGGTTCGATTCCCAGTCAGAGTACATGCCTGGGTTGCAGGCCATGTCCCCATTGGGGGCCATGTGAGAGGCAACCGCACATTGATATTTCTCTCTCTCTTTCTCCCTCCCTTCCCCTCTCTAAAAATAAATAAATAAAATCTTTAAAAATAAATACATCTATTTACTCATATTTAGCATCTTGCAATAGAAAACGTCTGAAACGGCAGCGTGAACATTTCGTAGCTGGTACCTCGAAGTGGCAGGGTGATGGGTGTTTTTTTAAATATTCTTCTTTGAGATGACGTGCATTTTTAAAGAGCCTGCAATAAAAAGTACATTCTTTTCTTATTGATAAAAATGCCAAAGTTATTTATCTGCTAGGAAATAAAAATCACTTGCAAAACCGCCAAAAACACAAATGTTTCACAATCACCTCTTCATGAGTTCATTGCTGGGTGTGTTAGCTCAAGTCAGAAGTAATTATACATCCCGTTGGGGACCATCTGGTGTCCCTGACTTTGAATGGGCACGTGTCCACGGGCTGCGAGTCCCTTTGAGGTTCAGCATGGGAAAGCGGAAATAACGCCACGGGGCTGGCCAAAAAGCCCATTTCGTTTTTTCCATGGAATAAAAGACATTTTTCATTTTCACCAATAACTGTATTGACGTGGATATTTTGAGTATGTTGGCTCTCTCCCGCTATTGGCTTCTAGTGGGCAGAGGCCAGGGGTGCGGCTAACCACCTTCCCATGCATAAGACAGCCCCGTAGCAGAGAACTATTTGGCTGAAATGTCAACAGTACCAAGAAACTTCACCGACCACTTTGGACACATGCAACCAGTCATCACACCTTCTCCATCCATGGCAGACATCTTTTTTTTTTTTTTTTTGCATTTCAGTGGCATTTTCACCTTTCTTGAAATAATAAAGCACACTATGATGAAAATGTTGCCTGTTTTCTTCCACCTTCAATATGAAAATGGCTGCACAAAACTTCACCAATTTTGATGGGTTTTTTTAAAATGCACGCTAATATGGCAGCGGTCACAATACAATGTAACAACATTATTTCAAATGAAATTAAAGACAACTAAGTGCCACTAGAATCATTGTATGGGAAAAAAACTAAATACACTTGGTGGCCAACCCAGTATTTCAAAGTTTGAGTAACACTCTGTGCTCAGTAGGCTTGAAATGAAAGGAAGGGATGGAGTGAACAATGCAGAACTGCTGTAAAAATGTAGAATTTTCCAGTTTCCTCCTAACTCGCGTTGCTCTCGCCCCTGGAATTCTGCTGACCAGGAGTGTTCCTCCCGCCTGCGTTCCCTGCAGAGAACATCGCTGCTGGGCGAGGGCCCTTTCCTCTGTGCCACCGTGCGCCTCGGTCACATTCTCCAGCCCAGAAAGACACCACACGCCCTTCAGCTTTGACAGGACCAATGCCACCTTTGGCCCATCTCTGCCCAAACCGAACCATTTATCACACAGACGAGGAAACTGAGACACGGGTTAGTCGAGTGACTTTTGAAGAGCCACGCAGCTAATCACGGGACCTAACACCTAATCGTAAGTTCACCCAGTGAAAATGCTTTTACTGAGCCTTTTGCGTGGGCAAATCGCTGCCCTCCGTACTCTCCTGCCTGCAAGAAGTTGACAACGTACAGTAGCCCCGCCTTTATCCTTGGGAGGTTTGTTCCAAGACCCTCCATGGATGCCTGAAACGGTGGGTAACGGTGGATAACCCTGTGCCAAGGGTGGACACAGCTGACCCTTGAACAACGCAAGTCACCGGAGATGCTCATGCAGTTGAAAATCCGCCTAGAACTGTGATTCTCCACTTAGCCCTTAGCATCTGAAGAGTCATCAATTGCAGATCAAAAACAGTATTTTTGATCCTGTTGGGATTCCATAGCTGGGAAACCACAGCTGGAAATGGGAAAACACGGTTTTTGATCCATGGCTGGCTTAATCCATGCATGGGAAACCTGTGGATAGGAAGGGCCAACTGTATTTATTGAAAAAAAATCCATGTATATACAAATGGACCCATGCAGTTCAAACCTGTGTCATCCAAAGGTCAACTGTACTGTGTTTTTCCCTATACATCAATACCTAAGATAAAGTTTAATTTATAAATTATGCATAGTAAAAGATTAACAATAACTAATAACAGAATGAAATAATTATAACAATACGTGGTGATAAAAGTTATGTGAATATGGTCCCCCTCTGTCTGTCTCTGTCTCACGAAATATATTACTGTGCTGCCCTCGCCCACCTTCTCGTGATGAGTGAGACGACAAAATGCCCGTGTGACAAGCGGCAGCGAGGGGAATGTGACATTCTGAAGTCAGTAAGGGTGACCTGAACACAAGCACCGCCCTACCACGACAATCAGCAACCGATCTGACAACCAAGGTGACTGCTCAGTGACTAGCCAGCCAGGAGCGACACAGGTGGAGACGCCGGACAAAGCGGCGATTCCCAGGGTGCAGCAGCACAACTCGAGATTTCGTCACACCGCTTAGAACGGTGGGCCATTTAAAACATATGAATTGTTTATTTCTGGCACTTTCCATTTCATATGTTCAGACCATGATTGACCACAGGTAACTGAACCCAAGGAGAGCAAAGCCATGGATAGGACTCCCCGGGCTGAGCATCTCTGATGCTGATGCGACCGCACAAGGTAAGAAATCACGCAATACAGGAAGAACGTTTACTTACAATGAGAGAACAGCAAGAAATCGGCTACTTGTAATTGAAAAGATTGGTAAGTCCAATGCTCAACACACTACACTGTGAAAAGTAGATGCTACAAATATAAGCCAAGTTCATAATGGGTGCTTAACAAATGCTAACTGAATAAAGTAGTAGATGAATATTTAAAGCAATATAAGCTATTAGGATATGTACATAAACTTTAAGATAAATATCCGAAATAAAAGCACTCCAGTAAAGTACATATATTCATGAAAACAAATACACATCAAACTAATCATGGCTGTTTCCAGGTTTTCTCTCTACAGTATGTGTGCCCTTCTTCATTTGTGCTGTGGTTTGCTGGTTCTCGCCAGCCAATTAGTAAGTTAAGGAGAATAACTGAAAATTAAGAAAATCTATCCACTAGCTTATCGCTTACCCTTTATGAAGAAGAAAAACTGTAATTTGTGTACTTTTGCAGGCATAGTAACTCAACATTTCCTTGAACTACTTACTGGTGGTTAAAATAGTTTTCAGAGTATTCTTATTACTGTAGACTTTTTAGGAATATGCCATTATAAAAGCTTTTGGAGCTTTAAAGGTATTGAACATACAAAGTAAATAAGATTTAATAACTAAAGTGTGAGAAAATATTTACAAAATCAAAAGATAAGAACATTTTAATACACAAGGAGTTTCTATAGATCAGTAAGAAAAAAAGATTTTTTAAAATATGCAAATGCTAAATGAAGAAATAAAAAACGCCTTGGTTGTAAGAGAAGCATCATTTCAGTGTTAACCAACTAAATGGAAATTAAAACAATGAGATGACATTTTAATCAGATTTTCGGAGATCGGCGATGGGGCATGGAGACACCCTCTCAGCCCCCAGAGAAAGGTCTGGTAACACACCACAGTTTTAAATGTGTGTGCTCTTTGATCCAGCCATTTCACTTCCAAGACATTACCCAAAGGAATCAATAAGGATTGTGTGGGAAAAAAAATTGCTTTGTAGTAATAGCGGAAATCACGTGGGCCTGTGAAATTGGCAATACCTGATGTCTTAAAAGTTTCTCTCTGCTTTATTTCCCCTGCTGGCTCTGCTGGTATTAAAATATGAGATTTCTACTACTCTCCCTAACCCCTACACTGGTAGCTTTGTGACCAAAACCCATATTAGGTTACTCAAATAACCTTGTTTTGCAAAGACAATAATGTATTCCACCAAGGAAAAGACACCTGCACGCTTTCTGAAAGATTACAATTTCAAAGGTAATTGAAATTGTACTTTTTAAGTGACAACTTTGTATCGTTTTTATTTCATCACAAAAGTACTCAGACTACACTGATGCTCACTGAAAAAAAATAGTGAAGATGATAATGAAACAATAATTAATGTTTATTGAAATATCTACCAGTCACTGTAATAAGCATTTTACGTTCATTAACTGTTCTAGTTCCTTCCAAAGTAGTTTGAGTTAGATACTGCTATTGTCTCCATCTTGCAATGAATAAACCTGTTTCTTCGAGAAGTTAAGCGATTTAAAATTTCCTGGGGGACTCTGAGTGCAAACTCACTGTACAGCACCGTTGTGTATAACAGCAAAAAGTTGGAAACAACCCAACAAAACGGGTGATTAGCTTAATACATAAAGCTACATGGACACAATGGGATGCCTTTATTGAAAAGAATGAACTGGATACACACACACACACACACACACACACACACATATGAGAAGAGATCATCGTAATCCATTCAGTGAGGAGACGCAGAGACTGTATACATCATTGTGTGAGCACACATAAGTAGTTCAATTGCGTACCTCACAGAAGTTACCTCTAAGCAGAAGGATTGTGGGGTCTGCTGTATGAAATGTGTATTATTCTAATTGTAATGATGAGCACGTGTTACTAGGAGGGTTCCCCTGGGAGAGCACCCCTCTTCTCTACCCGTGTCGATTGTGAAATACATTTGGGTTGTTTTAAGCCACTAAGTTTCTGTGGCTTGTTACAGTAGCAACACAGGGCCCTAAACATGTAGTAACTATATTTGCATATTTACAAAAAGTATTTAGAGGGCCCCGTTAATTCTAAGTTAGTAGAAACTGCCCCCTGACAATTATGCAGTGTGCTGAGCTCTCCTTAAACCAGTGGTTGACCGACCTCTTCCTCCGATGCAGGGGGATCTTGTTTACCTGGCAGAGCTGCTAATGGCAAAAACATACCAGTAAACTGTCCAAATATTAAAACTTCCTTTTAAGGCGCCAGAAGTTTGACATTTTATTACTTGGCTCTAAGTTTGTTTTTGTTGTTTTTTTTTTTTTAAGAATCATGTATGCCCAGTCTTCCTCAATATATCCCACTGAACGGATTCGAGTCTTTTTTTATATATTTATTTTTAAGATTTTATTTATTTATTTTTACAGAGGGAAGGGAGGGAGAAAGAGAGAGAGAGAGAGAAACATCAATGTGCGGTTGCTGGGGGTCATGGCCTGCAACCCAGGCATGTGCCCTGGCTGGGAATCGAACCTGCGACACTTTGGTTCACAGCCCGCACTCAATCCACTGAGCTACGCCAGCCAGGGCTAGATTCGAGTCTTCATGGGGTTTGTAAAGGAGGGCCGTTGAGTGTGACTGATACAGTTGGATCTCTGTGCTCCATGTCCTCAATGTGCTGGGATGTGGTAGAGGGCTGGTCGCTTCTGTTTTCAGTTCTCCCAGAAGGTCTACGGTGTCTGCGTGCCTTGGCCAGATTATTCTGATTGTCGGGTCTGCCTCCTCGCTCCCGAGTGCCTGGGCCACTCCCGTGCTGCCGCTTCCATGCCTGCTCTCAGCACGCTCTACGTTTCCTTACTTGCAGCTTTCAATGCACAACTAGCTAAGAACTCAGAACACAAGCCTGCAACATTCATTTCTGGAATAAGAGCTGAGCTTTCTAAGGGGCTGTCCTGCAACAACGAGCGTAAGTGTTCTATGCATGGAAGACATGTCGGCTTTGCAAAGGCCCAGGGAGCTGATGGATAATCAATGTCTGCAATGATCTGCGTGTCTGTCCAGCTCTGAGCTCTCCAAAAGCGAGAGTTGTGCCTTAACACTAAAACTTAAAATACTCGTTATTTAGTGTGCACAGACTATGTGCCAGGCACCATGTAAAATGTTTTATAAGGCTCCTTTATTACACACACACACACACACACACACACATACTCACACACACATGATAGTTATTCTATTCTTAATTTCATAGAAATGGAAATTAAGATATGGAGGCTTCAGATTCCTTATCTGTAAAAATGAGAAAAATAACACATTTGAAAAATGGCTATAAAATTTAGAAGTAATGCATGTATTACATCTGGCATAAAGTAGAACTGTATGTAATAAGTAATATCCTAAGTAATAATATATAAACAATTATACAATTACTGTTATAATAGATTATATAAAAGTCTGAGAATCATGAAAATGGAGGAGACACTAAAAAACCCAGCTCTTGTGGATATATCCTCAACATAAATGTCAATGAGAAAATTCACCAGTTGTGACTTAACAGAGATAAAATTAGGAAAATACTCCTGAATAAATATTTTTGTAATGAAGAAAAAAAAAAAAAGAAATTAAGATATGGAGTGATTGGCCCAGAACTGAGAAGGAAAATACACCTTGTTCTAGGCACTAGGCCACTCCGTATTCCCTGTGAATAATGTGCTTCCTGGCACTGAGTAGGTGCTCAGCGAATGGCGCTGATGCGATGGGCTGCTCCCCCACGCCCTCTCTCTGCAGAGGGCAGGACGCGCGAGTGCCTCCCGCAGAGCGCACGGTACGTCACGTCCAACTCAGATGCCTGTGAAATGAAAGTCTTGAATCATGCCTGTCACCGCGCGCCTCTCCCTCAAAGGCTGCAATGAAAGGGCAGAGCCTTCACCGCGCGGATTCCCGGGAACAGAAACCGCGAACAAATGTATCTTGTTAGTCTGTTGTCAGAAGCAAGATTTTTATCAGGAATGTTGTATTTCTGAAGACACCAGAATAATTTCCTCCTCATAAATTTCCATCTTATTCCGAGAAACTGCGGTTCTGCCAGGAGCTTCAGAGCCTCCTGGGGGGGGGTGGGGCAGGGGCAGCTTTGCACTGCGGGATTAGGTGTGGGCGCAGGGCTCTGAGTGGCAGGCGGGAGCCCCGCCACCAGGCACGTGGGGGCGTTTCCAACAACAGCACAGATGCACACGCGCAGGGTGGGGGGTCCCAGCCCCTTTGGAAAGCACGTGAAATGTGGAGTTGATAGGTTTTCTTCCCTTCCAGTGGAGGAAGAAGTGGGTGTGTCTGCCTGTTCATTCTTGCAAAGAGAAAAGGCAATATTTTCCTATATCCATTTCAGATTTGATTCATGGAAGCTTGAAACACTGTTAAGACTTCACGGTTTTTTTTTCTTTTCTTTCCATTGTAGGGTTTTCCCGTAAACTCTCCCTTTGCACTAGCACTCACGCCAAATGTTTCAGAAGAACACACCCAGGGAGGGAATTTCTGCAGGCCCTCATGGATCAGGTCTGCAAAGGGTGCCTGACGAAGGCAGGTTTAGCTGCGTGAACGTAGGTGACATTTCTCTAAGTAGGCCAATGAGCCCAGTGTCTCCCTTCTTTCCTCTGTTATTACAGCTTCTCCCCAGGTCTTTAATGCGAAGTTGTCTTGGGTTCCTTCTCCTCTTTTCACTGATCCCAAACTATATTTAAACCCAAAATTCTTTTTTTTGCTCACCAGGGATCACCAAGCAAGCCCTTGGAACAACAGTAAATGCAATGAAGAGAAATGCTGTAGATTTTTTTTTTCTTTCAAAAATACCATTGCAGCCTGGAAAGCAATTTCATTGGTGAGGTACAGGGGCCTGGCACCTTCCCCCCTGAACTTCCCTGGGGAGAGGATGAATGGCCGTCTCCACGATGCATAAAAATTAGTATCAGGCCACAAATTACTGCACCCGATTAGGGTTTTCTTTTAAGTAAATTAAGGTTATATATCACCGTCTTTCCAAGAGGCCTGGGTGCTTTGAATCCTCCAGAGTAAGGGAACCTTTAAGAGTTCCTATAATCTCATGGTGAATATGATTAGAAGCCATGGCTGGTCGTTACAAACACGGCTTCTCTTTTGTGGCAGGCCCCCTTTAAAAAACAATAAAAATGAGATGATGGCTCTCTTATAACTGAAGGATTTTCAGCAAAGAACAGGGGTCACGTGGTTAGCAAATCATACATCACAAGCTCCCCACCAATTCTCTCATCCCTCAGGCCACCAGGAAATTTAGGAGAACTGTGTGTACATGTACATGTGTTCACATTTGTGTGCATGTGTGTGGATGTGTGCATGGGTATGTGCATATTTGTGTGTGCATGTGTGTGCTGATATGCATGGATGTGTGCAGGTGTAAGTGTGTGCACATGCAAACAACCTTGTGTGCACATGGGTACGTGAGTATATGCTTGTGTATGTGCACATACAAATAAGCTTGTGTATGTAAGTGTGTGCATATGCAAACAAGTGTGTGTGCGTGCACAGCTGTATGTGGTCATGCATGTGTGTGTGCATGTGCAAACAAAGCTCGTGTGTGCATGATTGTGTGTGCATGTGCATGCAAGTGCAAACAAGCTTATGCGTGCATGGATGCACATGTGTGTGTGTGCACATGTAAACAAACCTGTGTGTATGTGGGTGCGTGGGTATGTGTGTGCATGTGCAAATGAGCTTGTGTGTGCATGGGTATGCATGCCTGTGTGTTTCAAGCCATGTAAGAACAATTAATATTTCCTCCAATCAGATATGTTCCACATACATATATTTCATGTATAGGTTCCATGTTTATGTTTCATGTATATTTCTTCAGTTATCAGGTTTGAGCTCAATTGTATTGTTTTCCACATCTTCCAAGTAGCAAGCTGATACTGAATCCCAGGGTTCATGCACCATTGAGGAGATCTATGCTTTACTGCCCACCCAGTAACTGCATCTCTCACATTTCATCTTAATTCCATTCATATTTTAGCTACATTTAGGTCCAAAGGCTGTTTTCTCAGGGCTGTGCCTGCCTTCTGGATGTTCTTACACCCTTTACCATGACCCCCTTCCAGAATCATCCTCATTCCATTCTCCTGCATCCCAGGCCATGCCCCGCATCCTTCTGTTGAGAAGGTCATGGAGGAACAGGACCTTCTGCTTCGGGTTCAAGACTCAGTTATGAAAGGAAGATGGTTCCTATGGCCACTCACCCTTGGCAATGATTATTGTACAGGAAGTGAGGAGCAAGTGGAATCACGTTGCTCTGGGCTTGTCTTCGTCCCTTTCCCACCAGCTGACCCTTCCAAAGCCCGTCCCCCACAGGCTGCTGCCCCAGGTCTTCCGTGGATGGTATCAGGGAGGAGCCCTGGGCTGGGGTCTGTGATGCAGGAGTCCCTCTTCCATTGCTGTCACCAGCAGACAGAGCTGCACTTACTGGGCTCTCCATGGCAGCTGTGCCCTGTGCTTAGCTCCCCAAGCCTGTTGCTCACCTCATCTTTAGGACGCCCTAGGAAGCAGGCACGAGCACTAACCTGTTCCACATCCTGCCACTGGTGCTCATAGAAGGCAAATGCTTTGCCTGATGGAGTAGCCAGGATCACACCCAGGCACTGGGGCCCCGTGTTGCTGATGCCTATGGACCACCCAACAGCCCCAGGGTCTGTGCGGTAGGTAAGGGAGAGGGTTGCCCATTCTGCCTCATTTCTGCACTTCCTCCCAGCTCCCATGCAGCCTCGTTTCTGCATTTCCTCCCCGCTCTTATTATATTCTCCATCTCTCTAATTTGCATGTCTAATTTTAAAGAGGAAGCCGAGACCTTCTTATCCTTTGGAAGAAGCAGCTCCACCCGTTAGGTTCTCAGTGGTTTTATGCATATTCCCAAGCGCAGAAGTCAACACAAATCCTAAGTAAAATGTAGGGTTCAAAAAAGAAAAAAAAGCTCTACCCCCAACTGAAAATATTAACAGTGGGAGTACAGATGTTTTTGTTCCTAATTTCTGCCTGCTGAAAATATATGCCACGTTTGTAAAATGTTCCTTCTGAGTGTCCTCCACTACAGAATGGTGTGCAGTGTTTATTCAGTTTGCTAATTTTTTTAAACACTTAGGAAAATAAAAATCTGGAAAGATATACAGCAAGTTGTTGATATTATCTTTGGGTGGCCAGGAGCTTAAAACCCTTTTTAGTGTTGCTGTTGTATCTGACTTTTCCATGAGTTATATCACTTTTATTTTTTTTTTTAGAAGAAAGAACAATAAACTAAAAAAAAAAAAAAAACAACTAAAAATACCAGAAGATGTCTTCCCTTCCTCCCCGTCTAAAATCACTATCATTTCGAACTGAGGAAGGACACGCAGCCTGGGGGGGGGAGGGGGGGGGCAGCGGGCGGGGGGGCAGGGAGGGCAAGTTCCCCGAGGCCGAACCCAAATCGCACAGATTCCCAACGCCTTTAATTGAGGAGTATTGTGATAGAGAGAGGCTTGGAGAAATTTCCCCCCAGGACTTCGCCAGAGGATTTTTTTCTCCAGAGCAGCTGATTGCTTGGAAACAAGATGATCGAGCCTGTGCATTCTCTTCATCACACCCCATAGCTTCACGGTCCCTCCTCTGGAGTTCTGAAATCCCAAACGCTCCCCAAACTGGAAACTTTCTTCAAACATTTGGTTGCAAACCCTAACCGTTACTGACAGTCTTTTTCCCCACTCTGAGATCATTAATATTTCTCCTGCATCAGTACCATAGCGTGACCGGAATACCAGGTGCCTCCCAATAGAGACCGCTGTGTGAGGAATATACGATACATCTAACGTATGCACTGGGTGTCTGTTCTAAAATTTAAATTCTGAACGCGGAAGCCCATCAGGCTCTAGAGACTTGGCTGGGGGCTGAGGGACCGGTACCCAGCTCAACACCGACCCTGTTTGGGACGGGGCTCCACTGTGTGCCCGCAGCCCCCCTTCCCTCGGTCTCCCCACTGAGGCTGGCTTGTGGGAGGGGAGCCGAGTACAAGCCTGGGTGAGTGGGGCTCAGGAGAGAACCCTTTGGGACAGAGTAGAATCTTAAGACAAGTGAAAAATAATTGCCCAGCGAACCACTTTTTTTCATGCTCAGATGAAGAGCTCTGCATTTCAAATCAGAACTGCCTTCACATGCTCTTAGTTTAAATGTTTTCCTCTTAATGATCATTTTGTACATGGACGCGATACATGTCGAGGATGACAGAGTCGGGCACAGGTTCATAGACAGGGGCTCTAACCTTCACAGGCATTCCAGGTGGTTGTGTTCGCCAGGATGCCAGGAAACAGATCAAGAAGAGAAATCACTCTGGGCATCCTAACTTGGGTAAGTCAGTCTCCTCTTTCAAATATTTATTTGTTTTATCTTGTGACACAAATAATATGGTAGAAGAAGGATGCTTCCAAGTTGGTGTCAATATAGGACAGGCCTTTCAAGGACAGTTACCAAGTTCTTGGGCTTTTTATCTGATTAGATCACGAAACTGTCAAAATAATTGTCGGTCTCAGACACAGGTCTAACCAGGACTGGCCTCCTGCTCGCCTGGATGAATTCTCTGTGGGTCAGGAAGGATTCCTTTTCGCACAAAGATCCGGTTAAAATGACTGAGATCAGCCATGGGGACTGTTTGTGAATCGTTTGTATCTTTCCCAAATTGATACGTGGAAGCCCGGATCCCCATGGTGATGTTATTTGGAGGCGGGGCCCGCGGGAGGTAATCAGGTTCAGGTGAGGTCATGGGCTGGGGCTCCTGAGATAAGGTGCAACCAAGCTCCCCTATAAGAAGAGGAACCCCTATAAGCAGACCGGAGCCCTCTCTTTTCATCACCTGAGGCCAGCAAGAAGGCAGCCCCTGCAAGAGAGCCCGCCCCAGGAGTCCATCAGCCAGGGCCTTGACCTTGACCTTCTCAGCCTCTGGAACTGTGGGAAAGAAGTGTCTGTTGTCTAGGCCACCCAGTCTGTGGCATTTTGTTATAGTAGCCCAAGCTGACTGAGACAGGGACCTTACCTTCAGAAAAAAAAATGATTCACACATTGACCTTTCCCTGAGCAGAATTTGTCGATGTGATTCCTTGAGAGTTAATTGTTTGGTCTTTTCTTCGATACTGGATACCGAGCTTTGTACAGGGAAAAGAACCGGAAAACAAACAAACCAATGGAAATTGCCTCTCAGCTCCACTGCTGGTTCTCAGATTTGTTAGTTGGGTTTTTTTTTTTTTGGCTGTCGTTGTTTGTTTGTTTGTTTGTTTTGTTTGATTTAGAATTTGTGAGCTCCGGAGCAAGGCTGTACAAGAAGATCCCGTGTGCACAGCTCTCACGTGCTCAGGGGCCCTTGTGCAGGAGCGGGATCGGGGTGAGAGAGGAACATGAAGGACAGGAGAACGCAACAGAGGTGTCCTCGGAGCAAGAGAATCCAAGGAGAGAGGATGAGAGCAGGGGCCTGGCGTCGGGAGGGCCCGGCTCCAAGGCCTGAACGCTCTGTAGCCGGCAACCGGTTATTCATACCCTCCGAGCAGATTGCTCATATTTGAAATAAAAGTGTTCAGAATTGCCTGTTGATGTGGGGATTAAACAGGATCATGTATGTAGCGAGTCGAGCCACGTGCCAGGCATGTAAGTAAGAACTCAGTAACTGTCGGTTTGCGATTCCCCCCCACGCTTCCCGACTCCCCACACCTCCTGCCTGGCCCTTTCAAGATGAAAGAAACGGCAAATCGCAGTTTCAAGCTTGCATTTGTGGGTAAGCAGAGCTACCCTCGCTGAAAGCCTCACAATTAAAAACTAAAATGAAACGTCTCCTCTTCAGCTTCTATTTGAACCAGCCCACAAAATTTTTCATCCATCTTCGCCTTTCAGCAACCCTGCAGCTGATGGCAGGGAAGTCAGACGGGGGCCCTTAGATGTCTCAGGTTCTTGCATTTTCCACTGCTTATTAAAATTCCGTCTCCCCCACCGCCTGATCCCACAAGACCCTGACTGCACAGCCTGCAGAGCAGACCCGCTCCGGTTTTATTCATTTATTCATCAAACATTTATGGACCATCTTCTACCTGTCAGGCACTGTGCTGGGTTCTGGGCCAGCGGTGAGCCACACAGCATTTCTCTTCTCGGAGAGTTCACCGTCTGGAGGGGCTTCCGACGCAGGGAAAAAAATAATAGTTACAAAGCCGTGAAGAAAATGCAATGATTGGGGTTTATCAGGCAACAGCGGGGGGAGAACTTGCAGCCTCCCACAGGAGGGGTGGGGGGAGCAGTAAGAAAGAGAGGGGCGGGACGAAGCTCACTCATCACAGGGCTGTGAGGAGCAAGACTCGCTAAGACGCCAGACAATGCAACCCTCCTCCTGGCTCCCTTAGTATCACTTACATTGTCCGTAATCACCTCTCCCTCCTTTTGTCATTCACTGCTGCCCCTGTAGCACCTCAGAACAGCGTCTGGCCCAGAGGAGATCCTTGCCATGGGCTGAATTGTGTCCCCCACAAACTGCTGTGTTGAAACCCACAGTATCTGCTGCATTTCCACAGGTTGGAAGATGAACAAGCTCAGAAAGGTTAGCTACAATGATCACTACTGTCAGTTGTTACAAATGTATCTCGAGTACCTCACCTCGGCCCCCAAATTCCCCCTGTATCCGTTTCCTCCTGCCTATATACCGCCTCCCAAATTCTCCTTCTGGTTTTGAACACAGAACATTTTTACTGTTTCGTTTTCTTCTGCTAATCCACGCCCTCAGGATTTTACCCCCAAGAGGTTAATCAAAGGATTTCCTTAAATAATTCAAGTGCCCCCTAAAACAGATTCTAACGCCAGCTGTTAATAATGCTTTGGTCCACCTGGCTCCATAAGCATTCTTACAAGTGCTGTTGTTTCTGTGGGAACATATCTGCCTCGTTGCATAAGGTTTGGCTTCAGCTGAAACTCAGAGGAAAGAGAAAACATCGCCATTTTTGGGATCGGATCTGAACCACTCCCTCCTTTTCTGGAAACACAGAGGGAAGCCTGGGCTCTTGCTGAGTCTGGAAGCCTGACCTGTGTGTGCTTGTCAGAGAAGTCAAACTGCAGCCTGCCATGCGGGGTGACCGGGACAGAGCGGCGTGCAGCAGCGCCAAGGGTGGGGGCACAGAGCGGGGGTGCCCTCAAGAGAATATTTCTGCTGGGCGTTTGTGTTTTAAAGGGGGCGCCTGAGGGGGCTTTTATTCCCACAAAACAATGGGGAGCAAAGAGGAGCACAGCACCATCAGTTGAGGTCTTTAGTGGAGGGATGCAGCCAGGCTCTTGGAATCACTCCGCGTAGCCCCTTAGACTCAGCCCAGTCGCCGTGAAGCACGGTCCGGATTGGAGAAGACGAGGAAAGACCTGCAGGGGGCGCTCTACTTGCACACCACACATGTGACCGCCTCGGACTAGGGGGTTCTTTTTCATTTTTAGTCTTTTGTTCTAGCCTATTGCATTTTTTTTTCCATGTTCTGTTGGCATCGTGGATACATTTTTTTCTTGCGGAGTTGGAAAGAACCTTAGAAATATAAACACGTCACCATATTTCCAGAAGGCATATCCCAGAGAGGTACAGCGGCTCTCCCACGGCCACCCCGCTGGGAAGGGGCCCTGACTCGCTCCAGGTCTCCCTGGGATGAGACCCTCCAGACTCAGCCTCCCAGAAGGAGTCGCTCCCTCCTTCCAGATTATAATTCTGTGTCTTTTGACAATCCACACCAACCTCAGAGGAAATTCTCACCTTTGTTTACAGGTGAAACCAGACTCAGGGAGTTCAAGGGGCCTGCGCCAGGTGTCTGCAAGGGCGGGTGAAGGCGGCGGGTGCCGACGCTCAGTCCAAGCCCTGCGCTGCTGTCGTCATGGGGGCTGCGGCCAGCACTACCCCCTGCCTGACTACTACCCTGTCCTCTCCTGCCCTCATAGCCCTGCCGCAGCTTTTCCAGTTCTTTTAGCTGGCTTGGGCCTTTTGCTAGTGACACTTGGACACCCCTGAGAGTGAGCACCTCCTCCAATTGTGCACCCTAGGCCCCTCACCAGCCCCTGATCCGGCCTCGCTGTCACAGCTTCTTGCCTTTGAACCCATTCTCCACTCTTCAGTCGGAATGATCTTTCCGGAACTCAGGTCACTGCCCCAGCTGAAAGCTGCCCGTGACTTCTCCCCTGGGCCCCGGGACGGAGCCCAGACTCCTTTACTGGGTGTATGAGACCGAAAGGGAGCCGGCGCCAGACCTCTCAGAGTGCGGGCTCTGCAGGGTCCAGCTCGGAGGCGCACTTTGTTCTGCCCAACATGCCCTAATGATTTCAGTAGCTCAATGTAAATGTGCACATTTCTAGTTTCTCTCGAGGAAAAACACAAAATTAAACAGCGCTTGGCCAGTGAATGGTGAATGCCACGGTTAGTACTATGATGGCCGGTGCTGCCACGGCCCTTGTCAGGGGGAGCTGAGAAGTGTGTGTGTGGGGAAGGGCAGCTGGGAGGGACAGGGGGACTGCACAGTCTTGACCCCTGTCTGCCCCTCCCTCATCCCGGCCACGGGTCCTGATGGAGGCCCCGTCTGTCCCCAGCCTCCTGTGCTTCCTGTCTCATGCTTTCGAGCCACACTGAAAAGCTTGCGTTTCCTCCACGTGCTTTGCAGCCTAAGTCTGAGCTCCGCTCATTCACAACACTCAGCACTTGCCCTCTGCCCGCTGCTCCCGCTGGGGAATGACGCCACGGACGCCGCCGGGCAGGGACCCCGGCATGTGACCCCGGGCTGAGCACAGGTTAAAGCTCATCAGGCGTTTTTTAGAGATAAATTAATGGAGGGGGCTAACCCCGCTCACCCGGTGACGCGGATTTATATCCTCCCTTGGGGTCTAAAGAGCCTGCCCTTTCCACCAGGAACAGCATCCCGTGCCCGGTTCCAGGAAAGAGCTGGAGCTTGGGGCTCAATCAAGTGGATTTCAAATCCCAGCCCTGTCACTTGTTTGCCACCTTGGTCTCGTCACACAGCCTCTCTGAGCCGTCGTTTCTCACTCTTCAGAAGGACATAACTGTTCTCCTTCTCGGTATTATGACAAGGTGTGTCCGCGCAGTAACTTGTCTGTAAATATTTATCCCAGCCTCCTTCCCAAGAGCCCAAACCTGGGAGGGAAAGGTGTTCACCAGTAGGGGGATGGTAAAGCCAACTGGTGTGTAACTCACGCAATGGAACACCACTCGGCGATGAAAAGGAGTGCGCGTCGATCCCTGCAACGACGCGGAGGAAGCGCAAAGACGCCAGAGGCATATGTGAGCCCATTTACATAAATGCAACCCGATCCACTGTGACAAAAAGCCGTTCTCTGGTGGCCTTGCTGGGGCAGGGGTGGAAGGAAAGGCGAACTCTACGGCACCAGAGGAATCCTGCCGGGATGCCGGACGTGTTGTTTTTTTTTTTTTAAGATTTATTTATTTATTTGTTTGTTTGTTTTTAGAGAAGGAAGGGAGTGGGGAAGGAGGGAGGGAGAGAGAGGGAGAGAGAGAGAGAGGGAGGGAGAGAGAGAGAGGGGGAGAGGGGGGGAGAGAGAGAGAGAGAGAGAGAGAGAGAGAGAGAGAGAGAGAGAGAGAGAGAGAGAGAAACATCAATGTGCAGTTGCTGGGGGTCATGGCCTGCAACCCAGGCATGTGCCCTGACTGGGAATCGAACCTGAAACACTCTGGTTCGCAGCCCACGCTCAATCCACTGAGCTACGCCAGCCAGGGCCCGAACGTATTTTGAATCAGGGTTGTGGTGCTGCTCTCCTGGGTTTGTGCCACTGGCAAAACTCATCCAAGTGTACACATTGAACACAGGTAGTTTATTTTGCAGAAATTATTCCTCAATAAATTTGAAAAGAAAAAAAAATGTTTAAAACCGTAGCCCCTACTGTGTTCAGCAGTATTTAACAGTAACGGAGGAGATTCCTCTTCTTTTGTTTTGGAATGATGCTTATTTCAAATACGTGAAAGAATGAACATTGGGACCCGTTGCATTAAGGAAGAACTGTGTAACTTTCTTTTTCGTAGCAGTTATTTGATGCTTCAAGCCAATCTTGACAAAATCTATTGTAATTTTAAATTCAGTACAATATTTGCATCTGCACACACACTTAATGAGTGTGGGCATGTTATAAAAATAAAAACGTTTGATAAATGCCTTACTTGGTCACGAAAGAAGAGTGCCAGCCAGTGGCCGCCTCGTTTGGTGGTTGGGTGGGGTGAGGGCTGGGACCCCTAAGACAGGAGGAAAGGAGGCCCCTGTGAGAGTGGCCCATGCTTACCCGCCTGGGGCAGCAGGGACAGCCCTGGACCTCGGGGAGCCTCACCACCTCCCACCTCTCGCTTTTGTTCCTCACACATCTGCGGGCCTGACGTGGGCCGGCCTCTCCTCTCCGTGTGCCTGCAAATGCTAGCACCATCACTCACCTCTCCGACTTCTCTCCAAGCGTCCTGGTGACAGGCTTTCCCTAACGAGGACAAGCCCAGTCCTCACCCTAAGACATAACTGGGAAGCGTGGGAGGGGAGGTGGGAGTGGGCACCCTTATTTATCTTACCCAATGTCTGCCTCCCACCGTCTGCTTTTGACCTCTCTCTGCAATTGCATTCAGCTTTTCTATCGCGATCTTAATAGGCACCTACCCACCGTTTACCAAAGTGCAATACGTGGGGTGATCATCTTTCTAAAGATGAAAATGGCATTTCTGTTCTTTTCCCTTCTCCTTCCTGAAGCTGATGCTTGTCCCTTATTTTAACTCGAGCTCTTTTTGGCCAATAGGTTGCCTGAGTTCCCTGCTCTGTCTGGGAAAGTTTGGGAGCCAGAGAGTTAAATCATCAACCAGAGAATTTGATCACTGCAGACCTAGACTCCTGGTAGCTCGGTGCAAATGAACACAGCAAGTTTCTTTTAGCCTTAATTTTCTGTGTAATTACCTTTAGCCCAGAGAGGCACGGGCTCAGAATTTCAAGAAAGGTAGATTTTTTTTTTCCCCTCTCCATCTATCAGTGGCATATTCGGCAACATGTATTATGTGCCAACTGTATGAAGCAATGGCACATTAAACAGTGAGAGGTACCCAAGGGACTTGGAGATGCTGCTCCTGAAACTCGACACAACCGACCTGCAGCGAAAAAATCATTAGGGTCCCTGTTGTGTCCTAGGCAGTGCGCCAGTGGCAAGGATACAGGGTATACAACATGTGGACGTCAGGGCTGTAGAGCCCAGTCGGTAAGAGTAAGCAAGATGGACAGTGGGGGACAATGTTATTTTTGTGACTCTGACTCTTAAGCGTAGTGGGAATTGAAGGAAAAGACAATCAAGGTTCAGGACCCGTCAGCCAACATCTGATGGACACTTACTCCTCATACCAGGCATCACCTCGTAGACTCACAAGTCATCACAGAGTTTTACAGCCAAAGTGCCACCTCTTCCATGAAGCATTCCCAGCCCCAACCCCCCAACCCAGACAAAGGGGCTCACTCCTTATTTGGTGCTCTCATGACGTATAGCCAATGGGCATTGATTTTATTCTACCCTGTGAGCAGATAAGTTATTAGCAAATCTGTTTTGACCACTGGATCCTTCTTGAGGTTTAGAAGACTTGTCCTATGCATGTGCTTGCCCTCGGCAATACTCACTACCCTGACTGGCACAGAATAGGTCTAACAGTTCTTTGTAATAAGGAGATGTGACCTTGACCACATCTCCTCCAAGGAGCCTCATCAGGAGCCTTGGTTCTGATGAATTTACACTGGCACTTGGAGTTCAAAAAATTGATTTAGATAGTGTCACTGAGAGGGAGGAAAGATAGGTCGGTGGACGTGAGGGCTTGAAATAAAACAATTGCTGAGTTGAGACTATGGAAATAAGTACGCTGGAAGGACAGGAGATGGTTAGGGACAGACGCCAGAAGTCAAGGCTGTAACAAGGGCTACACTATAACTATGACACCGGGAGGGTAAGACGGGTGAAGAGGTAAGATCGTGGGGTTGAGGAGGCTGAGAAACTAAGGAAGTAAGAGGTACAGAATCCATGGGAACCTTAAAGACACTCAAACAGGACAGGGATGATGGTAGAAAAGAAGATGGTGGAAATCAGTTAGCAGTGAAATGCTTTGCTACTTTCCCATGTCACCTGTAAAGACTCACCTGGCCCGCACCAGTACACACTTACCAGGAAAAGCTGAGGGAGTCAGAACTTGGCCAGCCACTAACTGATCCTCTCAACCCCAGTGTTCCACTCTGTAGCAGGCATGATCCACTGCATTTTTTCACTTTAGCATCTTATGTAAGGGAGAGAACAGGCTCAAGATCATTTTCAGAGTCCATTGAGAGTTCCTGCAGATGGATCAGATGTGAGGGATAAGGAAAAGGAGCAAAGGGGGATGACCCTGAGGTTTCTGCTTCCGGCCAATCAGTGAACAGGGGGGAGGGGGGAAGAGGGGGAGGGCACATGGGGTGCCATGGCACACTGGTCAAGTTTCCTGCTTGACACGATATGTCTGAGCAGCTAGGTAGTGCATGGTGGTCACCCATTTTGACTCCGAGGACATCATTATCTTGCTGTAGTAGATTGTCTATGCTGCCTCTTCACAATATGACTTTGCAGCCCCTCCTGTCAAGAGGGGGAGTCTATTTCTCAGTCCTCTGTATGTGGGCTCAGGTGTATCACTTGCTTTGGCCAAATCAGGTATCAGCAAATGTGATGCAAGCAGAGGCTTGGAAAATGTTCGTGCCAAGATCATCCAGGACTAGGTCCACAGGGACAGCTGGGGTCAGCCCACTGGAAGATGAGAGACCCACGGCCAAATTACCCCTCACCCCTGCTGACCTCACTCCAAGCGCCAGACACAGGAGTGAGGTTGCGCTGGATGACCCAGCCCATCAGCATCTGCCCAGACCAGAATGTGAGAAATAAAAACATACACACACACACACACACTGTGTTTGAATCACTAAATCATTTCAGCAAAACCGAATTGATACACTTGCCCTAGATTCAGAGCTGGTGAGTGGCCAAGTCAGGAATTGAGCTTTTCTTCTTCTAAAGTCACTGTTTCTCCATTATTTCAAGACTAATCCCTTCATATATTAGCTCATAGAAGCAGACCCAGGAACATTCAGGGGCCCTGTTCTCCCAGCTGCCGTCTTAAAGCGAGTGTATATTAAAACCCACTCCGTTTGTTAATTGTAATCTCTCTCTCTCTCTTTTTCCATCTCTCTCTCTCCCTCCCTCTCTCTCCTACTCTCTCCTTGCTGAGACAATGTTGCTGTAAAAGCAACCACCAGAAATCCAATTCAATCTCTGGGGAAATTTATAGGGAAAAAAATCTTGCTATGCCAGTGCTTTTTCCATAGCAATATGAAACATATGGGATCTCAGAAGAAGCATCTATCACAATATGTTGCATTGCAATGCAGGAATTGGCATTTTCTCCAATTCTTCAAAACATAGCTAAGAGCAAAATAAAAGTAAAGGTATGAGGTCCAGGCTATGGCTGCCATGCTGTCTCTTTCAAAGCATTCCACTCGTTTAAGGAAAAGGGATGCAAAAACCAAAAAACCCACAAAAATCCAAGGCCCCTAAATGCAGTGCACCGTGGGTTCCAGAAGCCTCTGAGCTGAAGCTCAAACTCAGAGTAGATGCAAAGTTGGACATAATGACAAAACACCTGGCTGGCGTAGCTCAGTGGATTGAGCACGGGCTGTGAGCCAAAGTGTCGCAGGTTCGATTCCCAGCCAGGGTACATGCCTGGGTTGCAGGCCATAACCTCCAGCAACCGCACATTGATGTTTCTCTCTCTCTCTCTATCTCCCTCCCTTCTCTCTCTAAAAATAAATAAATAAAATCTAAAAAACAAAAAACAAACACAGGCTGCAGGACAGCATCCTGGGGACAGTTGACATCTGAAACCCACTTATGTGTGGAATGTGTCTTACATAACTCAGATTACATTGAAATCAACAGAAACATTACTTGAGATGAAAAGGCTATGAATCCAAGAGTTTTCCCCATCAAACACAGTAGCTCAATGCATATCCCTTTGGTGGGACACACACGTAAGATGACCAATGAGATAAAAACCATGTGACGGTACCTAGAGGCCCCTCGGGACATGCAGAGCAGCCCCGTTGTGTGTTCGGACCAGGTTGGGTGCTGGGAGGAGGGGGAAGGGCAGGGCGGGGTGCCCGCCAGGAGCTTCTGCAAGCGGCAGGTACAGAAACATGAAAGTCCCTCCTTACCCACTGGAAATGCAGCCCAAGACGCCCAATGGGTGCCTGCATCTGCAGACAATACCAAACTGGTGCTGTTTTGTGTGCCTTGACATGCCTACAGTAAAGTTTAATGTATATATCAGGCACAGTAAACAATTAACAGCGATAACTAATAGTAAACTAGAACAATTATAACAACACACTGTAATGAAAGCTATGTGACTGGCTCGGGAACCATTGCTAAGTAACCTAAGGATGACTGGACCACAAGAGAAGCACTGAGGTGACACCAGGACCGTCAATCTCAGAACCAACCGAGGCGGCTCAGACCGGACCAGCCGGCGGCAGCGTCTGCCTCATGGAAACGCTGCACAAAGGGGTGCATCGCACCTGGGGTGGAGAGCAGTGCAGTGGTGCCAGATTTCATCCATCGACTCAGAAGAGCCGCAATTTAAACCTTACAAATGGTTTATTTCTAGAACTTTCCACTTCACAAACTGTGGGTAAGGTGGACTATGGTCAGGTGAGGTGAGGTGCGAGTCCTAAGGAAAGCTTCACCAGAGAGTTTGGGAGAGATCCCGCTTTGCCATTTACTAGACGCTGGACTCCGGGCAACTGAACCTTCCGGAGCCCGTCGCCCCTTCCTGGCCGTGCGGAAGTCAGGTTCTCGCTGGCCGAGGGAGTTACGGACACAAATAGGAGAACGCTCTTTTCCAAACTTCCCCCTTCAGAATGGTCTGTCCAAATGTAGATCCTCAGGACCCTCTGCAGAAGCTTCTAGGTCCTGGATGATGGTTCCAGAAGGTGTTCCAGCAGCAACAGATCCAAGGGAAGGGACTGGGACTTGGTCTGGACCGCCCCCTGCCCCAAGTACACACTCCCATCCTAGTCTCTCCACGTCCATGGAACATTTTTACTTATTTTTGCCTTTAAGTCTTCCCTCTGAAATAATTTCAGACTTACAAAAAGTTGTGAAAACAATGGTGTGGCGATTAGCCTTGTACTTCACGGAGCTCCCCTAAATATCCCCGTCTCACCCAACTGTCACACGATGGTCCAAAGTGGACATTGGTGTTGACCCAATACGACCCACGAGTTCACAAACCTTTGTTAAAATGTTACCCATTGTCCCACTGGTACAGTTCAAAAGCGGGGGCCAAGGGCAGCCGAGGCAATATATTATTACCCGAAAGGAACCCCCCAGGTTGGTTATGTCCACCGCCAGAGGAAAGACGTCTCTCAATACCAGAGATCAGTGAAAAGGAAAGGAACTTATTAATCATTTGAAATAACACAAACTAAAGTTCCCCACAAATGCACACAGTCCTCCCAGCACCCCCCACATGGCAAAAGGGAGCACTTCCAAAGCCTCGTGGTCCCAACCAAGACACCAAAGTCACATGATCCTAAACAGACGCGTGGTCCCAAAAAGAGAGACACCCACTGGCTGCCATGCCCCCGTTTAAATCCCAGCGCCAATCCTCCTCTGCAGCTCCATTTCCGGCTCCTCCCACAATTGGCCACAGCTGCCTGCATTCTGGGCAGGTGTGGCCCTGTGGTGTGGAGCCAATCATCTCCAGGCTCTTCTGGACCCTATTACAAATCCCTATTTGGGGCTCCCCTCTTGGCTGCACCCTGTTACACCACTGACGTCCTTTTTCTGGTCCAGGACCTCACCTAGGCAGTCAAATACATTAAAGACGGTGTTCTTGCTGGGCATGCGCCTTGTCTAGACAAGTCCCCAACAGCCCTTTTAAGCAAATGGGTCCTCATCTTCCTTCCGTGGACACTTTAGACCTGTATCCCCACCCCCTATAACCCTTATTATCAGGCAACTTGGGCAAACGTCGAGAGAATGCCTCTGATGCTCTTGGCACATGTGCATAGGATAAGCAGAAGCTCCCCCAAAACAAAATCCCACCTTTGAATGTAAGGCATCCAGAAAAGAGTGATGAAGGCAGGCAGGCAGGCACTTCTGTAGAGAAGAGTTCGAGATGCTCTGGCTCTTGTCCTTGCTTTTTTTTCCCTTGAGCAATGTCGTCCCCAGCCAGAACCAACACGACCCTGCCTATCAGTCAAGGCCCATTAAACGAGAGGCCACGGGGGAAGGATTTAGCTCCATGAGCACACGGGGAGGACCTAATGAATGCCACTCATCATGTGCGTCACTCTCCCCAAAGCCACTCGCGCTCCCTGAAAGTTCTCTCCGCGTGCGGTAGTGCGCACTTCCGACCCCCTTCCTGTTCTTGGGATCTCTCAGTTGGCTTGGAACGCGTCCTGATGTACCCTGGAGCGATCTGTGTGCTTCTTTATATCTTACCGCCCGCACTCGACGGTGAATTATGACCCTTTCATCCCCTGCGGAGGCTTTCTGAGCATCCTACAGATCGCTCAGCTGGGAGCCGGCCTCCCAAACACTGGGGCGCCCAGCCCGCAGATGCTCTGATTTCATGTGTCACCCCCAGTGGAGGCTTTGCCTGGCTGTGAGCATCTTCAGAGGACGCTGCCACGGCGCTCCCCAGGGGGAAGGAAGCACCTTCGCTGCACTAGCCTCTTATGAGAGCGCTCCCCCCTTCAGGATGAAAGCAACACCCTTTTCCAGGCGGCCTGCTTATTATTGATCATGAGGACTGCAGTGGGGCAAGGTCTGTATTTTGGATACTGTAAATTGCCTTCAGGGAAAAAAAAGAAACAAAGAAAGTTGAAGGAGGTTGATGATACTTCCTAGCACTTCGGTTCTTCAGATCTTCAAAGCACTTTACACAAATCAACTAATGAACACTTCATCACACAGCGTGCAGCCTCCCACGGGACTGGGAGGCTCTGGGCTTCAATCCTGCAGCCCCGACTTCAAAGGGGCTGGGCAATTTGCGGTTAACAATTGCATTTACGATCGTGCTTTCTAAAAGAGAGACACTCCAATCTCAGGCCTTCTCCCCCACCCCCAGTGAGTCCTGGCTGGAGGTTTGTTGACTGACACAGACTGAATCCGAGTGATGGCAGATTATTAAATGCGGTCCTTCCTCTGCCCCTCCGCCTTTGTCACATCTGGTCAGTAAGGCACAGGCCAAGTTCATTCCAGGAAGTTTCTTTCGATGCTGCATTAGGTCATTTACTATAAAATGTTTAGGGCCCTGTGTCCCTTATAAGATTAGATGAATGTTCTGGATCTCGTCCTGAAAAAAAATTCCAAGTGCACATGCACCACGGCAAATGTCAGCACGCCTTTCCAGGGTCCCCTGTGACGCCTGAATCCAGGCCCTGGTTCAGGGATTGTTTGGAGGCAGCTTTAAAAAAATCATCCATGTGTAGGTGTGGGAGAAATAATGTATTGTGCCAAGGATATTTTGGTTTCACTGGTTTGAAAGCGAGATTGAGAAGTGCAGTTGGCCTTTTCAGATTAGGCATCAAGAAAGTCTTTAAATATTATATGAACATGTTTCTTTTTTAAATTAGCAAATGAAACTGTGCTTTCTGGTCACAGCTCATCGCAGTGACCTTAGGAACTCCAGTTTTCATGTGTTCGTTTGTTTTCTCCTTCGGTTCACTTGGTAACACGTTCTTGTATTTAGGGAAACAGGAACCGTGCGGCTAGTCTTCCAGTGAGCACACGTGGAATCACCAGGAAAGACTTTTTTGAAGACTTCGTGCCCTGGCTGGCATAGCTCAGTGGACTGAGCGCAGGCTGTGAACCAAAGTGTCGCAGGTTCGATTCCCAGTCAGGGCACATACCTGGGTTGCAGGCCATGACCCCCAGCAACCGCACATTGATGTCTCTCTCTCTCTCTGTATCTCCCTCCCCTCCCTCTCTAAAAATAAATTAAAATAAAATCTTTAAAAAAAAAACTTCGTGGCAACAACAATGGAAATTCAATTCTCCATGAATACCCCGCAAGAGAGCGAAGCAGATCATGGTAGGAAACCCGGACACCCCAACACCGAATTCCCAGCCATGCAGAAAATCAGGAAGGAAGCGTGTTTGTAGGCCACGGAGGGAAAAGGGCCGCCCTTCCCAGGAAGAGGGAGCATTCTGAGAAGGAGGCTGGGAGGGAGGAGGGAAAAGACTGAAAGGCAGTTGGAAGCCCCCGGGGAGTGGCCCTCCCAGAACAAGAGCTTGCATTTCAATGACCAGCCTTGAAATGCTCACACCTAAGTTCCCTCCAGAAGGACCTGTGATACTGAAAACTGCCTGGAATACTGAAAATCTCCTGGAAGCTGAGGCAAGTTTGTTTACCAGGAATACCGGTCTGCCAACGCCTGCGTGGGGGGATGGGACCTCACTCCCTGCTGTTTGTGGGGAGAAAGGGAGGAATTAGCAAATTTGAGAAAGGATTCATGAATTAAAGCCAAAGACAAACAGGTTTCCACAGGGCTCTCTAGCTGGTGCACACGTTGGCACGTCTGTTGAGGGGTCCAGCTGTTTTAGACACAACAGAAATGTAGAAGTTCAAGTGCACGCTCCTCCGTTACAGTGCTCAGGTAAGACCTAACCAGCCACGAGGGCTTGAATCCTTTTCCAGAATTTCTTGTCAAGTAGCTGGGCTCCTTCTGTCAATCGATTGCTTTCTTCCTGGTTGAAAGTTACCTGAATCCAGCTGCCACATGTAGATGCAACTGCTCTTGTCACAACTGAAAGGGTCCAGTGGCGATGTGGCTGGCTCCCCAGTCTGCCTGGCTCAGCACTGGGGACCCGCCTTCCCTGAGGGGCAGTGAGACAGCTGGAAGGGTCTGCTGCCGAGTTCAGGTCCTGCCCCAACTTGAACTTGTGAGTCACAGGGTTGCGCTTGGGTCTGGCTCCTGGCCTGGGCCGTCTCCTGGCTCTCAGAGGTAGGCAGCTCACTTCAACTCTTCTACTTTTGGTCACTTCCTCTCTAGAAGGGGCTACCATGCCCGTTTCCTAAGTCTGTGCTGAGGGCAGAAGAGATACTCAAGTCTGTCAGTGTATTCTGCCCTGTTCCACACACGATCTGCCGTGGGACCCACCCCCCGGGGCCCCCGGCCCCGCACTAACAGACACAAACACGCAGAAATTAAAATGAGGACTACTACTAACTAGAGCTTTAATAAAACATGCTTTTCCATAAAAATTTTATACACTCACTTTTAAACTTAGGGTTTTGGGAATATGTTTATACTTTAGAAACCAATCTTTTAAAATTTCAGAGTAAATGTGTAAGAGGCTGAAGAAAATGCAAAAGACACATCTTTCAATTTACCTTTCAATGCCAATTACTTCCTGTCCTGGCACAGGAAGCTGAGGATTCATCCATCTGGCCCCACCTCCAGCATGGCAGCACGTAGGACAAGATGCCACTAATGTCAGGTCCCTCGCACCTGAGTGGTGCTGCGTTAGCTCCCGTGAGATGCCAGGCGTGGGGATTATTATGCTTGTTCTACAGGGTGAGAAACGTGGGCTCGGAAGGAAAAAACAGCTTCCCTGCCTTCACGCTGCTAGTCCATGGGGTTGCCGACACTGCATCCCGGGCCCCTGGGTCAGAGCCTGCGCGGGGCCACGAGACTGTTGAATCTCCACTTTGAGAGTGTTCTCTGCTTTGCAAAGTTCCCTTCCTTGCTCCCTACCCAGCTGTGCTTCCCCTCGTGGCCCGGTTTCTGATGAATGACGTCTTCGTTTCATCCAAGGATGAAGATGTTACCTCCTAGAGTGGTTGTCCCTAGCAACGAGCTGCTGTGGAGACGAGGACCACGTCCTCACCCCTGACTCGCGGCTCACCCCCGCTCAGTACAGCGGGATGGTGGCCGCTGCCACTTGCAAAGGTCGTTTCTAAGGATGACTCCAAACATAAAAGGGATAGGTGTCACCCATTAAACAAAACTCTTAAATTCTGGGATTTTGACAGACATGGAATTCTGAGAGCAATACCCATGCTTTCTTTTTGTGGGGAAGAAGCATGTGAAGTGCCATGTTCAAGTGCTAGGTTCTACCCACTTCCCTCTTCTTGTTTCCTGGCGTGACTGCCAGGTCACACCGGACACCAGCACCAGGGTGAGGCATTCGTGTGTGTACTGTCTCATCAAGCCATTGACTGGCACAGTGTCTGGTAAGCACCCCAATTGTCCCTATATCCCCCATGAAGAAGCGAGGGTCCAAGAAATCCGAGTCACGCAAGGTCGTGAAAGAGGTGAGTGGCAGAGGCAGGACTGGGAGCTGATCATTTCCCTCCCCAAAGCCCCTCTGCCTGTCCCTCAAGCCTGTCCTGCCCCCTCCCCTCCACGGAAAGGGACAACTTACGGTTCTAGAAGAGTTGACAACATATTGTGTTTTTTATTTAGTTTTTTAAAGATTTTATTTATTTTTTTTCAGAGAGGGAAGGGAGGGAGAAAGAGAGAGAGCGAGAGACATCAATGTGCAGTTGCTGGGGGCCGTGGCCTGCAACCCAGGCATGTGCCCTGACTGGGAATCGAACCTGCGATGCTTTGGTTCGCAGCCCGTGCTCAATCCACTGAGCTACGCCAGCCAGGGCCAACATATTGGTTTTCATAAAAAGAGATTTTGGTTACAGTGCAGGAAAAAGATACACAGAGAACCTAATCATTTTATCCTTCTGTTGGGAGAAACACACACACACACACACACACACACACAGATATACACACCCTCTAAATTTATGTGTTCTATGCCAGGTACCAAAAATACCAAAATTAACTAAGACAGGATTTTTTTTAAAAGATTTTACTTATTTATTTTTAGAGAGGGAAGGGAGGGAGAGAGAGAGAGAGAGAGAGAGAGAGAGAGAGAGAGAGAGAGAGAAACATCAATGTGCGGTTGCTGGGGGTCATGGCCTGCAACCCAGGCATGTGCCCTGACTGGGAATCAAACCTGCGATGCTTTGGTTCGCAGCCCACGCTCAATCCACGGAGCTACGCCAGCCGGGGCAAGATAGGGTTTTTAAGAATTCACTGTTTAAAGGGGGACAAGGGAAACAGAAGACTGTAACTTTATTCAGGAGTTACGACAGAGGGACAATTTCATGGGGAGAGGACATACGTAATAATATCAGAAAAGGCTCCTGGGGGAAGTGCCTTCCTGAGCTGGCTTCAAAGCGTGGCATCCTTAGAGAAGCAGGCACTTATTTTATGGAGACGTCTGGGCCAGGACAAAAGCCTGCAGTGCTGTGAGCACTTGGCACGCAGGGGCCTGGGCCAGGGCGGAGGTGGGGCGGTGGAGAGGTTCGTTGGCATCAGATCATGGAGGGTGTCTCTTAAATTGTATTCTCACGTCAGTTCCCTGCTCAGCTCTGCCAAGCCACGTGTCATAAATGGTGGTTTTATTCCTGTGGGTTCTCCGGAAAAATAGAACAGGAATATTATACTATATTACATTATGATTTATTAATGTTATATTATAAACAACAAGAGATTTATTATTAGGAATTGGCTCACACGTTTATGGAGGCCGAGAACCCCCAGGATCTACAGTGAGCATCCGGAGACCCAGGGGAATGAATGGTGTAGCTCCAGTCCAAGTCAAAAGGCCCGAGAACCAGGAGACCCAAGAGGAGGCGTCAGTTTCAGGCCAAGTCTGAGCCTGAAGACCAGAGAAGACCGATGACGTCCCAGCCCAAAGACAGGCAGGCAGAGAAAGCGAATTCCTTGTCAACCTTTCTGCTCTGGTCCTTACAGGGAGTAGGAGGCCCATCCCCCGTGAGAGGGGCAATCTGCTTTCTTCCCTCCACCAGCGCGAAGGCTGATTTCATCCAGACACACCCTCAGGCACACCCACAAGAGCGTTTCACCAACTATCTGGCCCGAGCAACACATAAAATTAACCATCCCAGCGTCCCAATTTTGTTCCCAGAAAATACAGCCACCAGTGCCAAGACATGTGTGTTAGTATACTTTAGAAGCAGAGCCTTTAAAAACTGCAGTGCCCCACACGAGCATTTCAGTGCAGCAGCTGGAAAGGCAGAAAGGCGGTGGGCATGATAGAGAAAACAGCCTCGGGGCCGGAGACCACCGGACTCACCTTTGGCTGCTGTCCACCCCTCAAGCCTTGGGGACGTGTTCTGCTGTTTTAGGGCCTCTGTTTTCTTATATAAAATAGGGATGGTCAATGGTGACATTGAAAATATTTAACCGCTGATCTGCACACAGGCACCCAGACAGACAGAGAAAGAGAGGTCAGCCCCTCTGGGCCGCGCCAGTGTGCACGTTGGCGCAACCACCCTGGGGATGAGCACCCACTCCCCAGGGGCCTTGTGAGGATTCCGGGGTCCACAGAAATGCTCAGCGTTGGCCAGAAGGGCGAGAGCCCATCTGCTGCCTTTTTCGTGCAGATGCTGTCTTTGCTTTCCACTCGGAGAGCACACATTCCATCCGCCTGCCTTGCAGCTTCTCTGCAGGGCAGGGCGGCCGACCCCTCAGGATCCTCGCAGGCTCCGAGGATTGCTGGTGGCCTCCGAGCAGTCATGGTGAAGTTGGGGAGGAGGGGGACCACCTTGGCCTTAGAACTCTTAGTTTTACAGAGGCTGCAAACAGAGAACTTCTCCTCTTCAGCCCTTGGCAAGATTTACTCCAATGAAAAATGCATATTCTTTTTTTTAAAAGATTTATTTATTTATTTTTAGAGAGGGAAGGGAGGGAGAAAGAGAGAGAGAAAAAAAATGTGCAGTTGCTGGGGGTCACGGCTTACAACCCAGGCACGCGCCCTGACTGGGAATCGAACCTGCAACACTTTGGTTCGCAGCTCACGCTCAATCCACTGAGCTACACCAGCCAGGTGAAAAATGCACATTCTTCTACATGTGAGAGACAGGCATTTGTTTCTTTCTCTGCTCAGGTGTCTTCCTGACAGCAGAGGTGGGGAACCTAGGCATTTCCCAGGCTCCCTTGCAGATAAGGTTTTGCATGTAATTTGGATCCTGTAAATACCAAGCACGACAGGAGAACTCGAAGGCAAGCCTGAGGGAGACCCTTCGCCCCTGCGGGATCGGTGGTCATCAGCGGGCTGGGTGGGTGCCAGATGTCAGGGGTGAGAGCATCCTTTACTGAGGATGACTGGGTAGTTCTCAAGCCGCAGCAGTGGCAGCTCCCTGATCCTTACAGATTCCCGACCTTGGAGCTTCCCACTGTGGCTCCTCGACAGAGAGGTTCTCGTGACCGGCAGCGGTGTGGCTGCTTCTCGCTTGGGCAGCCAGCAGCAACTTTGGTGCGTCCGTCCAGCCGTGTGATTTGGGGATCGTGCCCAAAAATTCACACTTGAGTCTTTGCCTCCTAGATGTCCTGCCACTAAATGTAGGCGGATTATATTCTTGAACTTATCTTCTGGGAATTCAGCCACGGTTATACCTATAGCCCATGTGTGTGCAAAAAAGGCAGGCGGAGCATTTGCGAAGTGTTGCTTTGTATCAAGACACAGCTGGAAGTAGCCTGAAAATCTATTCACAGGGATTGGTTAAAGAAACTACATTGCATCCCACAACTGAATCTTACACTTACTATTTATTTTATTTTATTTTATTTTATTTTATTTTATTTTATTTTATTTTATTTTTTAGGAAATAAATCTGGCTGTGTGGCCATGGAAAGAAGTGTATCACATAGTGTTACGTACTTCTTTCCAAAGTTCAGTGACGTAGCTAACTATTTTAGTTTTCGCTTGGCTGTCCATGTCTACCACTCACAGCCCATACACTTGGAAACAGTAACTCTGCCCATGACTCTGGTGGGTCCTCGGCTCCGGCTGAGCTAATTCATGGCACCCCATCCCTTTCTAGGGGGACTGGCTCTGGTGAAGGCACGTGGCCCAGTCCGCACCAATGAGGTGCACCAAAGTAGCTGGCTTGGGCCTCCAGGGGAAAAACATAGTCAAACGAAAGCTTTCTGGCTCTTCCAGAGAGAACTTCAAGCAACAACTTTTCTTTCTGCCTGGATACGGACAGGTAAGTATGTAGCAAGTCACAGTGCAGCCAGGATGGAAGCCGGCCTGAGCTACAGGCCACAAAGGGCAGAGCACACAGAGAAACTAGACCTCTGGTAGCAGGGTTAAGCCACCGAATCAAATCAACCTTGAGGTTAGTTTTCCCTCTGAGCATCCAGTCATATGTCAGCAGATCCTGTTTATGACGCAGGAAGCTTTGAGTTCGGTTTTTGGCGGCTTACAATGAAACATGTAAGTAGGTGGCGGGGGCGAGGCAGGGGGGTGGGAAGCAAGGAATGAAAAGAAAAACGATACAGAAGCTATTGCCCATTTTGGGAAGGACACATACAACTGTTCGCTGAGAACATTTCTGAGTTTTGGGGTAAGAAGGACTTTGCACTATGTATTTCATATTTGAAATTGTTGAATCGGTTGCATATATGACTTCAATATTTCTACTTTTCAAGTAGAACCATTAGTTCTGCTCAAGCAGAAATGCCTCCGCAAAGGAACCGTCAGGACCTATTTAATAAGTGTTTGTGCAGGAAAAGAACGGGCCCGTCTTTGGGCCACACCATCTCCATCAGGGTGGGTGGCAGGGAGTCACCAGACTCCGCGTCTCCTCTGGGTCCAGTGCCATTCAGGAGGGGGCGGCTGGCTCCAGGCTCACCACGGAGAGGCCTTGAAAGGCCAGCCGGCTGTCGCCAGCGTGCCCTGAGGTCCGGTGGAGCTCCTGCAGTCACGCTGTCTCTGGAAGAACTCCGGGGGCCGTGGGAGGCGGGGCCGTGTTCCCGAGTTCCAGCTCCTTTATGCAGTGGAAGCACCTTGCCATTCCGAGTCTGGGGCTTCTGGAGAGAGGCCCGCAGAGAACCAGGCTCCATTCTTTTTTCCCATCAGCTCCCCCAGCGGCACGCACTTCAAAGCAGACTGCAAGAGCCAACCTCCCCGAATGCCATCCATCCCCACAGGAGACCTGGCCTGGAGTTTCCCTCCTCCTCCATCCTTGACTTACTGCTCCCTCTGAATGCCACCACAGGTTGGGCGTCCCGGGAACCGGGCCCTGGGAAGCCGGGTGGTGAGCAGGAGGCTGGGAAGAGCTCCTGCGGAAGTGGGCGGAGGGCCGGCAGGGGGCTGTGTGCGGGATGGAATCACTCTTCTTTCTCTCTGCCTCCCCGCACAGTGAGGAAGAAACTCCCTACTACGCACACTGAGTGGGTGGGGTTTCTGCACCAAGCCAGTCTCTGACACAGCTGAGGGTCCTGCAGTTCAGTTCAATTCCGACACTGTCGATCTACCTGGGGCAGCGCTGACCCCACTGGTGGAGAGAGCTCAGTCCCCCAAGACCATGCCCCCCCCACCCTGCTTCGGTGCTGCCCTGCCAAGTCCAGGGGTCACCTGGGCTTCTGGCCATGCGGCTGTGAGTCGGAGGTTCCCGAGGCCGCTGCCTCAGATTCAATCATTTGCCAGCACAGCTCACCAGAGTTAGAAAAGCAGTTCAGTTATTCTATTACTGCTGTGTTATAAAAGGCTACGACTCAGGAACGGGTAGATGGGAGAGGTGCACGGGGCTAGGTTTGCGGGAAGGGGAGAGAAGTTTCCGTGCTTTCTCTGGGTGAGCCAGCACCTCCACCAATCTGCAAGTTCTCTAAGCCTTCTCCTTCGGGATGTTTATGGAGGCTTAATACACCCGTGTCACTGGTTAAATCATTGTCCGTAGGTCAGGGGTGGGGCTGAGAGTCCCAACTGCCTCCTCACAGGGTTCGTTCCCCCGGCTACCAGCACCCATCCTGAGACTGGCCAGGGGCTCCCAGCCACCGGTCATCTCATGCACGTACAAAAGACATTGTTGCACCAAAAGAGACTTTCACTTCAGAGGTGCCAAGGGTTGTAGGCGCCGTGGGCTAGAAAGCGACGGAAGGAGGGCAGAGCGCAAACACATATTGCTCATTCGCCACAGGTGCAGCCAACCCCACAGCAGCGCTGAAGCTGGGAGGGCCCTTCAGCATGGTCCCAGATCAGGGCAAGGGCCTGAGCCTTTGTGGCCCCCCATCAGGCCATCACAGGGCACGGGTGCTCCAGGGATAGGGGTCACCTTGGGCCAGGTGGCTCTTTACAGCTGGCATGACAGCTGAGAGCTGTGACAACCTCCCTGAGATGGCGGCATCCATCCTTCAGGCCCAAAGGGGTTTGGGGGGCCCAGCCCAGCCTCCCACCAGGGTTCCTGTTGTCCTGCTTGCCAAACCCCCGGCTCACTTCCACGCCCACTCACGCAAACCCCTTTCAAACCAGCTCATCCGTGTCCTGCCGATCTCGGAGTCCTGTTCTGAACTCCAAGGCAGAGTTTTGCTCTTTATTTTTCAGTGAAAACCCACAAGAGTCCACCTCTGTGCTAAGCACTTCACCTTCCTCGCCTTGTCGTCCCAACCACCTTTCCGGCCAGGACTGCGTTGCCTCCACTTACCGGACAAGGCATCTGAGTCGGGTGAAAGCACTCCCCCAGGTTCACCACTGCTTGTCACGGTGTGTTCCTAAGTCCCAGCAACACCGCCCTCACCAGCGGACATCCGAGGGCAGCCTCACAGGGACAGGACGTCGCCGAGGGGCAGTGCCAGGGATCCGGGGAAGGAGGGAGGGGCCAGCCGACACGGTAGCTTCTGGGGCTGGTGAGGGTCTGGGTGTGGTCACATCCATGTCTGTCAGCCCCTCCCACACCACCTGACACCTCATAGGCTGCAACAAAACAACACGACCTTTGGTCACGCATCCCTGCCACCAGGCTTACATCCCCGGATGTAGCAACTCTGGATCACCTGTGGCCAGACCCTCGCCTGCCCCCTTCCCTCGTGGCTCGGAAAGCACCACTGTACTGAATGGGAGCTACTGCCCAACGGCTACTCACAGGCGCTAAAACTCTGGCCCCACGTGGCCCAGGTAGGTAGCCAGGCCCAGCCTCACGCAGGTCGGCGCCATCTCGCTGAGTCTTGCCAACGCTCCCTCTGTGCCTAAGGGCCCATTTAAAAGCCATTTTTACTATGATTACGCCGAAATAATCCGATGAGCCTATTTGTAAAACTGCAATGTAGAGAACGGATTCGTTCCCCCCTCCCACCTCTGTCCCCATTGCTGAGTTAAAGGGACTAAGGCAGTGCGCCCCAGATTCCTAGTCACGGCACTTATTTTTTAACAGAGAAGAAAAAAGAAGTCTAAGCGATGCTATTATGTTGGCTAATTAAATGTCTTCTTCGCTGTTGCAATGCATTCATTTTTGAGGATCATTGCTTTTCGTGTGGCTTCCTTCAAGATCTGGGTTTAAGGCTGGAAGTTAAGGACACCGCAAGGGGAGGCTCAAAGCCACCGACGGGGCCTGTGCGGACCCGCGGGTGGGTCGCTGGGGGGCAGTGCAGGGAGAGAGTGTGATTGCGGAGCTGCCACCGTTTCTTCCCCGGTCCTGGGCCACGGAGACAGGGGAGCAGCTCCTCCCTCTACAGGAAAAGCCAATGATATTAGAGATAGGGGTGCGTGTGTGCCAGTAGCCTTTGGCGAATGTTCAAAATCCAGGGTGTTCAATATTCATTTACCCGCTGGAAGACTTGAGCTGCCCTAGGGTGCACGCACTCGCCGTGTGTCGGAGGGAAGCGGGGAGAGAGGAGAGACCGCAGTGCATGAACAGGACCCAGGGAATGGCTCCGCGCGCTGGAGGCGCTTGACTGGGCGAGGCTAGCGTGCGCTTTTCTTCCCAGCTCTGTGTTCAGCCTCGGTTTGTTCATGGTATGAAACTGGCCGGTGGACAAGGCCAACACCCCAGGCAGGGAGGGCTTCTTCCCCTCCCCCTTCTGGAGAGCCAGGGCCCCAGGCGCTCGCTGGCTGGACCTCCTGGTCCAGGTGAGAAACTGAGGCCGAGAGAAGGGACGGTGCTTATTCTCAGTCTGCTCTGAGCACATCAGCACACGCTAGCACACTGCAGGTACTCAGGAAATACATATTAACTCAGCAAAGTGGGGGCACTCAGATTTCTTTCCTCCTGCTTCCTGAGTTGTTGATGAAGGTGTGTGAACATGTGAAAAACATCACAACGCACTGATACTGAACTAAAATGTCGCTGCAGAACTATGCACCACACCTTAGAAAACATAGCGCTGGGTGTTAGAGAAAATACATTGCTGACGTGCTCCACTACTTGGAGCCCCTTTTCTTCTATGCCATCAGGCACCTGAACGTGATCCCTTCCAGATCTGCAAAGTGGGCCCGGATCGGCAACGGCGTTGTGGACTAAGGCTCCTGGTTTTGAGCAAAGATTTCATTCACTGCAGGGTTCTCAGGGGCCGAACAAAACGTGAATCCCCACTGAAGCTGATGCTCTCTGTACAGCCAAGCATTTAAGTAAACGCCACGTCTAATTTCAACAGATGATACCTGAAGTCAAAGGAAAGAGCAACAATCTGCTGACATTTGGAAATACGCATTGGCCAAGATGAATAATAACAAAACTATGGTTTCCATTAGGAAAAGATAGGACTTGGATATGAAGCTCAAATGACAAGGATACCCACCCATATGAAATAGCTCATTTAGTTTTACCTTTTCCAAAGTGCCCCCCATGTTAGTAATACAGAGAAACAACACAACAGCCCCTCACCAATCCTGTATTGCCAATGTCCAATGGGAATCAAATTTAAAAAAAAAGAAAAGAAAAGAAACCATTGCAAGCCCTCATTCCTCCGCCCGCCACCCCATCCCCCACTTCCTCCACCCTCCGTTCTGGTAATGATACGAATGCTCCAAAGTCAAGACTGGGTTAAGAGGGGACCAAAAAGAATGTTTTAGATGAAATCAGATGTGACCCCTGGAATCAGAAGCATTTGCCGAGCATGGTTTTAATTACGGGGCTCCGCCAGTTCCTCCGTCCCTCTCTGGCGCACCTCTGAAAATGTGCACAGCCCGCCAGCGGGCAAGTCTGCCTCCTCGCACTCCATTAAACAATTAAAGAAATCACGAGGCCCTGAGGCAGTTGCATGTTTAGAAGCAATGAAATTGCAGCCTGTTTACCTCGTAGACACTTAAGTCCCAGCCCAGGCACAGCCCGACGAGCAGGGACTGGACCTGACCGTGAAGGAATTACCATTCTTTGGCTGTGACACTGCAGTCTGGCTCACGGCACATGGCCCAGAGCTGAGGCCCGGGGGCTCATCCTGTGTTTTCCGAGCGCTCGTAAAATTGTCCAGAACCGATGGAAAGAAAGAGCTTTTGCATCTTAAAAATGTGTAGGTACTTCATTGCAAGTTCGGGTTGTTTAAACTGGGCAGGCAGTTGAACTCGAAGATGCAAAGGAAATAAAGCTGATAAATGCAGGAGTTTGGATATAACACCACGGGGGGGGGGGGGGGATTTTCTAAGTCACTGGAGAGAAAGACATGAGAGAGCTGAGAACTGAAGGTAAAAGAAGAGTCCCCCGGCACGGAGTAGAAGGAGAATCTGAAAATATTTAGCTTTGAGAAAGAAGAGCACCAGCCATCAAAATTTTCCTCTTCAAAGAGTTGGTGTTAGAAAGATAGTTAATGTTATGTGTCAGCTTGGCTACGTCCTGGTGCCCGGTTATTGGATCAAACACCAGCCTAACTATTGCTGTGAGGTATTTTTTAGATATGATTAACATTTAAATCAGTAGACTGGAAGTTAAGCAGATGACCCTTGATAACATGGGTGGGCCTCACCCAATCAGTTGAAGGCTTTAGGAGAAAAGACCGAGGGACATCCCCGGAGGGAGAGACAATTCTGCTTGCAGCTGCCTGCGGACTCAAGGCTGCAGCAGCAGCGACTCTCCCCTGGCTCCGCAGCCTGTGGCCTGCCCTGCAGACGTCAGACTGGCCAGCCTTCGTCATTGCGGGAGCCTGTCCCCTTCATAAATTTCTCTAAGGACATCCTATCAGTTGTGTTTCTCAGGAGAACCCTGGCTCCTAGTTGGTATGTAAAGAAGCAACAAGAAAGAGAACTAATGTTTGGGGGTGGGGGTGCACCAAAGATTTTTTATGATTTTCCTATTTATCTCTTTCATCCTTCCAACAGTCTTGCAAAGTGGCAAACCCCCCACAGTGGGGGGATTAGAAAACTGAGGTCTGAGCCCTGGCTGGCATAGCTCAGTGGATTGAGCATGGGCTGTGAACCAAAGTGTCACAGGTTCGATTCCCAGCCAGGGCACATGCCTGGGTTGCAGGCCATGACCCCCAGCAACCGCACATTGATGTTTCTCTCTCTCTCTCTGTCTCCCTCCCTTCCCTTTCTAAAAATAAATAAATAAAATATTAAAAAAAAAAAAACTGAGGTCTGGATCTTGCCCAGAATCACAAAGCAAGTAAGCAGTGGATCTTATATTCACTCGGGAGCGTCTGCCTCCCATGCCTGTGTCCCCCCAACCCAGGACATCGCCTGGCACGTGTGTAAGGCCTGTTCTGTGTTGTTCCAGAAAGCAGGGCAAGACCCTGTGCTGCCTCCACATGGGCGAGCCCATCTCGGAGGGCGAGTCTCACCTGTAGAGAAAGGTCAAGGTGAGAGAAAGTCCTAATGGTGTCCACGGCCTTGGCCTTGGTGCTTTCTGAGGTCACTGCCAGGTGTTTGTTTTATTTATTTATTTTACCACCTTTATTGAGGTATATAGTAGGCACACGATACACTGGGAACATATTTCAAGTGCACAATTGGATTCATCTTAACACCTGTATACATCCATGAAACCAACACCACACGCAAGGTAATGCAGGCACCGTCATTCCCACAGCTTTCTAGGGCCCTTCCCAATCCTTTCCTCCAGGCCCGCAGACACTGCCTCCTGCAGCAGCCGCGGGCTTTCAGTCCGTGGAGACTACTCTGTATGCTCTGGACTCACATGCAAATGGAATCAAACACTATGTATTCTTTCATGGGGAAAGGAGGAGCTGCCTTCTTTCACACGGCATAACTTATCTGGAGATTCGTCATGTAGTGTATATCAATAATTTATTACCTTGTGTTCCTATTATTCCATTGTATGGATATACCACAGTCCGTTTATCCATTTATGTGTAGGTGACAGTTGGGGGGGTTTCTGATTTGGGGCTATTACAAATTAAACTTCTAAATGCATTCAGGTCTTTATATAGACGCCTGCTGGGGGTGGCAGGCCGTGGCTGACTCTGTGCTTCCCATGAACACAGCCACCCATATTTATTGCCTCACTCATGTGTTTATTGTCTATGGCTGCATCTGCATTACAATAGCAGAGTACGTAGCATCAGAGTATGTAGAGTATGTAGTATGCTTGCCCAAACGTAATACGCTCATTCTTTTAAGTTTTAGCCATTCTAATAGAGGTGAGGTGGGTGTCTCATTGTGATTTCAACTTATGTTTCTCTTATGACTAATGACATTGAACTTTGTTCATGTATTTATTTTTGTCTCATGTATTTGAAGCACTGTTGCTATCACATACACTCAGGATACTTTGGTATGTTTGGAACTTGAAAAAGAGGTAGGGCATCTTGCAGCCATACCTTGCACGCTCACACATTGTAGACAATCCTGAGGTCTCACCCCGCTCCTACACAACTAGGAATAAACAACATGCATTTTCCTCTTCCTAGGGTATTTGAAGTCTTGTTGGAGAAGCAAGGCCATGACACCAGAGAAAACAATGCAGGGCCGTTGATTGCTAAGAGCCAGATCTGACTCAGAAATATTCTGCAGGGTCCAAAAAGGGCTGAGGTTTAATCGGCACTGGGGTTTGTTTGTGTGCTTGTTGTATCCTTTTTTTCTTTTCCCTTTCTCCTCTTTCTCTCCCTCCTCTCTCCCTCCCTCCCCCATTTTCTTTCTTCCTTCCCACTTTTCCTTCACTTCACATTTACTTTGTACCTAGAGCCTGCTCCTTTGTTTGGAAGAAGGTACCAAATTGATTCAAAGAAGACCCCTCACCTCAGAGTATATAAGAAGGGGAAGTTGGTTCTGAAGGAATGGGACTGCAGCTGGGACTTGAAAAACAATAACTGAACGTCGTATTCCATAGGGTAAAGAACAGATTTGATAATGATTATAAAATGAACTCTGTGGTTCTTCATAAAACTTGAATTTTTGAGCCTTCTATTTGATCCTCATTAATCAAAAAAATTAAAAAATAAATAAATAAATAAATAAAGGTGCTTGTCTGCTTTCCCCCCACTATTAAGATCACATACACTTAAGCAATTTGGAGGGTGGTGGAGGGGACACCAATAATAGGGAAGCAGCTCGGGGGTCACTGTTTCACCAGGTGCGACTCCTGTTCCCGCCATCTGTAGGTAACCACTGCGGACTCTTCATTACTTTCCTAACTTTCACCCTGTGCATCAAATATAACCATGAAATTTTATGTCCTTGTTTTTTTTTTTTTACATTCTCTCCAGAATTATCTATTCCATTATGATTTTGGTCAATGTAATTTTTAAAAGGTCTCATCAAGCGACAATGTTATAGTTTACTTTAAAATTTCCTCATTTGTTTTTATTTCTAAGCTGTTACCATTTTTTTTCTGCTGATGGATAGTTGTAATCTCTGTAGTTATGATTTTAGTGTCTTATAGGTGAAAGGAAATGTTAGGGATTATCGAGTCCAATTCTCTCCATTTTCAGAGGAGAAACAACCTGTATGGGTAATTAAGTTCTCCTGAGCTGTGCTTCTCAAACTGTAATGTGTGTGAGGATCACCTGGGGAATCTTGTGAAAATGTAGATTACGGTTCAGTAGGTTTGGGGTGGAGGCCAATATTCCACATTCCCAACAAGCTCCCAGGTGATGCAGATGATGCTCATGGTATGATTCATGAGTCAGGAGAAGGATCTGAAGCCAGAAGGGTCCGTGTCTCCAAGGCCCAGGCACAACCAACAACTCTGCACTTCCTGTCTTGCCTAGAACAAGGCTCAGTGGGACCAGTAGGTGGAAGCTTTCAAATGTCATTGAAATAGAACTTCATTATCTTTTCCACCAACCATGGGAAGTATGTAAATTCTGGCTGAATACCGACTGGTGGAGAGTTTAATGGAAACTCAGTGATGGAAGGGAGCATCTATCTTCTGGTGCCGCTGCAGGGACTCCCGACCCCAAGGGTAGGGTTCGATGTTAATGTTGAATATTTTGAATGTTTAGCTGAACAGCCAGCTCCTCAGCCATTTAAGATTCAAGAAGCCATTTTCTGCCCTGGCTGGTGTGGCTCAGTGGATTGAGCGCGGTCTGCAAACCAAAAGTGTCGCAGGTTCGATTCCCAGCCAGGGCACATGCCTGGGTTGCAGGCCACAGCCCCCAGCAACCACACATGGATGTTTCTCTCTCTTTCTCCCTTCCTCCCTTCCCTCTCTAAAAATAAATAAATTTAAAAAAAAAGAGAGAGAGAAAAGCCGTTTTCTGATAGAAGTCACACTGCCAGGCATAAAAATCAGGTGAAATTAGTACCTTAAAAAAAAAAAATCAAACTGGGTGGGAGTTAAGAGATGCAGAGATGGCCAGAGTTGTCACATGACATCTCTCTCTCTCTCTCTCTCTCTCTCTCTCTCTGAAAAAATCTCACATTTGTGAAATCTCCGAGATATATTTTGCATTTGAAGAAAATGCCAGAATTATTTAACACAAGATGGGAAGCAAAGTGAAAAATGTAAATGATTGGGACCTCTTCACAAAAGGAAGATAGTGTCACTTCCCAGTACACACACATTTCTCCCTACAAGGTTTTCATATGCTAATATTCTCCCTGAAATGTGTTAACCGCCTGAGCTGTAAATTTCAGATTGTCACTGCGTGAGTCCCAGCGCCACAGAAGGGCCTGCCTGACTTTCATGGAAGCTCCACTAAAACCCCAGAAAATTCCCGTGGAGGTGTCCATGTTCCTTAAGTTTTCCAAAACCTGGAGCCCCTGGTTGGCAATGCATTTGTGTGTGGATGGCAGAGGCAATGTGCCACCTGTGTGGCCCATGACTGTGCCCTGCGTCCAGTGCTCTGGACTCCCGTTCCCAGGGACCTGTCCGACTTCTCTCCACGGGTGAGACACCAGCTGCTGCCCAGGCTGTCTAGAACCAAGTTCATTACCCGCCCTTTCTGCCAAACCAGGCCTTCGTGCCACTCTCCTCTCAACAACACAAATCAGAGTCTCCAGCCCCTGGACCTCACTATCGCATCAAGCCCTGTCGGGTCCTCAGTTCCAAATGGGTCACAAACGTCATCCCCACTGGCTTACGCACGCCCTTGTAGTCTCAGCCTTTCTGACGTACCCCCCACAGGGATGCCGACTCCTCTTTTTAAAGGGCAAACAGTATTCCTCCCGAAGTGCTGAGTCACTCTTTTGTCGGGCTTCTCTAAGGATAGCAGCTACACTGCCTCACCTGTTACACTAAGTCCTCTTCGCACTGTTCCCAGCTTCTGAGTTCAGCCTCATCCCCATTTAAGCTACAGCCGAGCCACACAACAGAACACGCCATTCCTGAAAGATGCATTTAGGGGGTAAGGCTGCAGAGTGGTTACGAGACTTTGCATTCAAGTCCCATCTCCATCCTTTCCAAGCGGTGTGGGACCTTGAGGTTCACTCTGAGCCATTATCTCATTGTTAAAACGAGGGAAGTCCCTAAGCCCCTACCTCCTGCGGTCAGAGCAAGGATTCAAGTTAAGGCCTAGAGTAGAACTTCCCGTTTCTGCTCAAGCATGTAGAGTATTAGAACGAGCATGGTTCCTGGTCTACAAGAAAATGAGCGGAGCAAAATGCAAGCTTATGAGTATTTCTTGGCCACAGGGCAATGGACTTGTCCAAAATCTAAGGAGAAACAGGCACCTGCAAAGAGACAGGACAGGAACACGTGCTTACCTGAGGCAGGTGTAGCAGGACCCTGGGAGAAAGAACCCAGTTAGAGGAGTTCATGAGTGGAGGCTGGCGAGAGGACATGGAGCCCTTAGGGGCCCCCGGTGTAAGGGGGACTTATACACCTTACCAGACTGCTCCTCCTTGGACAGCACTTGGAAAGAGTCCTAAGAAATCACCCCTGTGGGTCATGCCTGGGGACAGCAGCCACTGCAAAGTGAACATAAACTGTCACCAGGATCCTTTGCACAGGTGGGGACCCTCATGTACTGGATGGCACAGTCTACCTTGCATGTGTGCACTGAAATTATGTATTTGAAGGCAGGGATTTCTGGCCTTGTTTTTTTTTTAATAGATAGAAAGTAGACGTGAAATAACTAAGTTTCTTTCCTAAAGGCACACCACACGCTTCTTTAGAGGTCGTCCAAAAATCACGGTCAAGTGCTTTTTCTGAGTCCACTTCTTAGAGTGGCTAGAAACATCTTTTCGAACGTGAGCCTTTACCACACGTAAGCTCATGTTGTGGGACTGACTGCTACCCTGTCAGTTAGATTAGAGTAGGATTCCTAACCCCATTGTAGAGATGGGAGAATTGAGTCTCGGGGAGACTGAGGCCTGTGCCGGATCGGAGAGGACTGTTAAGGTGAGGCTGGAAAAATAAAGCTGGGGGAGGAGCAGGGCGGGGGACAGGCAACCGTCCAGAGCCTTGAAGATTCTACCCTTGAAGATTCTATCCTATGAGCAACCTGAAACTGTGGATGTGTTTCAAGAACACGCAGATATGATCTGAGGTGGGTTTTGGTGTTAGCTTTTCGAACAATGAACCTCCTTTACAGCATGTTGTTATGTTTAGCCACCCAGTATCCACGCCCTCTTCCACTCCCTCTTCTTGCTGGCAGCCCTGCTCTGCTTTGGCTTTGAGGAAGCTCCTCCGCACCCTCCCAACACACACGTGCAGCCCACGAGATTCTGGGGGAGGGGGGTATGTTCAAGGTCCGTGCCGTGGCCGCTGGCTGGTTTGCTGTCGGCCACGTGTCCTGGGTCGGCCTAGCCAAGGCCAGGAAGGCTTGATTCTCAGGTTTTTACTGGACCGTCCCTTTCTCTGGCACAGATGTTGATGTGACGGCACACAGAGAGGTGAAAGCACTGACCTCAGAAGATGCCCAGTCCAAAACTGAGTGCCAGCCAAGTTTTTGAACTTCGCCTTCACTTAAAAAGAGATCTATTCCTGGCACTTTGCAGTTGTGTTATCTCTCATATCCATCTCTCCCTTCCGTATCCCCCACCTTCTTTTCTTGAGCTGTTTGAGTTGGGTTTTTAAAAGTTTCAGTGGAGAGACACCCAACAAAAGTATATCCTTTCGTGGCTATTAAATTAGCAAAGTTGTAAAAGTACTGTTGACCAAAATTTGGTAAGAGTGTGAAAAATAAGCTCTCTTTTACATAACTCATGTAGATATAAACTGGCGTATATATGTATATATGTATACATACAAACACAGTCTATATAAAATTTAAAGACAAACACACCCTAGCACTAAAAAATTCCACTTTCAAAACTTAAGTAAATAAGAATGTGAGAACAAGTTAGCTGGAAAAAGTATCCACAATTGTAATTCCTGACATTAAAAAATTGGAAGTAATCTAAACATACTATACTAGGGGATAAATGAAATAGTCATGCACCAATACAACACAAACTAAGGGGAATTTAAAGTAATATTATAGAATACTGACATGTTAAAGTGTGCATACAGTATTATTGATAAAAATATGCACCAGGAATTATAGGTACAGTATGATTCTATTTTGGCTCGTAATACTGTAGATTCATATCCATGTAGAGAGAATGGGGAGGCTATACCCCCAATATATTTATTACCACTGGTAGCAATACCAGTGAATTTTAACTTTTTCTTTTTGATATTTATTTTTTTAAATGTTTAATTATAAATTGCAAAAATAATATCTAAATGAAGGCTTTTATGAAAAAATAACTTAAGTATTGCATTACAAACAAACCAGAAAGAGGAAGACCCACTCATAACCCCATCGCTGTAACACGGTCGTTCTCACTCACACACACGGAGATCTTTCCTCGCAGGTTCTCGCTCATCACTGTTGCTCCTCTGTGTCGTGGCCACTGGAGCACACGCACACCCCTGCGGCTTGTCTTTGTCACTTAGCTCTTTGCCGGTGTTCAGCATCTTCCCGGGTCATTATCTGCATTTCTACCCAACATGCATAACGGTAGCATCCCATGTTGAGTGATGTTCCATGCATCTATTGATTTTTATTTGTTGAACCATTCCTATTTTGTTGGACATATAGGCTATCTAATTCTTCAAAAACTGTGTATTCTTGTGTATTTTGGGTGGTTTCCTTAGAAGAAATCCCAAGAAGAGGACCCATTTCACCCATTCCATTGTCTAAAAAAGGACTCCCCCAAAGGCACTACTCAAAGGACAGCTGACTGCACCGAAGCCATCTCCTGAGTTGCCTGACCGCCTCCCACCAGAGTCCCCCCCCCCCCCCCCAGGGTAGAGCCTTTGGGAGCGCTCCCTCTGCCCAAGCTGCTGCCGGGACCAGACTCTCAAGTGCAGGGGCAGCAGGAGCTTCTGCAGCCCCAAAGGAGGCTGGGGCCTGGCCAAAGGCCTGCTGGGGAAAAGTCAAGGGAGAGGAGTGGGGTAAGATCTTTCCAATTACTCCTCCTAAGTGCAACTTAAAGCTCAGTGGCCATCAACTGAATCAATACCTGACCTGGAGCCTGGTGGACTGAGGCGTGGAGTCATTGCCTCGTGTCCAAGGCCAGAAAGGGGAGACTCCGTAATGGACAGGGAGGGCCCTCGCCCAGTGCCAGAGGGAGGGTAATGGAGCAGAGCCGGTCTCGGGTCAGGAGGCCGCGGTTCCACCAGCCGGATACGTGACTCTGAGAAGGTCTTCCCGACAAAATGGGGCTAATGACACCTGCCCGCCTGGAAGGCTGAGAGCCTTCAATGAGACATGGAGAGGAGTCCTCTGTAAGCTCCAGAGCTCCGTGTCCCCGCGAGGGACTGAGACCCCCGTGCTTGATAAGGGAGGAAATTAACAGGAGGCGTGCTCGTTATATGCTTTAGTGCCTGGCTATAAAGGGGGCTGTTTCCTCACTTATTCCACATTGATTGAGGACCTACTGTGTGCCAGGTCCTATTTTAGGTAATTGGGCAACGACAGTGAATGAGACAGACGAGGGCTTTCAGGGAACTTCACATCCGGTGGGCGGAGACAAACAACATAGTGAACAAATACGTCAACAACAGAACTGCAGAACGTGGTGTCCAAAAAAAAAAAAAAAAAAAAAAAAAAGAGGTGATACGACCGAGAATGCAGGCGAGGGACACAATGTTTTCCTGGATTGCGAACAGAGAATTTCCAGAAGGCGGCAGGTGCAGGGAGGCCTGAAAGGTGGAAAGGGACGAGCCGCCAAGCCACCTGAAGACCTAGGAGGTGTTCCAGGCAGAAGGGACAGCAAGGGCAGGAGGCAGGAACAGACTGATGGGGTGCTGCAGGCTGACTGTGCTCCCCCAGGTTCACAAGTAGAAGCCTAATCCCCAGCCATGGTAGGAGGAGGCGGGGCCTTTGGGAGGTGATTAGCTCATAAGAGCAAAGACCTTGTAAATGAGATTGGTGCCTTCAGAAGAAGAGGCACTGTGAACTAGATTTACTGAGGTGACCACTTTACAATGTATACGTATGTTGAGTTTTTATGTCGTGCCCCTCAAACTCACACAACAGGGAAAAAGGTCACCAGGAGCTGGTCACGGATGCAGGAGAGTGATGGTTACACATGCCATCCTCTCTACTCTGCATGTGCTTGACATGATCCGAAATTGAAAATGTACAAAGAAAAGATGTACGACATTGAAAGAAATGCTTTTAAAGAGGAGGAGACACCACAGCTTCCTCTCTCTGCCACATGAGGACGGAGCGAGCAGGCTGCCATCGACGAGCAAGGCGAGGTCCCTGCCCAGACCCCATCCGTGCTGGCACCTGGACCTCGGACTGTCAGCCCCCAGAGCTGGGGGGAGTACATTTCTGTTGCTCAAGCCGCCCATGCTGTGTGTTTTCTCGCAAAAGCCTGAGAGACTGAGCCGAACATGGTGCGTCCGGAGGTCTGTACAGGCTGGGTTAAAGCGAGTCTCGTTGCCCCTCAGTCAGCACACTGCCCGCAGTCGGCCCCGCGTTCTCAGCAGGGGTGCTCCAGCCCCAGGGGAGGGAAAACTGGTTCTCTGAGGCAGAGCACAAACCACCTTACACACATTTTATGTAGGAAGCACAAACAGACGCGTAGTATATATAGAACTATACAGAAATATGTGTTATTAAAATCTCACAGGGGAAGGTGATCAGGAAACAAATATCTAAAAAGAGTCTGCAGAGAGTCAATAGTGAAAAGTCAGTTGAGAAAAATAGTGAATTAGATCCAGCCGGGGCCTAGCACAGGGTCACTCAAACGTCGATGGGAAGTTCTCCTTTTCCAATAGGATCCTGGGATTCCAAATCCTCAGGTGCAGTCCCTCCACCATCACCTGCCGTGAGCCTCCAAGAGAGACAGAGGGCGAGAACCCGTCTCGTCTTGAGGAAGGAGGTTCATCCCTACTCACCCCAGCTCAGCTGTGTCGGAAAGTGCCCCCGGCCCCACCCCCAAATGCTGCAGTAAGAGAGAACTTAACTTTTCTCCCGCATGAATGGCTCACAGTCTAAGCCTGACACGGCAGCTCCGCAGTGCCCCGGGGCGCTGGCTCCTTCCTCCTGGTCTAAATGTGCTGCGTGCTCGAGCTCAGCCACACGAGTGAAGTCTGTGCCGCTCAAAGGAGGAGGAGGAGGAGCAGAAGGGACACTCCTCCCCTTCGAGGACACTTCTGATAGCTGGCACACGTCACTTCCCCGACATCCCATTGCCAGCACCCCGGGCTCTGCTTCTTACCGGCGGGTCCAGGAGCAGAAAGGGCGCACAGAGAAAATAACTTACAGGGGGGTTTCATAGCTTCATCCAAAGAGTCCTCCTGTGGCCCAGACACCCAATTCTCCTTTTTCCCTATCACTTTTCTCAAAGGGGCATGTATAATGGTAGTTGTTGATGTCTAGAAGCACTTACTCTAAGTCAGGCATGGTCCTAAGACTTCTGGGACTTTAAATCAGTCACCCTCACCTGATGTCTACCAGGTAGGTGCTACCATCTCCCCATTTTACAGGCACAGGACTTTCAGATACAATGAGATTTAGCAGTTGGTCCCACATGCTCTTGGCTACCGCGCCCTGCTGTCAGTAAAGATGACGGGAGGAAAGGGACGTCACTGAATACCAAGAGATGACTGACTGGGTCTCAGAAAGCAGGGCCTTCGAGGGCGAGCCCTCCGTCTTGGCTTCTACAGCTGTCCCAGCCCGGTCCCGAAAGGCACTCCTGAGCCAGTCAGCTGAAAAGTCACGTTCGTGGGCACCACCCATTCAACATCACACAGCTCATGAGTACAAATGGTAAAACTGCCACTTCCTCCTGTGCGTGCGACCATTATCCTGTCGGTCCTGGTCCACAAGTTGTTTCACTGAGCCACGGCAGCTCCTCGGGACTCCCGGTCCCACGGCGGTGCAGTCCCTGTCATGCAGACTGGGACCTGAGTGGGGTGATGCAAGGGACCCCACGTCTCGAAGCCCCACTTGGCAGAGCCGGGGTCCAAGGCATCCCCACGAGGCCGAGCTGGGCGCCACCGCACTTCAGTGCAGTGCACAGCCGGTGCCGCACAGCCTCGCCTCTGCGTCACTCCGGCTTCTCCGCTCCAGAGGGGTCTTCCCGGCCCCCGTTGGACATGGAGGGCGGAGGGAGCTTGCGTGGCATGTACTCCCACTCCCCCCTCCCTCCTCCTCCCTCCCCTGCCCTCCCAGGGGCCTGCTCCTGCGTCTCTGCTGCTCCTCAATCTCTGTCCAACCGGACACCCTTGTGGCCTCAGCCACACGTCTCCATTGAAAACACCCCGCTGCCCTTCAACGCTGCACGGCCACCCTAGACTGCCCGACCGATCCCTCCTCCTCCTCCACTCAACCCTTGTCGAGGACCAACTGGAGAGCCAGCAGTTTTCAAAGAAGAGCTGAGACCCTCCCTTGCTCCTGAGGGCTGCTGAGTCATCCCTGATTTCTGGCTGGAAGGAAACCTCTTGGAGATCTTGTTAAAAATAGCAGCTCGCTGGATTTCCTGGGGACAGTAGATCCTAGAGGTCTGAGCTGGAAATTAGTTTAATGTACTCCCAGGTGACGGGGTGTGACCACTGTTTGGTCCCATTGCTCCGGATCTCCTGGGTCAGCAGGTTCCAGTGGTTTATTTGAGCCCAAGGTTACACCCAGGACTTTTGTCAACTTTCTCTTATCCAGGGAAAGTGTTACTCTCTTTGGTAGGCTTTGAATGCTCTTCCCTTCCCTTTGTTCCTGGCAAACACAGTATACACATCACTCAATGTTGACCCACACTCTCCCCAGCCCACCTCTTCACTCCTGAGCTCACTGGGGCTCTTCCCATCTCTTCAGCCCACCTTGGGGGTCGGGGGGAGATGGATAGAAAAGAGGATTTCTTATTGGTTCTTCTGCTCCTCAGTTTTACAGACACATAATAAAATGCTTGTCTAGTTCTTTTTTTTTTTCACTTAAGTTACATAAGCATAAAAAACTCATCTTCTTATCCATGCTAAATACATACTAATCTAAAAGCGTGTTTCTACAAATTGGTGGGAGTCTTTGCTGGGGAGGGTCATATCTACTCCTCAGAGTAACTATGATACAGTGAAAATTCCAGGGTTAAATGTTTCCAACTTCTCTTATCCTCCAAGCTTTCTGGGAAGAAGAGAAGCATTGCCCCTTCACCATCATGGACCCCCATTCTCGATCCTATCAAGGACCTCAGCTTGCTTCCCGACCTTCTGCCTGTCTCCCCCTCATCCCTGCCCTTCCTTTCTAACCCAGAGCTGCCGTTGCTCTGCTGCCAGGATTTCGGTTATGCTGGCAAACATTCAAGACTCAATGGAATAGACTCAAGGCTCAGTGGCATGCTACCTACAATGCATTCTTCTCTCCAGCAAAAAAAAAAAAAAAAAAAATTAAAAGAGATTCAGAAAGGAGATGCCACGGCCCAGCAGACTCAGACACATGCTTCCGGAAGACATTCCACATTTCTCCTTCACAAGAGCCCATGTTGCCACAATATCCATGCTGCCTTGAATTCAGAGAGCTGTTCTTCCTCTTTGGAGATGAAACCTACTCCTCTACAATGCAGTCAACCCTCTCTGCCCCGGCTCCAACGTCCTCCCAGCCATCACGTCCTGAGTGTGTCCTTCCAAAGGATCCCCTGGCACCTCCCGTTCCCTGTGCACCAACAGGAACCCACCAGCCTCTCCCAGAAACTCACTCCCCTTCCTAGTCCACTTGCTTCCTCCTAAGAGTTGTTTCTCAAGTCCTCCTCTTTTAACATACCTCCTCTGCTCGTTCCTGCTAGCACAAATGAACTAGGATAATTCAGTATGCCCCCTTTATACAATTCTCTAGGTACAAGGCAGGCCACATGGAATGACAATTCAATAAATATTGAATTAGAAAGGATGCACCTAAGCATAAAGTTGTTTGAACCTGTGAAAAAAGGCAAGGGATTATACTCTGTTAATTTTCACCACAGTTATCACTTTACAGAAAACGCTTCAACAATGACACTACATTATCTTTATATACATCTTTCCAAAACTAACTCTCCTCCCAACAGTTTTTAGCAAATTTTCTGCAACCCACCCCTTTACCTCTCACTGGCTCACTGAACAGGGACATAAGGCACCATCTCTCAGCTGAGATGATGCAACTCGAGTTCACATAAGAGTCTAACCATTACACCCGGTGTATGAAAGTCCATTTTAAGCCCTTGGTCTCCTCTAAGACTCTGCCTCCCATGAAGTCACCTGGTAGAGGCGACACCTTTCTGCTGTGGTCCTACTGTGTATGACCTTATCTTCCAGCAGATGGTGTGGAATGGCCCCATCTAACCAGTATTCATTTCTGTAGTCTCTGAGTCTAGCACAGTGCAGTTGTTCAATAATTATTTATTTTAAAAAAGGATGGACTTTTAGCAAATGTGGTCATTAGGAGCACATGTACATCTCTCTTTTCAGTTAAAAATTCTTCATTTGAATTGCAGTCTTTCTTCCTAACTGTGTTCTGAACTCTGATCAAAATGAAAGAGTGTGCCTAATTTTGTAAGGATACTCAAAAAACATTCCCACATGTTTAGACATTTTTCTCTTACCACCACCAACAAACATGTAGCCATGTATGTATATGGAATAATTATTCTGAGAAAAACAGTGTGGGGAACTGAGTCAGCCTAAGAAATAAAGACCCCTTGTTCCTGAACTAACAAAGAGCAGATAGCTAATTAGTCTGCCAAGAAGTTATTCATGGTAGAAAATGAACCTGAAATGTGATCTCCCATTAGAACCTGTGGGGTAAGATGAAGTACGAGGTTTTGCGTTTTCTTTCAAGCACAACTATGAGTCTCCTCCTTCCACAAAGCCCCCTAATTCAAACCTGGACCCACCTCCTCTCACTCATGGAAATTTAGTGTTTGAGGTCCGCCTCCATCCATAAAGCCAACCTGTCACTGGGGTGAAATAACTCACGCGGGGCAGGGGGAAATGGGCTGAGGAGAAGCCAGATGAGAAATGTAACCGGGGCACGACGTGGCCTACCATTTGCGGTCTTCACCGTCCGCAGGACGCCCGACTGGAAGTCAGGACGCTCGGTCACTTGGCTCCTTCGAGCTCCGTGGAGCCAAAAGCTTCACTCACAGCTCCTCACACGCGTTGCCTGCTGACCTTTTATGGGTTTGCAGCCCGCGTGCCTGACACGCTGATTTGTTCCAGCTGCAGCTGTATTTTCTACCTTCCCTGTTACTTAATTGATCCTGGCTGCGCCGGGTCCTGCAAAGGAGCCTTCCCGGACCTTGCAACATGCGCTATATATCCTGCGTGCACGCCTGTGTTCTGACAAGGAACATAAAAATCAAAGATGGCAGGACGACAAGTGGCGGGGGGGGTGTTAGACGGAGCGGTCCGAGTGCAAGTCCCTTGGCTCCGTCTCCTTGGGTCTTGCGACCCCTGGTCACCGCTCCTCGGGCCAAACTGACTTTCTTCCTATGCACAATATATCTCTTGAGACTCAGATGTCTCCACAAACTTTCAAAACTGTAATCACCCACAGACTTTTAGAGAAAAAAGAAAACAAAACAGAACAACAAATGGATTTCTTCATTGATTTTTTTTTTGTTCTTTTCACCATAGGTATGAAGTTCCTACTTCGCAGTTGGTGCTATGTGAGTTAGCTCAGTCACACGGGGGACAGCGACGCAGAAACAAGTAGCTAGAACAGGGTGGGACATGCCTTCACCTACATCGGCCGTTCTTGATGCACGGTCAGGGGGTCCTCGGTGTCTCCAGGACCACCTCTGAGGGTCTGCACCACCCACCTGTAATTTAAAAGCTAGCATGTTATTCACCCTCATTCTCCTTTATGTGCTCAGCGGAGTTTTCTAGAAGTGACACGACAGGTAAAGTCACAAAAGGCTGAATGCGGAGGAAGCAGATAGGACACCCCGGCTGTTTTCTGTTAATCTAGACACGAAAGAGACGTGCAAACACGCAGCACATCCTCTTTGTCCCAATTGTGTGTCGACGGGCACTCAGGCTGCCTCCATACCGTGGCCGTGGTAAACAATGCTGCAGTGAACGCAGCAGGAACGCAGCTACCTTTCCAAACCAGTGTTTTGAATTTCTGGGGATAAATACCTGGAAGTAGCAATGCTAGGTCACGTGGTTACAGTTCTATTTTTAACTTTGGGAGGAGCCTGCATACTGTTTTTCACAGTGACTGCACCGGTCGGCATTCCTGACAATTTATCAATATAAAATGTAAAATAATGCTGTTTTCTTCACCATTGCTTTGATTTGGAAAATACAGTTTTCACGAAAATATACTAGTTATTGAGTAATTGTTTACTATGGTTTTAAATTCATAAATAAGCATGTAACTAAATCTTAGAATCAATTTCTAATATAGTACGTATTAATAAATAGCACACATAAACACAAGTTTTTCAGGGACCTCAATAATTTTGAAATAGTGTAAGAATGTAAAGAAATTATAAAAATGGCACTGCAATGTCCTGTTTTCCTTGCCAAGCTTCCTCCAACAATGATATCCTTCCTTTTCCTCCCTCCCTCTTTCCCTCCCTCTTTCCTTCCTTCCTTCCTTCCTTCCTTCCTTCCTTCCTTCCATCCTTCCTTCCTTCCTTCTCCTTCCTCCCCCCTCCCTCTCTCCCTTCCTTCCTTCCTTCCTCCCTTCCTTCCTTCCTTCCCATTCCTCCCTCCCTCCCTCTCTCCCTTCCTTCCTTTCTTCCTTCCTTTCTTTTCCTAAACTCAATGTATCACAGGAACATTTTTTCCATTGCCCATCCTAATGCTGTCTTCCGAAAATGAATCCCATATGATAAACAGTATAGCCTTAATTTTTTTAATACTATGAAACAGGTTGGCTCTGCAAGAACACTTTTCTATATGCACCATTTGTGTGAAGAACTTCTTTAACCAGGTAAGGAAAGCTGGCTTGTGAAGTCTCCTAAGAGGAGAGTAGCTTTATTATAAACAGCGTCTTCTTCTCAGAGATTTTACCCGTGAAACACGACCCTAAAAGGAACACAAGAAGAGGCAAGTGAGTTCTGCTGTACCTGTTCTGGTTCAAGGGCTATTTGAGTTTTAAACTTCCAGGAAAACTTCATTTCCCCCAGATGCCTGTTTGGCCATGGAATCTCATTCTTCCTCCAATGCCTCGACTGAAAAACCATCACCAGAACTATTACGGCAACAGGAACAATCCCCCGTGACTCGGTGATTCACACCGAGACAATCCATGCCGAGGGAGCCCCGTGCTCAACGGTCAGCTTAGTGTTGAACTAATCAGAGAGTGAAGACCAGATGTTTCCACAGCATTTCCTGCATCTTCCTTCACTCAAGTCCATGCTCGAAGACCATGTGAATTTCCAGGTACTCCATGATGCGTTATTTGCTAGACAGACTCCTATTGAGCAAGTCTCCTGAAAGCTTAAAATAAAAAATACACACCCAAGTCAAGGACTCAGGACTGTGCCCAGAACATCGCAGGACGCCCAGCAAATGTGAGCCCTTCTTAACACCATCCCCCCCAAATAGCCATCTCTGACAGTTGTGTCTTCACGCCCAGCAAATGTGAGCCCTTCTTAACACCATCCCCCCCAAATAGCCATCTCTGACAGTTGTGTCTTCCACTTAACGGAATTCCTATTTCAAGTCTCACACATCTCTTTGCTCGTGTACTACTCTCATTCACTCCATCAGCCAACACTCATGGAGACCTCCCAGCCCATTCCTTCTCTGCACTCGGCTCTAGGAATCCCCATGCCAAACGCCAGGCACCCTGAGCCACCGTGGTCCTCAACAGGCCGTGCCTCTCGGTATAGCTTTCAGTCTTTATAACATGTATCAAAGTATAAGTTTGATACCCTCTGAGTCCGATAAATCGAGATCACTGATTTGATGACACTGGGAAGGTATTAATGGTGCACACGGGCACAGCCCAGTCTGATGGGGGAACTGGGAAACGTGTTTCGGATCAGTGCCCTGTCAAGCGTCTGAGCACGCACAAAGTGTCAGTGACATCTCCAGGGCCTTGGAAACACTGTCACCGCAGGCCATAACGCCTCCCCCCGACCTCTGTCACTCAGGTAACTCACTCTCGAATCTCGTCTAAGACTCAGCTACCTCTAGGAATCCTCTTTTCTTTGGAAAACGTTTGAACATACACAAACATAGAAAGACTATTGTAGCGAACCCCCATGTACCCACAACCATTTTCAGTAATACCATCCTATGTCCAGTGTTGTTTGCGCTGTGCACCCGGGAGCAGGGAGCGCATGGAGAATAAGCCACACACGAAGCCGGGACTTGGCCTGAAAAACAACAGGGACTCCTGATGGATTTTAAACAGGGAAACAGAATGAATGGCCCAATTTGCCTTTCTGCGCAAATCACTGTGATCTTAGAAGATGGATTAGAAAGAGGCAAAACTGAACGTGGGGTTACCAGGGAGGAAGATATTGCTGGAAAAAAAATAGGTACAAACTTACAATGTGATGGGGGAGGCAGCCCCTGCCCAAACATTTTGGATGAGCTTGGTCCTGTTCCGGGAAGCATGCGTTCCCGCCAGCAGGGGTTGGGGAGGGAAAGCTCCTACCCGGGGAGTCTCAGAAGCCTTTCTGCAGAACGGTACAGTTTGGGTTTGCTCTTAAAACTACATTAAGACAAGCAGCTATAACTGTGTTCCAGTACAAAGAGAGTTTGCCCAGCAAAGAACATTGTTTATGGAGCATCGATAATTAAACCTGACCCAGCATTGGCTGTGCTCCACTGACCTTCCCGTGGAAGGACCTAGCGTATGTGCGTTGTTATTTTAATGACCAGCATTTCCACCCCCGCCCCCCATACCAGTCCCCAGCAAGTCTATCTGGTTTTTTGAGAGTCGTGACGGTGGGCACACACACCCCCAGCCTAAACCCTCCAGCAAGTGTTTCTCACGACCACTCTGCTGTCTCACGGAAGCTGTTCAAATATCAGCGGTTTAGCGCTGAGCATAACCTTCACGCATTTGCACCCAGATTGCAGAAGCACAGCCTGCGCTGGATCTCCCTGACGGTGGTGGGTGGGAATGGTTTACACACACAGTCATCAGCCAAGAGTTCTGGCAGGGCCGTCACACTGCCTGTGAGACATCACACACGCCTGAGAGCTTGCAGCGAGGCCGAGGCCCTCCGTCACACGCAAATGCCAAGCCCGTCGTAGCCACTCGTTTATTCACTCACTCAAGAAAACATTTACGGAGGGCCTGGTAGGGGGCAGGCTCTCTTACAAGCGACGGGAATATAAGACTGAACGCAATGAAGTGCCTGTCTTCATGGAGCTTGTTTCCTAGCGGGAGAGAGAGACCGTTAGACAGCTGATGAACCAGGCTGCGGTCGTGCAGTATAGAAAACGCCACCATGGTGGGAAGACTGGAGAGCACTGAGCTGCATGGGAGCTATAGTCCAGTGGGAGGCTCTGTCAGCTTGCATTCGTCCATGAGAGGAGGCATCGCCAGCCCCGTGGGGTTGGCCACCTGGACAAGAACTTGGACTGACGGCATGGTTGAGCCGCTGCACCCCCCCCCGAAAACTCCCCAACTCTGGGCACAAGTAGGCAGCTGCCCTTGCTCTTTTACTCATTTTTTTTTTGTTCAATACCGTGTTACTTGCAGCCAAAAGCATCCTAAACGACATAGCTCCGAAACTCATCCCGAGATTTCTCATTCCAGAAACGCACTTGGACGAGCTTCTACGGCTGGGCCCTTTCATTTCTGCGGCCTCTGGCACCGTTTCGCTCCTCTGTCTCTGGCTCTGCGTCCACAGCTTCCCTGAAACCCGCCCCCTCACCGGCCCACACGTCCAGCCTCCTTCCTGAGGGGCCACCAGACACCTGGGAAGAACCGCAGTGTTCAGACCAGGTCAATAGGCACAGTTCATTCTCTAGGTCATATAATGTTGCACCGATTCAACATTCATTCATTTCTTCACTTGTTCATCAAGCGCTTGTTAAGCACCCACGTGTTAAGTGCCAGGGACTTAAGTGCTTGATACAGGAATATAATTGCAAGTCAAAATGTTCTCTGCCCTCAGTGAGTTCATAGTCTGTTGTGTGACTTTAAGATCACACGCGTCAAAGCGTGATGGCAAACCATAAAAGGGAGTATGCAGCCAACCGCAGGGTGCTCAGGGGCAACGAGGAGAATGGACAAGGTCTGAGCTGGACAATGTAATGTGTGTATGGGGGTGCTCGAACTCAGACAGGAAGAATACTCCAGCTTTATTTTTCACAACCCTCTACCTGAAATCTAGCATTTTCTCCAATGTATAAAGGTGGCCCACAGGTACAGTAGTGCTACTGCAGGGGCAGAGACCTTGAACCAGTGCTCACACTCATCGCTACGCTGAGTCGCTATAGTTACTACGCCTGCCTCAGATCCTGACCCTTAATAAAATAATGTAGAGGTCAATACATTATGACACAACAATTAAAAGATATTTTGAGCTATTTGAGCTAAAAGATATTTAAGCTATTTCAATAAAATTGTCCTGCTGTGTGTCATATGGATTTAAAAACATTATTCTGAGAGGGGTCTACAAGAGGGGACCCCAAATCATGGAACTATCTTCTGGAGGGTGCAGACCTTTGTAGTATAGGTTTCTGCCGCCGTGTGTTCCAGGAACCCGCCTGCATCAGCCAGCATTGTTGCGAGAGGCTGCGTTCGGATCCAGTGACATTTCGGAAGACCCTGTCAACACAGCTGCCTGTTTCAGAATGCGTGATTTCGGAGCACCCCTGCCCACACCTCCCAGAATGCTGAGCAGTTTTTGACAAGAACGGTATGACCCCTGTGCCCCACCCTCCCTATTTACCCGATCTCGCCCCAGGCAACTTTGTTTTGTTTGTTTCCCCAGATGAAAAAAGTCCTCAAAGAGAAACATTTTGCTGGAGTGGAAGAGGTGAAACAAAAACAGCTGAGGCACCAAAAGGCATCAAAATACATGAGTTCAAACAGAGTTTTGAGCAGTGAAAAAAAATGTCTCAATAGGTGTATTGCATCAAGTGGAGAGAACTTTGAAGGTGACTGGAGTTTAAACATGTAAGAATAAAAACAATTTTTTATAAATAAATTCCAGGTTTTTTGGGTCCCCCCCTCATAAATAGGCTTCATCAGACAGCCAGAGGGATCTTTGACACAAAAATGGGTCAGAATCCTTTTATTTTTCTTCTCAAGTAATGTAGCTGGGTGGGTTACTAGGGAAAACTGGAGTCAGAACCCTCCTCCCTGCTACTGCCCCAGCTCTTCACGGTGCTTCCAAAGGCCCCTGCGAGAGTCGCCCCGGAGAAGATGGGTCCCAGGGGAAGAGCTTGGTGAGGGAGAAACAGAAATAACTCACTCTGGTGGGGGGAGAGACGCCCTCGTATTGGGGAAATGACGGGGTTTGGGTGGGCCCTGCCAGTAAAAGACAGCCACATGCCTTTTGCAGTGCCGTAGGGAGGAGCCAGGACTTAATCTCCATGGGTAGACGGCTGGGCAGTGTGCCCAGGGGCTGGCTCCAGGCGTGGAAGCTCCCGGTCTGAGCTCTGCTGCCCGTGCAAAGCATAGCACAGAGGTGTAAACCTGCTGACCTTAGACAGTGAGCTCTGCAGCCGTGACCTTGATGCTCCGAGGACCCGAGCCCTGGACCCTGCCCAAACCCTGTTCACCAAAAACTTAAAGAAAGAATGGAATTGGAATGTCTAGTCTTCCTAGTGAGCTGGGACTGAAAAAAATCTTTTTTTTTTTACAGTGAACAACTTGCCATTTCCAATACCAAGTGTAAGAGTTGAGTAAGGTGGGTGTTTCCCAGACTGAGAACTAAAGGAAGGATAAGAAGCATTAACCTACTGGGGTGGACAGAGACAACCTCAGAGCAGCAAGGCTGGAGAGGAGCATGGGGCGGGCCTGCGACTCAGGGCCTGCTGTGCCCCAGGCCCTGGTATGGAATGTGGTCCTTCTCAGGACAGCTGGGGAATGGCTTCCAGGGTCTGGGCTCTACGTGTGTGTTCAGAGTGGGGGTGGGGGGGTAGGGAGCAGAAACAAAGGGTATGCAACGATTAAATGTTCATCTTATGTAGATCTCCGTGGCTGATGTGTGGAGAGAGAGCTGAAGGGTAAGAGCGTGTAAGCAGAGGCCCTTTGGAAACCTGCGACTGTCCAGTGAGGGGTGAGAGTGTCCCGGAGTAGAAGAAGGAGGGAATGAATAATAGCCCTGCTGAGATCTGGGGATGGGTCCGACCTCAGGAGCGAGAGACACGTCCGAGTGCCTGGCCGGTCGGCGCGATGGTGGGGCCCTGCTCGAGGTGAGAGAGCTCCGGAGATGAGCATCCCCAGGGCAGGGCCAGACTCCAGGCAGGAAGCGGAGAGAGGGGAGTCGGGAGTTTGGTTGCGATACTATTGACAATGAGGTGGTTTCAGACAAATCAGCTGAGATGGAGAAGTAGTTGAATGTATGAGTATAAGAGATGAGTACCCATTCGCTGTACAAATCCAAGCAAGGATCTTTACAGTTTCAGATTTTCAGCCACTCCATCAGTTTTAGCCCTTGGCCACGGCGGTGATGGTGACAGTGATGATGATGGTGATGACAATGATGACGTTGGTGGTGACGGCCACGGCGATGGTGATAATAATGGCGGCGAGGGCGGTGGTTGTGATGGTGATAGTGATGGTGGTTACAATGGTGATGGATAATGCTTGTTGGCAATGACTTTGTTCCAAGTATTAGTTTATCATTTTAACAACACTCTGTCTTACTGCCATCTCACTGGATGGTTGAGAACATGAAGCCCGAGACTCCACAGCAGATCGATGGCAGAGGCATGATCCAAGCTGAAAATTTGTTCCATAAAGTGGGGACGCTAATCATGTTTACCCTACAGGGTTGTTGTGAAGATTAACTTTTAAAATGATAACCACTGATATTTATGAAGCCCTTATTATGTGCAAGACACTGTTTTAAGAGCTTTGTGTGGATTAACTCTTTTAACCTTTGCAGCAAAACATCATGATGCAAATGCCATGATTACCATCCTCGTTTCAGGGATGGGAACTCGGAGGCAGCGTGGGCTTCAATAACGTGCTTGGAGCTGAGTAAGTCAAAGCCGGAGTTAGGACGCAGGAAGCCTGGCCCCAGCTGCACGATGTGGGCCAGCGTGTCACACTGTTTCCGATCCCCTGAGTGTGTAAGACACTTCCTGCGACATGGCAAGCACTCGGTGCCTCTGCTCAGGAGATGAAAACAAGTCCGTCTCAGGACTTAGCCAAGGTCATGGACGCTCAGGGAAAAGTGAGGAGCTCACCTCATACTGGCATTAAAGGCCAGGGGCCAGAATGGAAAGACACCTGTCACAAAGTAGCTGCTCAATAAATAGTTGTTCAACGAATGAATGCATGAAGGAATGAATCCCAGAGGAAGTAGTCAACTAATCAAAATATAAGACTTGCTCTTCCACTGTCTCTTAGATGTGTCTCTTGGAAGCATCCTTTCTCTTCTGAGGTCTCAGTCCATCCTTTTGTGAAATGAGGCCACGCCCACCTTTAACATCCAGCTCCCAGAAATCACTCAAGATTCAGCCTGTTAGCAGACCCAGAACGCCATGTCGTCCAATGCCCCTTCCAGCTCGGACATCTCACCACTCTCTGAAATAAGGCCTGCTTCCTTCAGATCTTCTCCTGTGCTAATCCTCTGCTTTCAGAGGTTTTCACTCGATTCCAAGTCCGCACCTCCGGCCGGCTTGACAGGCCCGTGCTCCGCTGGAGCCACAAGGGACAGACACAGACGGCGCGATGACAGGCCCGTGATTTGCTCGCGCATCTGACTGGAGGCCACGCGTGGCTGTCAGCAGCGTCCTTCGTGGGGGGCCTTCCCATGTTTCCCAGGCATTCCCCTGTCTCGGGAGCAATCGGCTGCTTGCTTCCTTCTTGTGCAAGAATCCTGCTCTTCCTAAATGCGTTTCCTGCCAGCCTGTTCACAGCCGCTGCCTACCAGCACCGAGCACACCGACACGTAAGGGCCACTGCGGACACCCTCCACCTCCCTCCCACTGCAGTCCCAGGGACAGGAGACTTGACGGCCTCCCGGGGGTGTCTGGCCCTCCTCCGCCTTCCCACTGTCCCCTCTCTGCAGCTGTGTGCTGGGGACTGTGGGAAGCACTTTGACCCGGCACCCATTTTAAACAGCTCTGCAGCTATTTTTCCCATCTGTTTTTAAGTACCCAAACAAACAGCAGTGTCTCTGAGCATCATTTTGTATTTCTCCCAGCCCCTTCTCAAAACCGAATCAGGACTTATCCCCCAGCCCAAATTAGGGCTGGGGGATAACCATAGTTACCGTACGATTCTGTACACCCGGGCACCGCACGAACCAAGCATCTGGTTCCCGGCCATCGACCAGACCCCAACACACCGCGTGGAGTGGCCGTGAGATGCGGCCTCAGCAACACAGGGCTTGGCTGGACGTCTGAGACCCCACGTGGCTGCCTACCCACTGCGCGTTAGCATGGGAACCTCTCTTCACTACTCTGAGCCTCGGTTTCCCTATTTGTTAAGTGCTGCCACGGGGCTGGTTTCTCCAGGGCAGCAGAGGTGAGACCCATCATGCTCTGGAGACCGCAGGTGACCGGCAAAGAGAAAGAACAAGAGAGCAGGGTCGTAGGGACTCTCTCTCTCTCTCGAGGCGTGGATGGAAAAAGAAGGCTGGGGAGAGGGATGCAGTGAAACACCAAGTTCCCAAGGTCTGACTCTTCCCGGAGCTCTGGGTGGTGAGTGGGGGTGGGGCGCTTCCCGCACGCAAGCATCAGAAGAATGCTGAGACTGCGTCCTTCCGAATGGCCCGGGAAGGTGACTTGCAGACGGGAGTGAGGCAGCCAGGCCCCTGCAGTCTCCTCCTCGTGACCCCCCCCCCCCCCACGTCCCCCTCACACCGTGGCAGTGCCCTGAGACAGAGCGTTCCAGACCAGGATGTATGGGAGTGAAATCTGATCGCCTCCTCCATGTCCTACCGGCGAGAAGCAAGTTCCCAGCTTCCATGAGAACTCCAGCAGAGGCGATTATACAAAAGTGTGACTCATGGGGCGTCAACTTAGAAGCCTGCTTATCACAAGCAGCCTCTGGTCTCTCTCACACACGAGCACCCTGACTCCTTAGCAACCAGCTCACCCCAGTGCAGGGAGCCCGAGGGCCCCCCCAACCCCAAAGGCCCTGGTGTGATTTTGCCATCACATAGCGCAAGCACCAATGAGATGGCTCCGATGAATAAATGTGCAGTCCGTAGTAACAGTGTACCATATATGGACAGTGTGGGAATTTTTAAAATTGTAAACATCATTTTAATAGGAGCTTTGGTGATGAGTTTCGACATTGATAAAGGATTGGAACTTGCTCTCTTATTCTAGTCACACAGCAATACACGGGGGAGTTGCACATGAGGGAACTGGAATTCGAGAAAGTTAGACGGCATCGTCAAGATTGCATAGCTAGTCAGTGGCAGAATCAAGGCGGAAACCAAACATCATATGCTTTTATCTCTAGGAGTGTGTATCTGGTTGAAAAAGTAGAATAAATGTGTATTTCCATGAAAAAAAAATCAGTAACGATAGTGGAATTGGTACTTAGAACCATAGGGTCCGTGTGATCTTAAAGTCTTTTCCAGAAAGGCTGGCCTGGCCAAGGTGGGTTTCACAGAAAACATGAGCTATGACTCGGATCCCGGGCAACAGGACTTGCGGGCTTGAGGGCGTGGGAAGGAGCGGCGTGGGACAAATCAGAAGGCAGAGAATGACGAGAGTCTCTAGGGCCGCAGAGGAAGACGGCCGGGCTGCAGGAAGGCTTCCCCGGGGGAAACACAGAAGAGGAGGCTGCACAGGCGTCTGGAACTCCAGAAGTCTCTCTGGGGGTTTCAGAACTGTGGCACCAGCCCTGGCTGGCGTAGCTCAGTGGACTGAGTGCAGGCTTCGAACCAAAGCATGGCAGGTTCGATTCCCAGTCAGGGCACATGCCTGGGTTGCAGGCCACAGCCCCCAGCAACTGCACATTGCTGTTTCTCTCTCTCTTTCTCCTTCCCTTCCCTCTCTAAAAATAAATAAATAAAAATCTAAAAAAAAAATCTTAAAAAAAAAACTGGGGCACCAAAGGGCCCTCCCCTCTCCAGCCTTCCCCGAATCTAACGCCTAGAGCAGCTGCCTGCGGTCCCCAGCTGCTCTGAGCCACTGGGGCAGTAACTGGGACCAAGTGGATGCCTGCTCTGCTGCCGGGGCTTGGACAGTCGGCTGAGTGGGGTGAGGGGGGGCTCAGCAGATCTGGCTCCCTGGCAGCTCCCCAGGGAGGGGGTTCTGGTCCCTCCGGGTCTCAGTTTATCCCTCCACGAAGTGGAGGTTAAAAATACCCACCCACCTTTCAGACTTGGTGAGCGGGAAAACAATGAGATCACATCAGCAAAGTGCCGATATATTTAACTCAGCGTATTTAACAAAGAGGAGCTGTCAGCACAAAGGGACTGAACCCATCAGCTGGGATGGTACAGGGACCCCCCTCACGCAGTCCCAGGCGGACACTTCACACACTTCACACGCCTCTTCCTTCAACACAGGCCCCCAAAAGCCTTCTCTTTGTTTATCTTCAGTTAAAAGACAATTGATGTTTTTAAAAATTGCTTTTTTTTTTACCCTTGGGTCATTGGTGATAGAAAGCAAAAGTAAATTCACAAGTAGCTTCGCATGGAAGAAGGTCTCTTGGCTCAGAGCAGCCGTTCTCAACTGGGGACACTGGGCGATGTCTGGGGACTCTCTTGGCTGCCACCCCTGGGAGATGCTTTCGCATCTCATGGGCTGAGACCAAGGATACTCGTGAACACCTTACGTCGCACAGAACCCCACCCCACCCCCACCCAGCGCACACACACAGCAAAGAATTATTCAGCCCAAGTGTCAATAAAGCCCAAGTGGAGAAGCCCTAGACCTTAGCTCTGTGATAAACAGGCACATCACTTATCTGGGCTTTGGTTTCCTTATCTCCAAATGAAGGCTTCGGCTGAGATGTGCCTGCAACAAGGGGAAGAGGAAAAATGTAAAAGTTGTAGCAACGTTTTCATAAAGCTAAATGTATTCACTTTGAAGTGCTGCCCTTTTTACTAATGTTATGGCTGCTTTGCTGGAGAGGGAGGTTAAATGTCCTTTCTTTTAAAAACAATCATGATAGATAACTTGAAAATCATCCGAGTATTCTTAGCAAACTAAAAATTGCAAGCACCATGTCAGTTCCACAATTTTTAAAAATTTTGCCAATGAAATCCAAGTCTCGAGGACCTATCAACCAACATGATCTCAGATATCTTTTCCACCTTCAATAAACTGTAATTCTGTAAGAAACAATGGGGAAAAAAGCCCCGTGCCAGAAGGCTGCTGCTTCACACAGTGTGATGCTTTTCTGAAAAGCAGACGGTATTAACCAAGGCTCCCTCTGTAAACCGAAGGCGCCGGGTTTTAGCACTCAGGTGCGTGGAACTGTTTGGGGAGCTGGGAAGTTCAGGACGGAAAAGCCACCACTGACAGTCACAGGACACAGCACTGCCCAGAGCACCGAGCAGGTGGTTGTCAAGAATCGGGGAGGAAGCTTCTGGGAATGGCACCTCCGTGCACACATCTGTTACAACTGCCCCCCTGCCCAAAGTCTCGCGGGTTCTGCTCTCCGCTTTCCAAATCTCGCGTGAGTGCCTCTCACCAGCACATCAGAGGAAGGGGGTTTGGGGACTTGCGGACTCCGCCCTGCCTCTGGGGTGCAGCGGAGGCCGTGATGAGAGGAATTCCCGGCGGACCAAAAGCCAACGCACACACTGCACAGACAGAGACCCCATCCATCCGTGCCTGCACCCCCGTAGACGGCAGCGGTAAGCAGAACCAAGGCTCGGTCAGCTCACCTTCGGAGGTGTGCGCCTCCACTTCCAAGGAGAGGGGTTTGAAAAAAGAGGGGGCCGCCGTGAGTTACACAAGTCAACAGTGTTTACAAAACATCTGCCTTTTGGAGTGACGTCTGGCCTGGTTTGCAAAGACTCGTTGGGATGCTTTCTGGAGTTTTCGACTCCCCATTAGCGTTCTGTAAGCCACGGAGTCCCTGAGACTCCAGTCCTGTGGCCGTCACATGAAGCGTACAACACCGTCCTGCTGACGCGGCCATCGCCCGACACGGCTACCTGGTGTGAACCCATGCTCGGTGTGCCGATCTGCCCCAAGGATGCACTTGACCGTCGCTTTTCCGCCCACAGAAAGGGGCCCATGATGGAAAATGCATTCCAAAAGCGACTTTCTATTTTTTTGCCCTTAAAACTCAAGCTTTGCAAGTCCGATGGCAGCTGAGAGCAACAACATATGCTTCTGATTACGATTACCATCAGGGAATTCAACCTTTCTGCGGGAAGGGGAGAGGCCCGCCGAGGGGGAGCGCACAAAGGCTCTGGGAAAAGGCAGAGAAAACAGGCCCCGCTGGCTGGGCTGTCCCTGGGCGAAGGGAGGAGGAACCTGCCTGTGGAAAGCCGTGCTGGTTTCCCTCCAGACTTGAGGAGAAATGTTGCGTGGGCAGAACGTGAGATGCTGACAAACACAGTTGAGCTCAGGACTCTGCCTTCTATAGCAGCCTGAAGGGGCCCTGGACAGAGGCCCCCTTTGATTCGTGTCCCAAGCAGCCACCCCAGGGCAGACCCTCAAACCAAGCCAGCTGCTTGCTTCAGCCCCACATGCCCAATCCACGGCTCCGCTCCTGGGGAGGGCTGTGAGCCACCGCAATTCTCTCTCACTCTGGTTCCCTCGTATACCTGGATTCCAGGCAGGGGTTTGCAACCAAAGAAGCAAGTCTTTGCACTTCAGCCCTTGTGCTGCACGATTGGGGCAGTTGGGATAACTTCAACCTTCCCGGTGGGGTGAAGGTGCCCACCTCACAGAACCATGATGAGAATGACAGAAAATAGACCACGTGGAGGAATGCCCGGTGCCCGTTGGCCAGGCAGTAAGCGGTGACTGCTGTTCTTGACCCTTTATTTGCTTGGCTTCCGAGCTTCTTGGTACTGGCTGCTATTTATGACTCCATGGTTTTTTATTTGTTAAGTAATATATTCAACAATTATTTCTTGAATATTTGGTGTGCCAGGCACACTGGAGCCACAATGCTCTGTGAGACAAGTATGGCCCCTGTTCACTGTCTAGTAGGGAAAGCAGGTGAATTCATAGGACATGGTCATACGTTGGACAGGAGAGAGTAGAGTGCTAGACAAACACCTAAGAGAGAAATTTCATGCAGGCTTGGGGATCAGGGAAGGCTTCCTGGAGGAGGTGACTTGTGAGTTATACCTGCACCACGTGTTGGATCAAGTCGGACACAGCAGCCGTGTGGAGATGTAGAGAGAGGGAAAGACACACACAGCTTCAGACCACGGTGGGTACACAAGTCCGAAATGAGGGACAGCAGGACATCCTTGTTAACGGAAACAAGGTCCCTGTGGGTGAGCGGGGCAGTGGAGAGCTAGAGAGGGACCACGACCCGCCCTCGGGTGCCCTGGATCACTACCCTCTCCCAAGTCTGCGTGCCTGTTCAGTGCTTGGCTTTGGGGGGCACCTCCCTTCTTTCCGACCCCCCATTCCCCGGCATTCTCATCGTGAATCTGGCAAAATCTCATTTTGTGACTTGGGTCAAGCCAGTTGTTTCATTGTCTAAGCCTACATTTCCTTGGCTGTTATGAAAAGACCAGCTATCACCCTATTTGAAAAAAGTAGTCTGAAAACTATGAAGAGAGCGGGTCAGTAATGCATGGAGAAAGAGAGAGGGAAAGGAGACTGCAGGCAAAGTGTCGATGGATCACGGAGTTCACAGTCCACCGAACATGTCCAATGTTCCAAGAGGACGGCCCAGCCCTTCCCACAGACCCCCGCCTCTGCCCAGAGTCACTGCGATTAACCCCCTTCTGCCGTGGGAGGCAGCAGGGTCTGACGCTTTTGCAGTCAGATAATCCGGAATTGAAATGCCGCCCATGGGGAGCCCAAGTCACGTTATTTAACATCTATGAAGTTCCCTCGTATGTATGAGATGATTAACTTACCCCACGATGTTAAGAAGACTTAAATTAAATGAAATAAATGTGGACAGTGTTCAACACCTAGCAGGCACGAAATCCATGTCAATCAATCTCCTTGTTCTTGGTTCTAAAGGAGGCGAGCCGATGAAAAGCACTCGATCCACAAGGCCACACGTGGTGTCAACCCTAACGTCAGCCTGAAATTCACTGTCTCCATCATCCCCCCTAATTAGTTTTTGTCTTCCCTCCTCCCAACTCACGGTAACATCCAGCGTAGATGTTCCATTTAGCTTTTCGGTTTAGGAGAGCAGAGATTGCTCAGTTTAATGTGAGAAATTAAAGGCTTAGTAAAAGTGTTCGTGTAGAGATAAATTGTAGGAATTTTTGACAGTCTCACCAGGCACCACGAGGGAAGGGAGGCCTCCGGGAAACAGGCCCAGAATTGGGAAAATAAGTGGCCTTTCAGGATCCAAAGGTGCTGTGGCCCCCACTTCTGGCCAGCAGAGGGCGTCACTGATCATCTCCCAGATCTCAGCCACCATTACAACTGGGGCTGCCCTCTCGGCCTCTTCACTCCACGTGTCTTTTGACATCTTTCCACCAGTTGGCCATCTCAAGTTCTAGCTCTCTTTTTTAAGATTTTATTTTCATTTATTTTTAGAGAGGGGGAAGGGAGGGAGAGAGAGCGGGGGAGAGAAACATCCATGTGCCAGAGAGACATCCATCAGTTGCCTCTCTCAAGCCCCCAGCTGGGGGGACCTGGCCCGCGTGCCCCCCACCCCTGCCCTGACCAGGAATTGAACTGCGACCTTTCAATTCACAGGCCAGCACTCAATCCACTGAGCCATACCAGCCAGGACATCTTTTTAAAAATTGCTATATGTTATTTTGCTTTATGTATTTAACTACAGTTTACATTCAATAGCATTCCACACCAGTTTCACATGTGCAGTCAAGTAGCTGGAAAACCGTGCACTCCACAGAGTGGGCCCCCCGCTGCCCCAAGCGCCCACCTGGCCCCGTACCCCGTTAACTCGACATTATCGACCACGTTCTCCGTGCTGCAGTCTGCATCTCTGCGGCCATTTGGCAACTGCCCATTTGTACTGCTTAATCCCCTCGCCTTTCGCCCAGACCCCAGACCCCCGCCTCTCTGACGGCTGTCGGTCTGTTCTCTGTATCTAGGAGCCTGTTTCTATTTAGTTTGTTTATTTTGTTCATCAAATCCCACATATGAGTGAAATCATATGGTACCAGTTTTTCTCTGACTGGTTTATTTCACTTAGCATAATACTCTCCAGCTCTATCCATGCTGTCACAAAAGGTACACTTCCTTTTTTTTTTACCACTAAGTAGTGTTCCATTGTGTAAGTGTACCACGGCCTTTTCTTATCCGCTCATCTCCTGATGGGCCCTTGGGCTGCTTCCACGTCTTGGCTATGGTTGAGTAATGCTGCAGTGAACACAGGGGTTCATACATTCTTTCAAATGAGTGTTGCAGGTTTCTTCAGATATGTTTCCAGAAGTAGAATCACGGTGTTTAAAAGCAGTTCCGTGTTTAATTTTTTGAGGTAGCTCCTGACTATTTTCCACAGTGGCTGCACCAGTCTGCATTCCCACCAACAGCGGGTGAGGATTCCCCTTTCTCCACATCCTTACCAGCACTAGTGGTTTGTTGATTTACTGATGAGAGTCATTCTGACAGATGTGAAGTGATACATCGTTGTGATTTTAATGTGCATTTTTCTGATAATGAGTGATAGCGAGCCTCTTTTAATATGCCTATTGGCCATCTGTATGTCCTCTTTAGAGAGATGTCTATTCAGGTCCTCTTCCCACTTTTTAATTGGGTCGTTTGTTCTCAAGTTCTAGCTCCTCACTAGTCATGTAGCCTCTGTTGGGCCTAGCGTTCTAGCCAGACGCCCTCGGAAGTCACTCTTCAGCCCAGAGACTAGCTGTTCTTGGGATCACAGTCTACTCCAAAGTCCTGGCACCGGAGGGCAAGGACCACATGGCCTTAAGCAAACCAACCCATCACAGTTTTCCTGTAGCTTTCCTGCTTCGGGCACTGAAAGCCCTGCATCCCAGGAAACCCTCCAGTCAGTTTTAAAATAAAAAGCCCCCTATCCTGGGACCTCCCTCAATCCTGGCGACCGGGGACAGGGGGCCCCTTCTGTGATCCCTGCAGGGAAATGCCAGAGTGGCCTGGAAACGTCCTCCCGACACCGGAGAGCTAGTCTGCCTCAGGGCCCGCTCCACTGGTAAGTGAGATCTAACTGGCTTCCGTTAAACCCACGCCTCAACTAAACATCCCGACATCAAAAATCTCCCTGATCTGGCAATGTGGACGTTTCGATCTTCAAAAATTTTTAAAGGATTTTATTTATTTATTTTTAGAGAGGGAAGGGAGGGAGAGAGAGAGAGAGAGGGAGAGAAACATCAATGTGCGGTTGCTGGTGGTCATGGCCTGCAACCCAGGCATGTGCCCTGACTGGGAATCAAACCTGCGACACTTTGGTTCGCAGCCTGCACTCAATCCACTGAGCTATGCCAGCCGGGGCTAACTCTTCAAAATTTTTATTCAGTTTTCATTTTCTCAGGTCACAACCAAACTAGTACTACTTGGGCCCAAATCAATTAGGGTATTCTTGCTTAAAAAGACACATGTTGACAAGTTTAGTCAAGACTGAAAGCCAGTTTATGGTGTTAGGGATCCACAGCCGCAACCAGGTTTCCCGACCAGAATGTGAAAAGCGGCACGGGTGCTGATTGGCTGTATCATCCTTCCATTCACTCCCCGGAACCAATGTTATTAGGCCATTTATGGAGCAGTTGCCATATGCCAAGCCGCCCAGAGTTAGCCACACTGGGAGGCGTGGGGGAGAGCCCAGGGCTCCAGGCCACCCGGTCCACCCAAGACGTCTAACGCCAATTGCAAGTCTGAGGATTCCCCAAAACAGCCCTTGGGCTCGATCATTTGACAGATGAACTCAGAACTCACCAGAAGCTATTAGGTTCACCGTTACCGTCTACTGCAGGAAAATGATACCTAAAAACCAGACCCGAAAAGAGATGGGGAGGGCACAGTCTCGCTGGGACGGAGGTGGGGAGACGTGGGTCAGGTTTCCCAGGACCTCGGGAGCCATTTCTCTCCAGCACTAACGTGTGGCACCTACACTCTTCTGTCAATCTACAGGCTCACCCCAGCTTTTGTGTCCAGAGCTGTTACTGGGCTGCATGTCTCAGGCAGGACTGATTGATTGATTGATGGATGACTCATGTGGTTGAACTCAGTCTCTAGTCACCCCGAACCGTGGAGGTCAGGATGGTATCCTGTGACCGGAGGGAGCCAGCATGAGTCAGCTCATTAGCATAATAAATGATCTATCTCATCACACAGGAAATTCCACGGGTTCAGAGGTCCCCTCCCAGGAGCCACGGAGGGAGGTCAGACTTCTCGTTGGGCAAAACCGGATTCTATGCTGCTCACAGACCTGTGACGTGTACTACGTTTCCATCATCTCATGCAATCTGAAGAAATCTGTGAGTAGTGGTAACAGTCCCAACATTTAATGAGGAAACACTAAACCATTGGTCCGCTAGTGGGTAACGGTGCAGCTGGAACTAGCATCAGTTTGGTCCGATCCCAGAGCCTATTTCTTAACCACTGCATGGAGCAGCTACCATGTGTCCAGGATGTGTGCCCAACTCAAGACATACCAGAACAAAAGAAGGCACAGCCCCTGTACCGATCAGGGACCTGGCAGGACACCGATGGCCTGCACACATTTGTTAGTTCAGGAGACTGACGAAGAAGCCATTTTCAAAAGTATAAGCGATACCAGGGGATGGTGCAGCACCCTGAGCTAGCCACAGCGGGGAGCTGTCCCCTCCCCTGGGGCTGAATAGACAAGGGAAGACAGTGACCACTGGATCCCAGAGACCACGGGTAGGGCTGCTAGGCAGGAGCTGTGGCCTCTGGTGAGGGAATGCAGGTGTAGCCAATGCACTGCCTGGTTGGGGGTCAGAGGAGCCATAAGGAAAACACCCTAATCTCACTCCCATTCCCCCCTCAGGTCCCCCACCATTATCTCCCATTGGCTGAAACCACTGGGACAGCTGGGACAGCTGGGACAAAAGAGCTCGTGGATGCAGTTCCTACACAGTCCCCGACACAGACCAGGGTCAAAAAGCATGGACAACAGATCTGAAAGGATAAATGGAAAATATTTGTTATCTGCAAACCCTTAGTATAACAGGATGGAGAAACATGAGGACACAGCTGCAGCCATCCAGGGGATGGGTGTGTGTCACCATGAACACACAGAGAGAGGACTGAGGCGCAGGGAAGGGACTCAGGAAATCATCCCCAAGGAGAAACTTGCATCTTATCGGGAAGGATGATTAGATCATCATTTAGGCAAGAGAAGGATAGACATGCCCCAAGAAATTTTTTTTCTTCTGGATCGTCAAAGACACGGAGGTCAGAACCAGTACAGAGAACTGTGTTTTGTTAGTTCATCAGGCTTCGGGCAGACTCCCCAGGGGAAGCAGCTGGTGATGAGGTGGTGAAGTCAGACGGGGCCAGGCCGGGGAGACACTTTCCAGGGCTTATTAAGTAAAGAGTATAAGAGTGTTCTCTTCCCCTGAAGGCAATGGGGAGACATTCAGTAATTTTATCATAAGATTTTAATTTAAGGGAGCTCCTTCTAGCAGTTTGGAAAATAGGTTACCGAAATATGATTCAGTGGCAAAAGACCTGTTCGGTTTGTTCAGCTATTGCAATAGTTTAGGGGAGAACGAAGGAAGATGTAGCAGGAAAGGGGGCTGATGAGGCTCTGTGGATGCCGAGGAAGGAAGGGGAAAGCCCACCCGGAGTCCTGGCCTGAAGCAGAGCCAGGACCACTCAGGAGGCTGAGGGCCCAGTGGAAGGAAGGCCATTGCTAACAGCGTGTGGTGAGCTGCAGTCCTTAGGCACGTACGCATTAGGTATTTGAAAAGGCAGACATATCCCAGCAACATCACACGGTAAAACATTCTCACCTTCTGCGAGACAAGCCTTAAAGAGAGACTCTTATTAGATGGAAGTTATATATGGGGACCTAAAGTCCAAATGACCAGAGATTCATCAAACTGGAAGACCAGTAGCAAAAGAAAAAGTGATTTGACGATGGGCCAGTATATAATGGCCAAAAGTTAGCTATGGCGGACACACTTTTAAGTTGTGCAGAAAAGCTTTGTATTCTCAAAAGTGAACTCTGAGTCGTTATAAAGACTTAAACATGGAAAACTACCTTTAGGGGTCCTATAAACACTGCAAGAAGAAAGGTGCCAAACTGACCCAGTTTGGAGCTGATTTAGTTAACAAACCCTGATCTAGCACTTAGTAGGTGCCAGGCATTATAGTTAATATAATGTAATGTAATATAATCTCCATTTAACCTCACATAATTTTATTACCACCATTATTATAATCTGCATCATATAAGAGGATTCTGCTTCCGCTTCCTGCCCCACCCAGGCCAGGGGGTCATGAAACGTGACACAGTCTGGCACCGCCCAAATGGGCCGGTCTTAGAGAAGGAACCGGGGCCAGATCCACCACCACACCGTGAGACTGGCTCCGGCTGGCATCCCCCTATAGGAAGAAGCACACTTTGCTTTCATCCACCCAGGCAAGTTGCCTTTTTCCTAATACATGCAAAGGCTGATCTAAATTCCAAATCCCACTGAAATCACAGCCCTGTGCAAGGGGCTGACCACATGACTAGGATCTCCACAGCCTGTCCAACTCCTTCTCGACAATCAGGACCCTCCGTCCCGAAGGTCCCAGGGTAGGGACCCGGTCTCCTGACACCTGGCTGACCTTCTGCTCTGAACGGACTGCTCGTTCCAAATCATGAATGTATCCAGGCCCCCATGGCCTCTGCTACCCTCTGGAGCACGTATGCCACGTCAGGAGATTCCAACATGCTTCTGTGGCAGGATGTGCTAAGTGACTAATCAGTGACTAACAGCTGAAGTCGTCCCCTAGGTCAGGGAGGATAGACGTGAGTAAAAGGATGAAACTTCACACCAGAAATCAGTAATCTAAGATCATTTTGGAGGTGAGGGTACAGGGTGTTACCCATGTGAATCCACCGACTGTAGCCTTACTCTGTCGCCCTCTTCCTACGTTTGAAAAGCCGAAGCTAAGAGCAAGGCCATAATTCTCCACAGAACCGAGGCTCCCCAGGACATCCTCCTAAAGCTACCTCCCCCCCATCCCCCCGGGCCTCCGCCCACACTGCTGAGGCCACCTCCAGGGCCTCTGAGCACTTTCCAGCTAATCCCTAATGCCAGGAAGTCTGTCCCTGATTAAAAAAAAAAAAAAAAAAAAAAAAAAGACTCATACTCTGATGGTGGTTTCAGGTGTTTTTTTCTCAGAAAAATATGCAAGATTCAGATATTCATCTTAGTTGCATAAAAAATTGGTGGGAAATGAGTGAAATCCAAACAACGTGGTTTCGGGGGTCAAATGGCATTGGATCGAAGGCTAGACTAGTCACTTACTGGCTGTGTGTCCTCAAACAAGTTATTGTGAACTTCTGAGATGTAGCCCCCGTTTCAAAACACGTAAAATATGGCAACCTCAATAGGTTGCCAATAATTTACAAAAGAATTGTTGTGCAGATGAGAATAGGACCCCCCTGGAAGGAGTGCCTGCTGTGGTTGTTGACAAATAATAAATACTTAAAAAGTCACTCGGGAGAAATTGGAGTGACTGTTTCTGCCTGGTTTGTTTCCGTCTCCAAACGCTGCTTTCTCTCAGGTGCCGGTGGGTGGTTCTCGAGAGGACCCGTGGGTGAGTGTTCACCCGGCCCTCTCCCATCCAGGCCTAAAGGGCCAACACTGTTGTCTGTGCTTGCAGGACTGAGCACCGTCAACATTAACATAAAGTCCTCCTGGAGTCTGATTCCTCATACAAACTGACTTAGCCATCCTTGAAGAGCAGGCAAGGCTTGCCCTTGACCTAGGCACCCTTGAGCAGCCGTGTGATATGTTGGGCCAATCACTTCCCCTCCTTCTTATAATGGGCCAGCCATCACAACTTTGCAGGGCAAACCAATTTTTTTCCAGGAAAACATGAGATCATTCACGCGGGTTGAAACACAGAGTAGGGCTCCCATGTGCCGGAATTCTCTTCATCTCCCTCAGAGACCAGATTAACGCTGCCGTGCAGGGAGTGGGAGAACACCAACTGCACCCTGAATGGTTACTTCCAATCTTTTCTTCTTTGGTGTGTTTGGGGAAAAGGACTTGCTGATATTTGGACAAGTTCGCAACATGGTTTTGTTTTACGAGCTGCCAATACTGGACGTGGTTCCTATGCACTTGCAGGGTGTTTTCATTTGAGCTTTTCCATAAACTTCTCTTTGTTGATTTGACCTTTTCAAACCCCCACTCCCTGAGTGTTTGAGACAAGATGAGGATATGCAGACTGATGAAGCTGAACTCACGCCTCTGTACATTGAGAGGAGAAAGCATCCAGGCAAACAGCTCCTACGCCAGAAAAGCCTATTAAAATATTAAATGAGGAGTTAGTGACAGGTTTAACTAGCCTCATGTGGCAAACCTCCAAATCCTAACTTAGTAAGGTTGGTTTTGGCTGCAGCAAACCAGCTGTCGCAAGCTGTGCGAGACCATTCATTATGTACCAGCGCGCTGATAAATTAATGCCTAATGGCTGAAAAAAAAACTGGGAGCTCTTGTTTAATGCACCCTCCTCCTTCTATTACAGGAGTCCCGTAAGAAGAGGACATTTCATTACGTGTGTGGAGGTGTAAAAGTTGAATGAAATCAACAGTCACAAGTGCACGCGCGTAGATCTCGTGACAAAAAGCTGGATGATGTTCATTACAGACAACTCTTGCCACGAAGCGCCTGTCCGGGCTGTCACATTGGTGCCCGGGGAGACCCACCTTAATGGGTCAGACAGGCTTATAATAAGGCCCTCTTTGTACTTTACTAATCAAAGAACTTTGGATCCGTTCCAAAACATAGCACCTTGCTCTGAATATCTGCACTATAGTGATAATAGCTACCGTTCAGTGAGCACTTACGAAGTGGCAGGCGGTTGCAAAGCGTGGAGATTATCCTGCTGATTAAAATAGGATGTGAACAAGATATAAGAAATAAAGCAGGGCCCCAAGACAGGACATCTTATGACCTACATTTGAAAGACGCAGGAGAGGGGAGAAGAGGGGTTGGGGGATTTCGGTCTTGTGCCCAGCCCCAGAGGGACAGCTGAATTTGCACCAACTCTGGCCCCTGGGAAGATCAGAGCTCGCAATTAGGGATGAAGGAAAATATTTCCTGCTACTTTGTTCCCAGCTTCTTCCTAGAGACGGCAGCCAGCCGATGGGGCTGGACTGTAAAACAAGCTGGCTACAGATTGATTTCACAGTAAAAATTTGGAGCCCACGGTAGATTTTTTGTGGTAATAATGGCCCCTTTCCTAACTCCTCAATGTCCCCACTCCCTTTGCCGCGTGAGTCTGCCACTTTTCTCACTAAAGAAGGGAAGTCTAGTTTCCCACACAATGAACATGGTCTGGCCCTGGGACATACCCAGCCCAAGAGAAAGCAGCGGAATAACCATGCCCCAGTTCTGAGGCTGGGCCCCATGAGGCCTTGACCATTGCTGCCCCTTCTTGCACTTACGCAGCTGCAATGAGAACATGCCTGGCCAGCTTCCTAGACAAGACGCACGAGGCAGGGCCGAGTTGCCTCTGTTACCCCAGCCAACGGCCAGCCAACCCCCGGCCATGGAGTCAACCCAGCCCAGATCAGCTGAATCCTGAGGACTCGCACGTCAAATAAGCATTTACCGTTGTTTGCGTGGAAGATTCACGGTCGCTCACCATGCGGCGTTATTATGGCCATGGACGAATCACACAGAGCCTGAACAAAGCCGTGGCTTTACTGGATTTCTGAGAACAACTTCATTAATGAAAGTGTTTGTAGTTCATGCCATAGGGCTCGTGGCAGAGGGTCAAGAGGTGGAATCTAACGCTTTTTTAACGTGCCTGTTCAATCTCTTTTTTCTTCATGAAATGTATTGAGGTGACCTTGGTTCCTAAAATGATGTGGGTTTCAAACGTTGGATTCTATGATACACCATCTGTGTACTGCATTGTGTGTATTCAGTCTTCAACAGAAGTGCTAGCACATTCAAGTGACAAAGACTTACGTTGACCAAAGTCCAGTCCGGCTCCTGAGCCTTCTACTCAGATAAGCCTGATCTTGAGCTTCCGCCTCTGTCCTTGTAGGGGTAAGTTTTAGCAAGAATCTTGCTAAGTCAGTTTAAAGAGCATCTCTCATCCCCAATATCTGATTACCTCAATCTCTCATCAAGTTTCCCCATCCCCCGCTATCACCCAGGTGACGTCTGATGACCCCGGCTCGCCTTCTGCAAGGACACGGTCCAGCTGCTTCAGGAAGGATCTCCCCGTTCTCTCCTCTTAGTAATTGTCCATCTGCAGACTGCTGCCCAGCACAAACAACGACTTTCCAGAGAAGGACATTAATATACTACATACATTTAAACCTTCGTCACTCACAAAATTAACTTTCGCAGCCCTGGATCACTGGTGCCCATTCTGTGCCCAATCATTGAACTTGCTTCCGATCCACTTGCTTCTAGCCATTTTTATCGTCTCAGGACTTGGACTCGAGGTTGGGTTCTGGATTCTTTGCTATGACCTTTGGGGGAGACACTGTTAGCACTGTGCCCAGATCTCCTCGGATCCTTTCAACTTTATTGCGAGTTCTTTCCCGAGGTTTCGTGTGATCTTACTGCTAAGGATCCATCTCTGTGACTCTCTCTGGAAGTCTGCCCTTGAGTTATGAGGCCTCTGTCTCCAAAATGAAAGAGAACCAGGGAACTGGTGTCCTCCCATGTAGCTGTTAGCCAGTGCCTGCCTGGGATGGGAATGTGGAAGCGGTAGGTCAGGGCCAACTCTGAAAAGTAATGTATGTTCCAGGGGCCCCTGTGGGGCCAGCGGGGGGCTGGGGGTGTTCCTGGAACAGCGCCCTTATTCGGTCTCATGCCATTTCCTGTCTTGCTTCCTGACTCGCACACCAGTATTTCCTAGGAATGCTTCCTTGTGTCAGGGCTTGCTTCTAGAAAACTCAGCCTAGAATACCCTTTGTATCCATCCTCCTTTTTCTGGATCCAGATTCTTACCCTAGCTGTCCTAGCTCTGGAGGTCCTGGAGAGACAGCCTGATGCCCACTCAGCAGACACTCCCAGGTGGGGTGGGTTTTTAGTTAGTTCTGGCCTCATGAGTAGGATTCAAGGAATCTGACAAAATGTGGAATCCTGTACCGCCTGAATGATGGCTCACACGTTGTTGTGCTAGACAGACCTGCTCTGTGTCCTTCCCAGTTTCCAACCTTGCCTTATTTTACTTGATGGTGCTTATCACCTCTTTATATGGCTTAAGGGTGTACATGATTATTTGTTTATTGCCTTTCTCCCCCTACCAGAATGGAACCACCAGGAGAGCAAGGAATTTGTCTGTTTTGTTCATGGCTGCCACCCAACACCTTGAGCTATGTCTAGCGTAGAGTGTAATTACCTGATAAATATCTACCTAATGAAAAAATAAATTTACATATTACTAAGGCTCATATCTTACGTTGTTTTTTTTTGCATTTTTTGGCAAACATTATAAGAATGCTTCTGCATCTCTGCCCTGAGTCATGTAGTATTCTTTGCCAAAAGCAAGCAATATCATGGTTTTCTTATGTATTATACGAGGGCAATGTTTGAGTGCACAGGAAAATATGCATTAATATATTCTTCTTAATAATTTTGTTTAAATGGTGGCATAATATGCATACTGTTTTGTTAAGTGAACAATATAATGTAGTCATTCAATATTAGCATAAATGGAAATACTTCATTTAAAAAGATTTACTTGGTCTTCCACTGAAAAGATGTATCATAATTTATTTAACTAGTGCCCTCTTGATGGACACATGGGTTTTTCTTATTGTGCATTTCTTTGTATACTCATTATTTTGATCACTTTCAATTACTGAGTTGAACCACATAAAATTGCAGATAGTGGGCTATTTTTGGCCTAATTAAACAATTTCGTTCAGTTCCACCTGATTTGCATTAAAAGGATAAATTTCTAGAAGTGGAATTCCTGGATCAAAGCGGGTGGACATGTGTAAACTGAATCGATGTTGCTGAATTGCTCTCCGAACATGGCGTGCCGGTCATGTTCCCGGTGAGGGAGGGTTGCCATGTCCCTCACACCTGCCGACGGGTGATGCGATTACATGTTCTCAATGTTACCCGTTTGGTAGGTCGAGAGTAGTACCTCACTGTGGTTCTCATTTGCATCCTTTTCATTATTAGGCTGAGTGCCTTCTTACACATATAAAAACCCTATGTACTTCTGATTTTGTGAACTGTCTATTAGAATCTTTTGCCTATTTTTCTTTTAGACCTTTGCCTTTTTTATTGATTTATAGAATTTCTCTATAAAAGAGATGATCTCTATATTTGTAATAGGAGTTGCAAATATTTTCTCCTAATTTATTGTCTGTCTTTGGCTTGTTTTCTTCACAGGATTCTTTTTTTTTTTTCACTTATGTGGCTAAATTTACAAGTTTTTTTATGTTGGTTTTGTGATACAATAAGAAAATACTTCTTCCCTCCAAGATTATTTTTAAATAATTCTTCCACATATTCTCCTACTACTTTATAGTTTCAGTTTTCATAGACTGCTTAAAAACAACAGAGGGGAGGAGGGAGTGGATAACAGGTGAGGGGAGGGGAAGAGGCTAGTCAGGGAACATGTATAAAAGACCCAGGAACATGGACAACAGGGTGGGGATTGACTAAGGGAGCAAGGGGGTGGGCGGGGCAGGAGAGAGCAGTGGGGGAAAATGGGACAGCTGTAATTCAACAATAAAAAAAATGGTCATTTTTCCAAAACACCAATTCAAAAGAATATATGCACCTCTGTGTGCATAGCAGTGCTATTTACAATAGCCAAGATTTGGAAACAGCTTAAGAGCCCATCAGTAGATAGGTGGATAAAGAAATAGATACATTTACACAATGGAATACTATGCAGCAGTAAAAAAAAAGAAAGAAAGAACTCTTACCTTTTGTGATAGCACGGATGGAACTGGAGAGTATGATGCTAAGTGAAACAAGCCAGTCAGAAAGACAAATACCATATGATCTCACTTACAAATGAAATCTAATGAACAAATAAACAAATTTGCAAAACAGAGCCAGAGGCACAGAAGACAGAACAGGCTGACAGCTGTAAGAGGGGAGGAGGAAGGTGGGGACTGGTTAAAGAAGGTGAGGAATGAGCCCAAGAACATATACAAAGGTGCCATGGACACGAACAACGATGTAGGGTTGACTGTGGGAGTGGGAGGGGGGCTTGGTGGGAAGGGGGAAAAGAAGAACATTGGGACAACTGTGATAGCATAAGCAATAAAATATTTAAATTAAATATTTAAATTAAAAATATGGTCATTTTTATGTGGCAGGTGAGGCCGAGAACTGAAAGCACCAAGTACATCTGTGCCAGATGTTGTGTTTTTGTTTTTGTTTCATTATATGCTGAATTGGGTTTTAGCAAAGTTGGGAGGTCCAGATAAAGGCCATGCAAAATTGCCACCCAGAACTGAAAGCGCCTGAGTAAACAAGTATCCCAGTGACAAAAACCACACACATTCATCATATATCAGTGCACGTAGCTTATGAGTAATTTGATTACACAATCATGCAGTTAAATGCAACATAACAGCAATTTAAAATGCATTTGAATTGCTCTAGGTAATGAGTGACATCAATTCAAACAAAATGTAAGGTTAAACACTGCACAAGAAAACTTTAAAGGCCTAAAAATATGTATCTCATAGATGAAAGAAACTTAATACTGGTTTTCCAAACTTTGCTAACAAACATCAAATGTTCTCATATTATTAGTAAGAAGCTCTGAAGCCGAAAGAAACTTTGAAAGACATTACAAATAAATTTTAAATAATATTGATAGAGGAAACACAAAATCACCTTTCTTAACTTTTGTGTAGAGAATGATATTCAAAATTATTGTTACATGAAGAGATCACAAAGTATGTCTCTGAGAACTATAGGGAAAAAGTATTACAGGTAAATAAACTAATTAAAATATGTCATTTACCTGAGTTTTATAATGTATGCATTTGGCTTTAGGGTTGGTGCTTGTAACTAGTTCTTTTTTCTTTCTTCATTCCAAATATACATTCACTTTGCTAGTTGTTTTAAAAACTTGTTTCTTTTTATAAAGAGGGTGACAAAACTGTTTAAGCATTGAGACTTAAAAGTTCAGAATTCACTTCTCATGTGTGTGTGTGTGTGTGTGTGTGTGTAAAAACACATCTCCTTAAGGTATTTGGTGTAGTTTTCTTAGATTTTCCATTTCTTCTAGAGTCAATTTTAGTGATCTGTATTTTCCTAGATAATCATTTATTACATTCATTTTACACACCTTTTCCGATTTACTTGCAAGTTGTTAAACAAAACAGTCTCTTGTTCTTTCAGTTTTTCTGTCTATAATTATTTACCTCTTATGATTTAACTGTGTATTTTTTTCTGTTTTTCCCTGGTAGGTTATCCAACAGGTTATCTATTTATTGTGCCCCAGGCCCTTAAAAACTCAACTTTTATTTCTTAGTTCAACATTTGTTTTCAATTAATTACTTTCTGCTCTCTTATTTTTATTTATTCTCTTTTTTTGGTCTTTTATCTTTCTTTTTTTCTTGCTTTTTCTAATTCTTTTATGTTTACCTATTCTTTGTTTTAAATGTGTCTCTTTTCACAGCATATACAGCATATATTTGCATATTTGCTCTCCATTCCAATCACATTCTTAAATTATACTATTTGTAACCATTTATAGCTACTGACATGTCAGATATGTTTAGTCTTAATGTTAGCTTCATAGTTTGCTTTCTGTTTGTATGGGTTTTTCTTTACTTTTAAAAATCCTTCACTATACATATAGGGTGTGTAGTGTTTCTTTTGATCATTTGAAAGGTTTACATATTTCTTCCAGATAACTTCTTTATAATTACAACAACATAATTCATTTAAGCCTGTCTTTCTTTAAACAGCATCCATTGAATTTCTAATAACAGTGACAAAAACGATACATGTCCACACATTCCCTTGTCCTATTCTCCAATTCCAGTGGATTACATAATTTTCCATGAATTATCACCTTTAAATGACATACTTTGCATTCTGGTTATAAAGGATAAAGACATGAACATACTTACACTCCCTTCATTTTTTCTTACCCTTCTCTCCCGGCTGTTGTAATGTGTATAGTTCCCACACTGTTAATATTTATGACATGTATATTCTGTTTTTATAGCTCAAACACTCTTATTCCTTTAGTTTCTTTTTATGGAATTCCTCTAGTTCTGCTATGGACTAACATCTCTTTGTTAAGACTAAATACCATATGCGAATAGTATTATTTTTAACTATTCATAGGAAGCACACATTCAAAATTGTTTTTCTGTCTTTTTAAATCTGCACTAGGTATAAAATTAATGGTTATTTTATTTCCTTGAAGATACTGGCATTCTTAAATCTCGATATTGGAATTTTTGATGTTACATAGCGAGAATGTATTTGGGGCAACGGAATTCCCAGGCCTTCAGAAATTAAAGCTACGAAACTGGTCACCCCACCTCCAGGGAGCTGGAAACCAGATGCCCTGTGGTTTCTCCCCGCTTACATTCTGCCATCCATGCCTCGGCCACCTGCTCCTTTCTAAGCAAATGACTTTGCCCCACCAAGTTGCATGGTCGGTAATAGTTTGTTTCTTTTAATAACCCATTTTTTAAAGATTTTATTTATTTATTTTTAGAGAGGGATGGGGGGGGGAGAGAGAGAGAGAGAGAGAGAGAGAGAGACATACATCAATGTGTGGTTGCTGGGGGTCATGGCCTGTAACCCAGGCATGTACCTTGACTGGGAATTGAACCTGCGACACTTTGGTTCAGAGCCCGCACTTAATCCACTGAGCTACACCAGCCAGGGTAAATAACCCATTTTTTAAATTCAGTATTTCTTCAGCTGTCCGTGAACAACGATAATAAATAATTAAATAAATAAACTCACTATTTCTTCATCAAAACCACCTAATACCCATTGAATGAGCAAGGGAACAAATGACCCTCATTATCTGTGGCTGGTTGTAAACCCCATTAGACTGGTTTCAGGAAGGACCCTCCTCCTGTCTGTCACAGCCTTTACTTTCCGCGTGAAAGTTTATCAGTCATTGCTCCCCTCCATAGCCCCTCTGGCCCAACCGACGTTACATTCCTTCCCCCCCCCCCCGCCCCCCGACTCCTAGCTTGCTCTGTAAAGCCTTGGATTTGATCTGGTGACATTGCCATTCCCCAGACCCCACTCCCTTGCAACAAAAGACCCACGTGTATAAGCTTAGCTAAGGCAGAGCCTGGCGCGAGTCCACACTTCTTTCCCCCGCCGTGCCTGCCTGTACCCTGACACCTGCGTGACTCCACAGGCTTCCCCAACCGGCTCCTTGGCCTTCGTTTTCCGCTACATTTCATTTGTTTCCTTTGAGTAGCTAAATCACTGCTTTCCTTTCTTCCCTGGAAGAGAAGAGCTGGTTTAATTATTTCATAATGAAATGCATTTTCTCTTGTACAAAACTGATTAATTTCTCTACTACGTTCAGGAAATGGAAAACCAGATGTCCCCGCGCAGTTATTACTGAGCGGTCATATTTCCTAGGCCCCATCCTGGGAGAGAAAAAGGACATTGAAACCTGAGAAAAGTGACCTGGCGTTGGTGCTGGCATTGTCACATACCCACTGCGTTTCCTGACGGCTGTGAGCCTTCTGAGACTTAACTGCCTCATTGGAACTAGCGATTCCTGCCTCCTGCGCTTGACAAGGTTATCATGGGAACCGAGTGAATTAATTAAGGAGAGGGCTATTTTAAAATTTGACAGATTATACTAACAATAGTTCCTATCATATAGGAAACTTCCTGTATTTGTAACTCCCGTCTGGTCTTTACATCGATGGTTATTTTTTTTAAAAAAAAATATGCATTATAAATACCAGCCTTCTAGCAACAAAATCGTGAAGGCTACTATTTAAAGTTCTAATAAATTCTGAACTCAATACATCCCAATTCTTGCTGAATTCGTTTTTGACACATCCTCCCCCAGCACCATAAAGTATGATTTAAGAGTTGTGCTTAGCCTCAGAAATTTTCATGTCGTACTTCTAACTGATGAGACAGAAACGCTAAGCCCGCTACTGTCCATCTGCTTCTTTAAGTACAGATTTAGTCATGAGTTTCCTGGCTGTGGCCCGTAATAAGCTGCGTGTCTGGCTCTGGATAAAGTTCGACTCAGCCTTATCACAGGGGAGCCCAGGAAGTGGGTGTAATTTATTTTCTGTGGGTTTCCACCGAAAGGGCCAGTGTTGAACTTTGGCTTCTTTGATTCAGGAATGGTAAATCTAGTTAACGGTAATGTTTGTTATATTTAAAGTTCTTCTAGAGCTGTATGTTTTTAAAATTAAGGCAATTTACACGTTTTAGGTTTGAAATGAGTGGCCTCTGGCTTCAGTGCACGGAAGCTTAGCTGTGCCTGATTCTCCCTTCTGGTCCATGTGTTAGAATTGCATTGTTTGAGCCCTGGCTGGCGTAGCTCAGTGGATTGAGCGCAGGCTGCAAACCAAAGTGTCGCAGGTTCTATTCCAAGTCAGGGTACATGCCTGGGTTGCAGGCCACAGCCCCCAGCAACTGCACATTGATGTTTCTCTCTCTCTCTCTCTCTCCCTCCCTTCCCTCTCTAAAAATAAATAAATAAAATCTTAAAAAAAAAAGCCTATCAATTAAGGCTAAACTTTAAAAAAAAAAAGAATTGCTTCGTTTGGTATAGAAAATATTCTTTTCCCTTTCTTTGCTAGATTTGAAACTTCTCTGAAATTTCAGTGATCTGTTGGTTGATTTCCAGAGAGTAAATGTTCATTGCATAATATTAAAAATACAAAAACATACAGATACTTAATATTTATTTATAGTCTTAATTTTTATAAATATTAAACTTTTTGTATGTGTTCTTCCAAATAAATACACCCATGGGCACCCACATTTACAAAATGAAATCTGTACTAAATTCTTTACCTGAGACTTTCATTTTTATTGTATTTTTAAACAAATGTGTATTTTTTAATAGAATGCTTGGGTAGAAACTTAAGAGGGTTTTAGTTTCCCATTAAAGATACTGCAAAAAAGAAAACATTATCAACTAGAAGAATGCATTGGCAACATAATTAATGGGCAAGGGACTAGAATAGAGGATATATGAAGATACGTAATAAAAAAGCAAACTCTTCAAATGAAAAATGGGTTTAAAAAGTGTGAATGGGGATGAAATAGAAGAAATACAACTTTAAAAATAATACAAAGAGATGTTCAGTCTCTATAGTAATTTGGAAAATGCAACCAAGATAAAATATCATTTTTTAACCACTAGATTGACACATGATAATGTTTGGGGATGAATGTTTAATGGATAAAAATTTGGAAGTTTGAACAATGTCAAATGTTGGAGATGTGGATCAAAGGGGACTCTTCCACATAGTTGTCAGGAACAAAAACGGGCATAACAACTCTAGAAAGTACTTTGGCATTCTCTTTTAAAGATAAACATGTACACACCCCACCAACCAGCAATTTCTCTCATGGCCATGGGCGCTCAAGAGAAACTCTTTCACAGTGTTCCAGGAGATGTACACAAGAACGTTCTTAGTAATATTATTTAAAATAGCAACAAACTGGAAAGGATCCAAATGTTTGTTGGCAAGAAAATGAATAAACCCTGATACAGTCACAAAATACGTTTCCAAACAACAGTAAGTCTTACTGAACTCTATATTATTTGGGTACCCTGGTACTATAGTGTACTGGGGAGGTGCAAACCAGTGAACTGATACAACATAAAAGGTAAAACATAGATAAATAACCATGGCCATGACCGGACCGAGGATGACAGCATGACACAAACCAAGAGTTATAATCAACCCACTTGCATGCATACTGGGAACAGATTTTAAAAGAGAAATTACCTTACAATTTTTTCTATAAAAAAAGAAAATTTAACTGTGTTTTACAGGTGGCTTTTCAAGATCACTTGCTAAATATATTGCCCCCTCCTCCCGTGCTCCTCGTTCTGGATTTTTATGCCTCAATTCTATGTACCCAGATGGCAGTAATTTCCCCCAAATTGTTCCTGACACTAAATATTTACTTCCTTCTATTCTCCCTTTCTCTATCAAAGTCTTCATTCTTGAAGGACCAACTCAACACGGTCATTCAAGCTTTTTCAATCAAAATCTACCTTTCTTTTTTTATAATGGTTTTCAAGAACATTTTCTTTTTTAAAGATTTCATTTATTTACTTTTATAGAGAGGGGAAGGGAGGGAGAAGGAGAGGGAGAGAAACATCAATGTACAGTTGCATCCCACGTGCCCCCTACTGGGGACCTGGCCTGTATAACCCAGTCATGTGTCCTGACTGGGAATTGAACCAGTGACCCTTTGGCTCCCAGTCCAGTACTCAACCCACTGAGCTACATCAGCCAGGGCAAAATCTACCTTTCTTAGTACAATCATATAAATATAGTAGAAATAAAGAGACACAGAGATACATTAGAGAGAGCTCAGGAATCAAATAAACACGAGGTTGAATTGACAATGTGCCCTAGGGCTGCACACATAGTTTTATTCAAACATTTAGTCCCTCTTTCTCCATTTTTCCCTTCCTTTGCATTCCCATATAATGATTGCTATTAAGACTCTTTTTAAAAAAAATTGTCTAAGCTATTTCTCTTAATTTGACCAATACTTGTTTTAACTGTAAGTGCCTGGAAGGCAAGCAAGGACTATTCTTGTAGCAGATGCTATTGGTGCCTCGCCGAATCCCAGGGGATGCTTTTGACAGGCTCAGTGTGCCCCTCCCCCAGCTGCTGCCTGCACAGCTGCTCAGGGCTCATGCCTGCAGTCTTCCCTGGACAGCTGGATGACCCCCGACAGATGCAACCGCTTTGGAGTTCATGTCTCCCGTGGAGCAGCCAGCGGCCAGTGATTGACTGACACGGGAACACAAAATCCCCTGGCCCTAAAGCCGGTCAAACTCTGCCGCACAAACTACACTTCTGAGTTCCCCCGCCCCCGGGTTAAGACTGAGGCTAGAATTCACCTTGCTCGGCATCTCTTGCTTCTTTATCCGTCTTTCCCCACTCCCTTCTGGGAATCTCCTGGGAGTACAGCCTCGATAAATCACTTACACGTGAATTCCCCCTCAAGCTCCGCTTCTAGAAAACCTGACCTCACGCAGTTACTTACTAAAATTTGTATCATCTCAAATGCTGGGGACAATGGTTGGGACATAGTAGAAGGTGGGACCACTTTAAATTTAATTGTGTTAAAGTTTGCAGGAACGATACTGGTATGTGTGTAGAAGAAACAGTTTACTCTTCTTTTCCTCCTACAGGTGAGTGTATCCAAGAGCTCTTGATTGTTAAAGAGAGAACCCACCTCAAAACAGCTTAAGCACAAAAGATCATGTATTGGTCCACATAACTAAAAAGTCCAAGGGCAGCCCGAGGCACCTGGAGTTAATAGCTTTAGGCACAGCTGAATCCAGGGGCTCAGACGGTGTCATCTTTTTATTTATCCCCCTTCTGTGCTGGTGTGGTTTTCTTTGTAAATCGTTCTCATTCTTCTCTGTTATAGGTGATTTCCCTCACTGGGCACAGAGGTGACTGCAAATAACTTCAAAGGACAGCAGCCTTCCTACAAGCAGGAACAAACCCTCTCATTCAGTAGGGATCTAGTCATACCTAGAACCTCGGAGAACAGCCTCTCTGGCTGAATGTCTGTCTCTGAATGGCCAGGTGATAGAGTAAGTGAGTGAGCGCTGGTCATGTGTCCACTGCTGGAGCCCAGGTCCCAGGTCAGGGAGGTCTTTTCCGAAATAGATGGAATGGAATCTCCTTAGGAGGACCCACCCACGTCTGTTTGAAGAAGGGAGTATGGAGAACTGGACACATAACAACAACATCTACTTGTCACCACACCCAATAAGCCTAATTGTTGACCAACCCATTTCATCAATTCACTTGCTTCCTACTTAAAAGAAAAAGATCCAGACACTTCATTTGTGTTGCATGCCACCATGGCCACACTCAAAGGGCTTTTTGTGTCAAACCCCACGCCTTGGGGGCTGCGCTCTTTGGAGGGCTTCCTCAAACATTTCTAAATCCCTCTCCAATTCTCAGTCCCTGTTTCTCCCCTCTGGGGCACGCTCTGACCCTCTACTCCACACATGTGGTCGAACAGATGCTCCCAGGAAGACTAGAACTTCCACAAGGCTGCCCTGGGGTCCTGCAGCTGGCCCCCGGTCTCAGGAGAGTAGGGAGCAACTAGAGGGCTCCTGCTTGGTGACGTGATGTTTCTCTCCCAGGGTCGTACCGGACTGGACCCCAGAATAATGCTGACTCGCTGGTTTGTGTGACTCTAATGTGTACTGGTTGGGTGACAAACACATACATAAGGGCTTCTCTATCCATTACTCAAAATCTTTTTCAAGAAATCCCCATACTTCCATAAGCCCATTTTAGAACAAAAAATATATATATTTTTCAATAATTCTTTTTATAGATAGAGGCCTCACAAAAGCCATTTCCTTGGAGCCCTGCCCACCCTAAAGGAGGCTTTGCCTGCCACATGATGTGAACCCTTCTAAGGAAAATTGCCTTAACTATGTTTCTTGCCAAGAGATGTGAATGTTTTTCCTTTAAAAATTTTTTGTCTTTTCCTTTATACAGGGAGCCGTGTTCAGTACCACACAAACATCCCTCAGCCATAATGATTTGACCAGAAACGGTCACCTGACCCAAGGGTGGTCAAATGATAGTTTGGCGATTCAGACACGTTGATAGAAAAACATGGCAGCGAGCCCTATATCACCGGCCCACAAAGGGGAGAGGCCTATGCCTCCTCTCCCTGACTCTGGGGCTGTCGAACCAGAAGAATGCAGCAGAAGTGTTGCTATCCCCGTTTCCAGACCTAGGCCTTACTATGTGGGCAAGCTCTACGTGCCCCCTTTTGAACACCTACTTGCTATGTCGTGGAGAAGCCCAAGCAGCCATGTGGGGGTGCCCATGTAGCAAGAAACTGAGACCCCAGCTGGCAGCCTCAATGCAGCTCTGAGTCAACAGCCGGCATCAGCCCTCTGGGTATGTGGGAGAGTCATCTTGGTGGGGGACCCTCCAGCTCCATCGGAGCCACCGCAGCTGATGCCAGTGAAGCAAAGGGAAACCAGACCCACTGGGCCCCGCCCACACTGCAGGTCTGATGCACTGCAACAGGTGACCAGACCTGCTACTCACTCAGGCGCTGTATCTGGGGTATTATAACATGGGCTGTTGCAACACTCTTCAGAAACAGGGAATCACTGGTCCCATGAGATTCTCGCTATCAGGAATTTGGAAAAGATGAAGAAATAAGTGTTGGCATAGCAGGATGAGTTAAACACCCACAAAACTGAGAAAGAGGCCATGAGGAGGAGAGGCCATAAGGCAAGAAGAGTCATGAAGAGGCTGACGGAGTCCAGTTCAATCCCAGCCCCCCGTCCCGATATGGCCACGTGTGTGCTTACGTTAACCTTCCCCTATACAGACAAAGGTGTGGGTTTCACTGCTGGTCAGCACGTCAGAACTCGGAGGACGAAAGCACCGCTTAATTAAGAGCAGAAATGACTGTCATGTCACTGATTAGTGCTTTATGGGTATCTCTGTAATGAACACAAAGTATTTGAAATTGTTCTAAATCGAGACAAAGAAATTGAGACTTTGATAGGTGTATTATTTTCCCATTGTTGCGTAACACATCACCACTAACTCAATGGCCTAAAATACTACCCATTTGTTATCTCAGTTTCTTCATTGGGCCAGAAGCCTGGGCCTGGTTCAGCTGGGTCCTCTGCTTAGGGTCCCACTGGGCTGAAATCAAATGCTAGGCAGCCTGAGTCTTAATCTGAGTCTCGGGTCCTCTTCCCAAGTCCCTGGTCGTGGGCAGAATTCACTTCCTGTGGCCTTATAACTGGGGCTGCCACTTTCCCAGCAGTGGGCTGAGGCCTGCTCTCGGGTCCTTGTCCCACGGTCTCCCCCACAAGTCCTCTCACGACACAGTAGTCCACTTCTCCAAGACCAGCTGAAGCATCTCTTCAAATCTTTTCCAAGAAGGGAGAGTCTCTTTTAAGGGCTCACCTGATGAAGTCACACTAGTCCTTTCTGATTAACTCAAGGTCAACCCATTTGGGACCTTCAACACACTGGTGAAATCCCTTCACCCGTGTCATGTAGCAGGACTGTGGGAGTGAACTCCACCGTGGTTCATCTTGCCCACACTCCGGGGGAGAGCACGTGCACCAGGGATGTGGAAATCCTGGTGGCCCGCTCAGAATTCTGCAGCCAGTTACATTTGAATTTCAGATGAATAACAAGTAATTGTTTTTAGTATCATTTCCTCCACACTCTAGTCTTTGGAATATTCTAATGTCTAAAATGGGGTCACAGGTCAGATGTGCACAAGGGCCATGCAGGCGACGTGAGTGGAGCAGGTGGGTGGCAGTGAGGGTTGGGGGGACCGTGGCAGGCTGGGCACTCACGTGCGGGGTATGGGGGGGCCACAGCCCCACGTCTCCGGCGGTCTGTTGCCATGAACACTCGCAGGCCAGATAGCCAGAACTTCTTTCTTTCTTTTTAAAAAGATTTTATTTATTTGTTTTTAGAGAGAGGGGAAGGGGGGGAGACAGAGAGGGAGAGAAGCATTGGTGTGAGAGGGCGACATCCATTGATCGCCTCCTGAAGGTGACCAGACAGGGAATCGAACCAGCGACCCTTCGCTTTGTGGCGCCCAACCCACTGAGCCACGCCAGCAGGGGCGTGGCCAGAACTTCTGATTGTTTCTCAAGAGACAGAATGTTTACTTCAATTTCTACTTGAATTCTCCCACTGATGGCTGTATGACAAAAATTGTTCAAAAACATTCCATGAGCCATACAACACTCGTCTATGGCCCTTGGAAGCCAGTCTGCACCCCATAATCTAAGGTCTACAATCACCCAAAGGGAAAACTAAACACCTTCCCTCTCCCAGGATGCAAATAGGGCTTTCCTCGCCCCATTCCTGACACCCTCCCGTCTGAGGCTCCCAGTATTTATGTCCCATTACGTCTCCACCTCATTTAGACACTGAGCGCCATCTCTAAAGCAAAATTGATTTGTCGCACCAGAGAGCTGATTTACAGGTGCTACCAGGCAGCCAGAGTGTCGACAAATCAGGAGCCAGATTTACAAATCCTCCAAAATGTCCAATAAATGACAAATAAAAACCTCTAATTTACCAATCTTTATTTGTAGGAAGCGTAAATCAGAGATGAGGATGAAATGGCACTGGCATTATTATGATGAAGTTTCAGATTCTGATCTTTTTTTTTTGGTTCGTATTTCCTTTCAAGTTGGATCGTCTCTTCTTAAGTGGACTTTTGGTTTTAATTGCCATTTAAAAATAATAGCCTCAGTTGCAGCTTATTAAAGAGGCTCTGCTGATGGAGGCTTGGATTAAACGTCAAAACCATGTCTGTGGACTTTGAGACTCCACAAGACCTTTTGGGGATCATTTCTGCCTGGTTTTCATGCACCAAGAGGACATGCTGAATCCCCTAACCGGAAGTCCTTCGCCTTCCTCGGTTTGCTTTTATCATGACGTTCAGCACTCCCCATCTCTTGTCACAGGTCTTGACTTTAAGATATAATTTCTGTGCAGCAACTTTCCAGTCTGGCTCAGAAGCCACCAAGGAGCTAACTTCTCTGCTCAGGGCAAGGTGAAACCATTAGGGGGGACAGGCACTCTGGGGTGGCTTGCAGCTCCGGGGTAGTGACAGGGACAGGCACATGCTCATTTCTAGGACTCCCCCAGACGTCGCAGAGCAGGGGACTTGAATGTCTCTGCCTCAGCTCTCTTCCCCTTGTTAAAAAAGGCTAATGCCCCAGCCTGTTGGTGGTGGCCGGGGCCCTGGGGCAGCCATGGCCTCAGCACAGCCAAGCCCTAGGAAACCGCAGACCAGAGAGAGGCGAGGAGCTCAAGCAGGCCTCCCCCACGCTCCCGTCCTGGGCGCCTCACAGTGGAAAGCCCATAGTCTCCTGGCAAAGGCCTCCCAGACAGCATCTAACCCTCCTTTCCTGCTCACCGTGGAGTCGCAGAGCCTCTGCTTCTCTGTTGTCACATTGACCAAGTCTCAAAGGGAGAAAATGGAGTTTAGGGCTGAGGCTGAGGAAATGAAGAGAATTGAGGCGTCAGGATTCTCGGGGTGGGAGGGGGGCTGGACGGGGGAACAAAGCAGGGTGAGGAGAAACGGGCAGGAAGGGGTGGGTTTAGAACAGCGGGCCCCAGACTCCCAGGAGGAAGACCCCTCCCGCTGACCCAGCTCACACAGTCACTTCAGTCTCCCCGTCACCAACACACAGGTGCGATAATTTATTAAAACACTGACCATGCACCTACCATGTTTAAGGCATTGTGCCCAGGTACTGGGTATGTGTTTGTGAAATTAAAAAAGAAAAAGACAGATATAATCTTGGTTTTCTATGAGTTTTTATTTCGTTAGGGAAAAACTGACTCAGTTGTGAGATGTCTCACATGTGGTTTTCACTAAAACCTAATTTTTTAAATTTACAAATGATTATCTTTTTTAAATAATAAGTTAAAATTGGTTTAACTTTATCTTATGGTATCTTATAGTATAAGAATTCTGGTATATAGAATTCTGGTAAGAATTATGGTTTAATAATTCTCAGTGCCACTTTGAACTTGCTATCTTGGGTGAGAAAGAATGGGACGAGTTATGATTAGCATTTAGGAAATCGTGGATAATAACCTTGTGTCTCTCCAAGGTAGAGAGTGTGGTCAGCATGAACATTTTCTGTCATTACTCTTTATTTTAACAGGCCAGAAAAAAAAGCAAGAGCACTAGTCTGTAGAATGCACACAGTAGGTCATTCTGTGGGCAGACACAGTAAGCACAAAATGAGCTACGGGCATTCTGCAAATACCTCGTGTTGCAGGTCTCCACAGTAAAATGACCCCCATCGTTATTGGGGAAAAGGAAATGGAACAGATGTGACTCTGAATGTGACTGTAATGAATACAGCAAACCTTCGCGAGGGGTTTCTTGTGCTGGGCAGCGGGAAACGTGAATCCGATCACCCCACACCTGGTGGGAGCCCACAGAAGGCTGGCGGGAGAAAGTGGGCAAAGTAATCCACAGACATGCTACGACACACCCAGCTCACCGTCAGATGGAATGTTCGAAGGACTAAAACCACTTAACAGAGTTTCACCAAGGGGGTGAGTACTTAGAGTAAGGATGGGTTGTCCAGTAAAAACAAAGTGGGAAGATGTCATCCCAAGCAGAGGGACTGCATGTACAAAGCCACGCGTGTATTGGTGAAGAATTCAGAGAGTCTGGAGACCCAGCTGGAGAAGAACTAGTCCAGAAAGGTGGACTGGGCCAGACTAACTAAGAGGAACCCGAAACCACGTTATGTTTGGAGTCAATCCCTGGAGCTCGTGTTCCCAAAGAAGAGCATGCACGCCCTTGCTGGCACACCACATCTTTATTTCCTTAGTCTAATTTTCGCTCATGTTTGATGCGGGGGGAAATTCCAGCACACAGAAATTGAAACTTAATGAAGCTTATTGTTCAGAAAAAGGGCCACTCTAAAAAAGAGTGGAGTAAGTGAATTCCAAGAAAATATTAAGGCAAGCATCATGAAGATGATACAAAATATACCCCCAAAATCAAGGAGTCGGGAGGCAAAGGGTGGAAGGGTAGGAACACTGTTACAGAGTTAGACACGGCGGCCGGGAGGCAAAGGGTGGAAGGGTAGGAACACTGTTACAGAGTTAGACACGGCGGCCGCAGAAGTGACGTAATGAAATGTGCAAAGCACCGTGGGTTGGGCTGTGCTCCCCAGAAGATTGCTTGGGCAGCAGCGTGGAGGATGAGCTCAGGTAAGGGAACGGGTTTGGGGGGGCGGTCCTGGGTTAGGAGACCTAAGCGGGTGCAAGAAAGAGGTCTTGAGGGCTGAAATGACAACAGTGAGCATGTTGACAGAGGTGAGGGGCAGACCCAAACATGCCTCCCCTGCTTCCTGTCAAAATGGAGCCCAGCTTGGCAACCAGGCAGGAAATGAGGAGGGGACGAAGGCTCTTCCTCGGTTATTATCATTTATGCTTCCTTTCCCATTTATTGGCATTAAAATCCTAATGTCGTGTGATGGTGATGTTTTCTGCCGGTGCCCGGAAGCTGCAATTCTAAGTGCTCATAAATATCTTCGGGAATGGGTGAGCCAGAGTATGAAAATTGACTTTCTGAGTTAGTCATTACAGCATTTGGGCTTAACTGCCAGCCACTTAAACGACTGGCCACATGCAAAGAAATGCCACTCTGAAGTTCATTAGTTGCCAGCAAATGTAAAAAAGGAGCCAGTTTATACCAGGTAGGTAGATGGGTCTTTTCATCCCCTCTTTTTGTGATGGCGGGAGAACCTCAACATTCAGCAGTTCCAACACACACTCCATAAGGGAGCAGGGAGAAAAGGGGGGCACCATTTCTGTTTTTCCTGCTCGGTATTGATTTTCATTTCCTCCCCTCTCTGCACCCAAGTGTTCCTTGAAAAGCTACCCTTCCCCCACTTTCAGCCTTGAACGTGGAGGGGTCTAACTCCGCCCCTTGCCTTCAAGCCAGACTCAAGTCTCAGGTTTGCCCAATCAGAATATTCCATCCCTATGGCCAGAGTGACTGGTTTGTAACTAGGTACATAATTCAAGTTCAAGCAAGGAGACTCAGTCCCCATGCATGTTGCTGAAACTGTTGGTAGTGAAGTAACTTCCCTACTAATTAGGTGTAAACTTGAAGTGCTGGGGGGCCACGGTGGGGAGGGAACGAACCCGACCCAGAGAGAAATGGACCTTCAAGAGACAAAGTATCCATTGCTTGATGTCATTGTTTGGTTTTTTTGGAGAGCTTTTCTCTCTGGACTTGGCAGTTTTGTAGGAAAATATACCCTCCCTCAGGGCAATTTTAATTAGGTTTCTGTCACTTACAACTGAAATTCACTGTGCAGTCCCTCTGCTCTCGATGTCTTAAAGGGCCCAGCTCAGTAAGTCCAAATGTAACTGGGATGGGAAGGGGGTGCAACAGGAAGGCCCGCATTGTGGGGAGGCAAAGAAGGGGTGTCTTCGTGCAGTTCTTCAAACGTCCACTGAGGACTTTCTACGTGGGAAGAAGTGTGTTGGGCAAAATCAGGCAGAAGAGGAGAGAGATGAAGGGCTAAGAAAATGGTCTGTGTCCTTAAAGTGTTTAGAATCGAGTCAGCTCTGAGCATGGGAGGTGCCACCTCTTGCCTTTGCATTACTAAAGTCCCCTCCACTGCTACCTTTCCTCACTTTGCACACAGATGCTACCTCCCATCCCAGCAAGAACATTGACACCATCAGCTGAAAACTTCCTCTACATCCTTGTTATTATATGCCCAATGTCTGTGCAGAATTAGCCACCAGAGAATTCATTTTGTAAGCATGGATGAAAAATCAAACCAAAAAGTGCATGCAGATTGAATGATAAAACTATAAAGACCTCCAAAGAAGGCCTATTGAGTTTGTCCCTCCGATGAGGGTATTTTACCTCAGTGCATAAAACTGAGTGCTGCATGAAATATTAGGAAGAAAAAAGAAAAGGGAAGAAGGTAAAAGGGAAGAGGAAGGAAAGGAGGAAAAGAAGTGAAGGGATAGAAAGGGAAGGGGAGGGGAGATGAGGAGAGGGGAGAGGGGGGAGGGAGGGAGGGAGGGAGCCATGAATGAATACTGTCTGCTTCTTGGAGTTTGTTGGCATGGAAACATGATATATCTCGCTCTGAACAAAGATGCCAGCACAATTGCACTACTACTGTGTATCAATCCAACAAAACCACTGCTGGGTAGAGATCACGAAATATTTCCAAAGAAATACAAGTTTAATGGGGAGCCTGGATAAAAAGTTGGAAGCTGTTCCTGGAAATCCACAGAGAAGCAGCATCCAGGCTGGAAGTTGAAGTCGCAAAGCTGAGCCCTGGCTCAGCAGAGCTGGGGGAGGCTGCTGTTGCCTTTCTGTCCACATGCTTAGCCAGCAGAAATCCGGTCGTTTGCAGTGCTTGCCTGCCCTTCTATCCTGGATAAGAGACGTGTGGCCATTTGTCATTTCTGCCCTGGCTGAGGACTCCTCTGCCTCTCGCCTCCTAAATGGAGCTACCAGGTCGGTGTGCACAGCAAGAACTCGGCGTGCAGAGCACCAACACCCTGGGTCCTCCTGATTTTATGGCTGTGAGCCTCCTTCTTCCTGCCTTAGAAAACCTCTGCTTTAACCTGCCTTGCCCAGCTGCTGGATTTCTAGTGTGTGTTCTCAGATGGAAAGACACATATTTATGGCTCTTCCTCTGAAACTAAAACCCAGGATAGGCAACGCAGATAGGGAAGGGAACAGTCTTTCTGTCTCAAGCATGCTGCTTAGTGACTCAGCAGGCAGGCCGGTTGGAGGGAAATAATCCGAAATGCCTGTGACAAACAAGAGCTGGGGAATAAAATAATGATGCTCGCAGCATTCGTTAAGATTATGACCCAACATGCGCCATCTCGAGTGTGCAGTAAGGAGATCAGGATGTGTGTATATAAGTGAGTTTTGATGCACAAAAACACACCGTTGCCACCTCAAATGCTTTCATGTAAGTTGTAAATGTGTATTACATTCAAATTCATGCCTGCTTTTATAAAGACCCATCAGCAAAACCACCAGATGAACACAGACAGATAAAAGCATCAGATCACTACAGACTGACAACCCCTGAGAATGGCATGCACTGTCCTGCAAAGGATGCGTCCAAGGGCAGCCACAAAGTGCACAGGGGCTGGGAGGGGGTTCATTCAGGAGGGAGGCAAGAGCCTGAGTGGGCCACCACGTGGACTCTTTGGAAAATGGTGATTGATCCAGGGACCAGATGAAGACTATGAGACATGAACGGCAGAGACACGGAAAAGGTGGTCTGGGCCCAGGTAATGCTATCCCAGGGAATCTGAATGTTATTAGTAGGCAGTGGGGAGCCATGGAAGGTTTTAGAGCAGGAAGTGCTGTCATCAGATCTACGCTTTTTGAAAAGTCACTTTTGAGATTAAATCTTAGCGTGAAACCCAGAGCTAGCACGTCAGGAAATTAACCTTTCTAAGAAAATCTCCTCTAAGCTTTTATGGAAAATGGGTTGTTTCGAGCACTAAAGGAGAAGCACTAAGGCACCTTCAGAGGGAGGAAGTCTTCCCGCCCGTTCTCATTCTCTCAGCTGTCACTGCACTGGCTAAACTGGTGGGGAGAGGGAGGGGTCTTCTGGCGGGACCCCTCCCACAGAAGCGACCACAGCCTCGCCCTGCAGTTCACCTGGACTCCCCATCTGGGGACAGCTGTCCGCTCATCTTACCAGGAGTGTCCATAGCCATTTCTAGAGAAATCAAACCTTCCTCTTTCTCACAGCCCAGGCAAGAGGTAGGTCAATCAATAATGGCATGAAAATTTTAAATAAAAGGAAAAAGAAAAAAACAGCTGCTTTTTGGTGCATGATACAACACTGCTTTGCAACCTCCCTCCCTCTCAGGCCCAAGGTCCTAGTGGCCAAGGTCGACCAGGCTGCTCTCACAGAATGCCACAGGCTGGGCGGCTTTTACCACGAACATTTACTTCTCACAGTCTGGGAACTGGGAAGTCCAAGGTCATGGAGCTCACAGATTCAGTGTCTAGTGAGGGCTTGCTTCCTAGTTCATTGCCGGCCGTGTTTTCCCATGGGAGAGGGGACTGGGGAGCTCTGTGGGGTCCCTTTTACAAGGACACTAATCCCGTCCATGAAGGCTTGACCCTCATGATATAATCACCCCCAAAGCCGGGTACCCCCTCCAAATACCCTCCCACCGAGGATGAGGTTTCAACAAATGAACTTGAGGTGAGGGGGAACACAGACATTCCATCCATAGCACTGATCAGATCTAGACCCCCGCCCCCCCCCCAGTCCTTTGACCTCCTCAACGACAGTGAACTCCATCTGACCCCGCTGAAGGCACTGCTGTGATGGCCTCGCTTCAGTCCCCAACGCAGTGCTCCCGTGTCCTGCCCGACACTCCCTGCCCCAGTTCCAAACCCCCCTCAGTCACCCGCAGCTGCCCTCTGTTACCCTTGTCTACCCTCAGCTATCCTCTCCGACCCCTGACTACACCCCCACCCACCAGCGACTGCCCTCACCTCCTTTTGCAAATCGGTAGCGTTCCTCACCCCCACTATATAGTTCCCACAACACGTTGATAGTGACAATGGCAATCATGCTGTGGTCTCTGACAAGGGCGTGTTTTTTGCTCAAGAGATCTCTTTGAAGTGAAGAATGACCGTAGGCCTTGTAATCCTTCGTGTTTACTTGCAACTCAGATCCTCAAAGTCATTTTGCATCATTGTCATTTAATGCTCCTATGAATCCTCCAAAGGGTGTGGGGTTTTCCCCAGGTGGAGAATTGCATGGCTTAGGAAGGTGAGGTTACACCGAAGTGCAAGAATAATGCCCAAGACCGTGTTACTCTTTCTGCTCCCAATCACACACATCTGAAGGTGTGTGAGGCCCCTCAGACGTGTGGTGTGTCATCCCCTGAGTCCCCCAAGAAAGGCGTCTTACAAACGAAGAATCTGAGGCTCCTCGAAACCCAGTGGCTTTCCCAAAGCCCTTCAGCCAGCAAGTGGCAGGACAGAGACTGGATGCCGAGGTCCTCAACTTGGAGTCATCTCTTCTTCGTGGACATTTGCCTTGTAACAGAAAAGTCCATGTTCAAGGTAAGGCAAATATTTCTTGTTGGAAGAATTGTCTGAAAAGCTGTATCAGAATGATTCAAGTCTCCGTGGTGCCTCAAGTTATATTTTGCTCTTCTAAAGCTGTACCTGTCTCTAACAGCAAAAAGAAAGTAGGTCAGATATTGAAGTTACTACATTCCCTGCTATGTTATGCCTCTTTCCACTGCACAGCACATTTAGCTCTCCTGAGTTACGTGTGGCACAAGGAATGTGAGACACTTGGTTATGCAAAGCACAGGGGAAAGAGGTGAGCAGGAGAAATGGCAGAGTCTGCCATGGAGGACACTCTTGAATCCCTGGGCTTTAGGGTAAATAGCAAGATGAAGCCATGACCTGGTGTGACCTCACAAGCAGATGGAAGACGCTTAAGAAATTGTGTTACGGAGAAAAACTCGGGAGGAAAGGGAAGCTAGTGTTGATTGAGGGCAGAATGGCGCGGCTGTCAGGGAAGGCGTTCTGGCCCCAGCCCCACTTTCTGACTGTGCAACCAACCTCACCACGTCTGTTTCTTCATCTCTAAAATGGGAAGAAGAGTAAAAATGGTGCCCACCTCACCTGGGCAGGGAGGAATCAAGGAGTTAGTGCACGCAGGATGTTTGGAACGGGGCCTCGTGCACACATAAAGGGCAGCACGTATGATAGATAGCCATCCTTAGTGCACACCCTTCTTGGGTGCTCTTGGGCCACTTCCTGGGTGGCGTAAATTAGACTGCCGCATCCGTAAGGTGCACAGCATCATGTAGGTTTCGGCAAGAAGGATACGCAGGAAATGAGGAGGAACGTGGGGTACCTAGCCCGACCACACAGAGACCGGACTACTGTTCACCACATAGGAAGCACCGCTCTGAGCCATCTGGTGGCTCAACGGACAGCCCACCATCCCCAGTCTCACGCCTCCCTGTCAGGACAGTGAATTGTTTCTCTCTGCAGCTCCGTGTCTTCCCATGGCACTAGAAAGAGAACCTCATGTCCCATCGAACACAAACCTAACTCATTTTACTCCCATTGTGAAGTCCTGTGTTTCAAAATGCATCTCCAGGGGCATGGTTTTATTCAAGGTTGGTGGTTAGCCATGGACTCCAATGGTAAGACCCAAGGCCAGACGTTTTGTTGAGTTTACACTTGAGAAGTGTTTGAATTCTCTCTGAGGGACCCTAATTCTGATGTGTTTTCATTTCACTAACCCTTAAATATGCAAAATGAGAGAAACTTTTGTAGAAATGTTTATGACATTTGGGTGTTTACTGTGTGCTGTTGATCTCATTATCCTTCCCTGACAAAGGATAAACATGCACTCGTTTGAGAAAGGAAGATAGGATTTGGGAAAAAAGGAAGAACTGGGAAAAGCATTTTATAGCAGCTTCTGCAAAGTAGGGGCACACCAAAATCTCCGGGGAACCTTGTTTTTAAAACAATGTACTGACATGTAATTTATGTACCATGCGAATGATATCATTTTTACGTATATACTTAAATATTCAAATGTACATTTAAATATATCATTTTAAGTGTATATTTCCGTCGTTTTAGTAAATCTATACAGCTGTGCAACTACCGCCACAATCCAGTTGTGACATTTCTGTCAGCCACCAAAATATTCCCTTGTGCCTGGAAAGCCCTGAATTTTGATTCTGACTTTGAATCACTCTATTCTCAAATTCTAGAAGCAACTACTGTTAACAGGATGGAGTACGCTTTCCCACACTTTTACCAATACTTTCACCTGTTTGCACACACAAGTAAATAATAAAAGTACCCCCGTGTTGGATTTTTTTTGTTTTTTTAATTTTTTTTAATTTTAATCTTTGTTCAAGTACAGTTTTCTCCCTTTTACTCCCATTCCAGCTCGCCAACCCATCCCTCCCCACTTCCCTCCCATTACCATCCTCCCCCTAGTTTTTGTCCATGCGTCCTTTAAATTTGTTCCTGTAAACCCTTCCCACTGTCCCCTGAAATTCCCTCTTCTCTCCCCTGTGGTCACTGTCAGTCTGTCCTCTATTTCAGTGGGATTTTTTTTTTGTTTTAAATTAATTGGGATCCCAGAGTACATGCGCTCCCACAGCCAGCCTCTGCCCGTTAAAACATGTCTCCAAGAGCTTTCCCCGTTGGTCTGCTTTTCTCATTCTCTGCTAACGTCTGCCTGCTATGCCCGGGTATAAATATAGCATAAATTCTTTGGCCACCCTTCCCTCTTCTGATGAAAATGTAGGTTGTTTCTGGTTTTTTCTTTTTATCTTAAAGAGGCAGGGCGTCTGTGTGCTGCACGCCCGGCAGCTCTGCCTTGCCCCTGGAGGACAGACTCCTGCAGGTGCGGCTCCAGGTGGGATGCTTTTTCAAAACTGGGCATCCGAACGCTCTTCCTCTCCTTTTGAACTCAGTCCACCAAGAGGTTTGAGTTAGTGGTCCTGGAGGGCACCCAGGCATCTGTATTTTTTTAACTAACACCTGCCCTGGAGAGTCAGATAGAGCCAGCCTGGTACCACGTGCAGCCTGTCATTGCTTTAAGGCAAATATCAGTGACCTCATGGTTAGAGAAATGTAGGTTCAAATCCCAGCTCCGTCCCTGCAAGTGCTGTATTGCTTTGGACACCCTTCAGTGCTGCCCATTCATTCATTCTGCATGGAGTACACAAGCATCGGGCACTGCCTCTGTGCTAAGCATAGTTCTCAGTCGGGGAGTGAAAGACATACATCAACAATTGAAGACCCACAATGAAGTTTTATGGGTTCTATGAAGGGGAGGCTAGCCTGTTGTATGTTCAGAGGAGGAGGATGCCTGGGGAAATCTGGAAAGATCATAGGAGAAGAAACACTTGGGGTAAACCCTGAGTGAAGAGGAGGTTCCTGCCCACTGGCCAGAGTCGGTCCAGGCAGCAGGAATTGCACAAGCAAAGGCCTGGGGTTGTCATGCTTCGGGATGCCGTACGGTGCTGGGTGGGGCATGAAGCCAAAGAGGGGGCCGAAGAAGGAGACGGGACTACAGCAGACTGCTGGGTGCACAAGGGTCCTCAGTAAGGGTTGTAACAGAGGGTGTTCCATGGCGGACCCCCATTTTAGCATGACCTTCCCAGCTGGATGTAAAGGAGGAAGTAAAGGGGCTCGGGCTGGGAGACTGAGGTCAGAGAGTCGGTTGGCATGGAGACTCGCTGTCCTCCAGGCCAGCGCTCTGCATGGTCCACACAAGGCACCAGGCTGGGAACACATCAGAAAACCAATAGGGCCTCCGACTACCGTTGACTCTCCCCGTTGACCAGCTGAGAGCCTCCTTGGCCCTGCTTTAATCCAGCACCAAGCCCAGTATTTAATGGTCTTCCGGCAACTGAGCTCCAGCAGCCACCAATTCTAAACTGGAGGCCAGGGGTAATGGTTTAATTTCACATGTCAGTGTGGCTAGGTCTGGTGCCCAGAAATTTGAACAAACGTTATCCTGGATGTTTCTGTCAGGGTGTTTCTGGACGAGATTAATATTTAAATCAGGGGGCTTTGGGTCAAGCAGATGGCCCTCCATAACGTGGGTGGGCCTCACCCAATCAGTCGAAGGCTTGAACAGAAAACATGAAGACTGTCCTCCTCTAAGCGAGAGGAAATTCCACCTGCCGATGGCCTTTGGACTTGAACTGCGCCATCAGCTCTCCCCTGGGTCTTCAGCCCGCTGGCCCACCCTGCAGATTTTGGACTAGCTAGCTTCCATAACTGCATGAGACAATCCCTTAAAATCTTTCCTTTAGGCAAGTGCTATGTGACACTGAGAAATGATCAAATCTTATTATCTATACCTGCCATACCATTGGCACTATTTCACTAGTTCATTCATTTATTTACTTATTAATCTACTTTTCAGGTAGGTTTGTCTATGATGTGCCAAGCACTAAATAGATATATATAAAGAATAATGTGATAAATATTTCTGCCCTGTTGATAAATGTCAATAAGACAATTGACGTGTTTCTTTTCTCCTTGGACATCTGTAGAGATAGAATTCCCCTAACTGCTCCATATAGACGGTTCTTACATTTTATCCCTCAGTGGGTTAAGAAGTTTTTCTTTTTGTTCAGTCATAATCTCTCCCGCTTTAATTTGAGCGCCCGTCTCCTTACTCAGCTGCCCATGAACCCGGGGAATAAAGCTCAGCATCGTCCTCATAAAAAGCCTTCATAAACTTAAACTCAGTCATTAAGTCAGGGAACAAGTTAAGCCCCTTTGCATGTGCCAAAGATTTTATTTTGGGATATCTCTGTGGGAAGGGAGGGCTGGGATTAATTGAGCTTTCTGGATACCTGCACACGAGCCCCGGAGTTTTATATTTAGAACGAGAACACCTGATTACAGCACCTGCAAGGAGAAATGACTCACTTCACCTCCCGAACTCCAATCAGAGAGAGGAGGGGGCGCAGGCTCTGATGGAGGGCGCTGTGGGGGAGGGGCAGGTCCCCGAGGTGGGGGGTAGGGGGAGACATTCCACAGATTCCAGCTTGGGGCTCTTCTTTCCTTGTAGCCCCTCCCCTTCCTCGCGGTCACGCGTGTTCTGCTTAAGACCCTCCTCACTCACTGCTGTGTGTGCCTCTGGTCAGTGGCTCCAGTGAGTTCTTCCACGACACTTCAGGAGGTTTTGCAGAATGTTTTCAATACTAGAAAGAAGAATCTGTTTATCTTTTTCACTTTTCTGCCATCGTAAAGTGTAGACAATCATCACCCCTGCAGGGGTGCAGTAAATACGGGCAGGCCTCGGAGAGATTGCGGGTTCTGCTCCAGACCACGGCAGCGAAGAGAGCTTCCCAACGGGGCCAGCCGTCGTCCTTCTGTCGGCGGAGGGTCCCGCCTTCGACTCGTAAAAAACGCAACATTGTGAGGAGCAATAAAGCCAAACACAATAAAATGAAGTATGCCTGAATCCACTTCCCTGCTTCGGCAATTGTTAAAATGCAGTTGGCTTCAGTCCCTGTTCTGAAGTCCCGTTGGCAGAGGGCTTCCCCAGGCAGCCTGCAGACGCTGAGCATGCGCTGCCCGACGCCCTGGCCCCTCCTGCCCCTCCGTGCCTCCTCGCGGTTCATAACGTCAATCAACTTCTATCTTTAAATGTTTTTAAAGATTTGTTTTCCCTAGGAGAACTGGGTGGGGGTTTTTTTTGCCAAAATTAAAACTTTTTAATTAAAGTGTAATTTACATACAATAAAAATTCCTCTATTTTAGTATAGATTTGTATGAATTTTGACAAATGCAGAGACATACGGCCACTACCACAATCAAGATCAGCCCCCCAAAATTCCCCGTGCCCCTTTGCAACCGCCCCCGCACCCAAACCCGGTTCCTGGCAATCACTGATCCGAGGTCTGCATCTCTATTTTCACCTTTTCCAGAATGTCGCAAAAACAAAACCATAAAGGCCTCTTTCACTTAACATCATACCTTTGTCGCATAGATAATTTGCTCATTTTTGGATGCTGAAAAGTTCAACATCGTGTGGATTACATCGCAGTTTGTTTGTTCACTCATCAAGTTAAAGACACTTGGGCCCTGGCTGGTGCAGCTCAGTGGATTGAGTGTGGGCCTGTGAACCAAAGCATCACTGGTTCAATTCCCAGTCAGGGCAGATGCCTGGGTTGCGGGCCAGGTCCACAGTAGTGGGGTGTGTAGAGGCAACCACACATTGATGTTTCATTCCCTCTCTTTCTCTCTCCCTTCCCTGTCTCTAAAAATAAATAAATAAAATCTTAAAAAAAAATAAAGACACTTGGGCTCTTTTCAGTTTTTGGTTATGGCAAATAAAGCTGTTGTGAACATTTACATAACGTTGTTTTATAAACATAAGCTTCCATTTATCTTAAGTAAATAACGAGGAGTGGGATTGCTGAGTCACGCATCGCGCGCATGTCTAGTCATGGAGGACAGGGCCGAGTTGTTGCCCAGAACTGCGGCCCGGTTTCGCCCTCTCGGCCGCAGTGTGTGAGTTCCAGCCGCCCCACACCCGTGCCGGCCTTGGTGTCGTCCGCCGTCCCTGTTTTCGTTTTGTTTGCCATTCCGACGGGCAAGTGATGGCATCTTGTTGTAGATTTAATTCTTATTTCCCTAATGCCAAGTCATGCTAAACATTTTTATGATAATATTTGCCATTCATGCATGTCCTTGGGTGAGATGTTTATTTAAATTCTTTGCCCATTTTTTTTTACTGGGGTATGTATGTTCTTCTTATTATGAGTTTTGACAATTCTTCATAGGCTGTAGACACGAGTCTTTTATGAGATAGATGGTTTGCAAATGTTTTCTACCAGTCTGTGGTCTGTCTTTTATTCTCTAAATGCTGTCTGTCAAATAGCCGTTCTTAATTTTGATGAAATCCAATTTATCAATTTTTTATGGATTGTCTGGGTGTTGTATCTAATAGATCTTGGCCTAACCTAAGGTTATAAAGATTTTCTACCATGTTTTCTTTTATAAGTTTATAGATTTAGGGTGTTATTTTCTAAGTATCATCCGTTTTGGGAGAAGTATTTTGCATAGCACAGATATGAAACAGGGTCCATTGTGTGGATGTCCAATTATTCTGACACCAATTGTGACTAGAAATTTGTTTCTATGTATTGCTGTATCCATTGCTTAGAGTTGTGTCTGGATGTAGGAGGCATCCAACAACCATTTGAAAAATAAATACATATAATTAATTTAATTTTTAATATATATTTAACTCCTTAATTCAGCTAGAATTTGGTTTTGTATACTCTGAGAACTACAAATTTAAATGGATTTATTTTCCAAATTATTTTTGTTATGCCAGCAGTATGTATTCGTTTAGACCAACTATTCTTCCTTGAAATAGAAATTATTTAATCTAATTCTTTTATTCACCGTGTATTTCATTCACCAAACTTTGAACAAGGTTAACTTGAGTTAGGAAACTAAGAGAAGTTTAGTGATGTCCATGGATTCCTTTCTCAAAAATAATATATTTAAATGCATAAAATAAAAACATAGGATTACAAAGAAAAACAATCACATTGAAATACAGTTTTCAAAATGCTTTTTAGAAGTTGTGGCAGTAATACATGTGTTTCTTTATTTAAACATAACACAATCTAGCAGCAAGTCTAATAACGACGATAGTTTCACAGTGATGGTGAGCCTGAGGTATTTGCAGGTGCCTGCAACACCCCGCAATGTGATATAAAAACATCTGTGCTGCGGTGCTGCCGTGCATGTTACCTACATTCACGACTGAAGGACATGCTAAATTTCCGTGAGAGGCTAGTGGAAATACAGCTGTATTCTGTTTCTGTTCAGATTCCCAGCCTCATGCATTTCCAGCCCGGTTTAGAACTCCTGAGCTGCAGAAATGCACAGATGAATAAAACCTGGTCCCTGCCCCCAAAGAAATTTCATTCCGGTGAGAAGCAAAACACACGTGAGCAGGAGATTCTATGAGGTGCCAGAATGTGCTGAGCGGGCTAAGAGAGTGTGGCCAAAAGTTTACAAAGGTGGAGACAATGGAAGTCAGCCCCAGCGGGACACATGGAGTCCTGCTGTTGCACAGGTTTGAATAACTAAGTCCGTGTCCTAGAGGGTGGGGGCTGGGAGGAAGAAGGGAGGAAAGAAACGGGAACCTCAATGACTGGTATGATCTCTCCCTGCCCTCCACCACTGAACAATTAGAAGTAGCTCTGTTTTAAAAAGCTTGGCCATTGCTAAACATGGAAGCATTGGAAAAGAAGGTACCATTGTCCTGAGGTGGGCGGTGGACCTGACAAGTTGTTTTCCAAGCCACAGAGAAGTCTTTTGTTCCTAAAGAATGAAATGACCCCCTGGGGCTGTCAGCTGAAACCTGGCCCCTGGGCCCACTCCTAGGCCTGAGGCTGGTGAGAAAGGCCACAGAATGTAAAGAGAAGAATAAGACTTTGCATCAGACGGAGCTGAGCCTGAGCTGGTGGTCCCTTGCCCTTATGTTTAGGGTAAGGGACATATTCTGAGCAAGTCTTCTCGAGGAACAATGAGTGTGACATCATTGCATTAATTTCCACAGAGAGGAGGGGAGCGAAAGGCTGGGGTAAGGAGAGCACTGAGCAAAGATTTCAACATTTGAGAAAATCCACTGGACCCATCCACAATGCCCTCCGCGGGGAACTGGGCCTGTGTAGTTCCGGTCCTTTGCGGCTCCCTGTTCCTCTTCAGAATAAGTGATAAACCTACTCACACATACACCTTCTCCTCTTCCTCCACGTGGTCAGCTGCCTGGGGCAGGCCTTGGCCCTGGAGCTGGGGGAGTGGAGGGAGGAGGTCTCCAGTTGTTTGTCTGCTCTGCCTGTTACAGGGTGCATGTGTGTGTGTGTGTCCAAGTGCATTCAGAGGACAGAAATCATACCAGTTATTTGAAAAAAAGGAAATTTAATATAAAAAATTGTTAACTAGGTATGAAGTTGTTACCTAGGAAACAGAAAGGATAAAAGAGAACTCAAGAGTATGGCAGAGATAGCAACCGCCAGAAGCAGCTACCCGGGTAGGGCTCGGGGAGCAGGAGGGAGAGACTGGAATTACTGGAACTTGGAAGCTTGGAGGAGGGCCCATGGAGCCGAGGCCCAGACCTCCGGGGAGGGGTCAGCCAGGCCAGTGGTGCTGCGGAGGGGAGGGGGAGGGCTGGAAAGGTGGGGCGGGGAGTGTGATGAGGCTGCTTCTGCAAGCCAGATTCAGCTGCTGCTGTAGGAAGGCCCTGCCGCTGTGGGCATGAGGGAGCCAGGCTGAGTGATGCTCACAGTTACAGCAAGAAGCAGGAAGCTTCGAGATAGGTGCCTCCTTTTCCTTCCAGCCTCCTCCTCTCTGTCTAGTGCCGCCTATTGGACGATTCTAACAGGGAGCAGCAGACAAAGCAGAAACGCCACCCTCCAACCCCAGGGTCTCAGAACTGAGTGTAAAGGGTGGATTTGGAGGGAAGAACAATTGCATAATAACTGACACAACTTGCATGTGTATGAGTGTGTGTTCATTCATATGTGTATGTGAAACAGCAGTGGGAGGCAGGAAGTTCACTTCTAGTGCAATTTTACCATTGCGAAGGCTTCAGATGTCTATGTGACTCCTGTGTTTATTTCTCAATTGCTTAAAAATCAAAAGCAAGAGGAGCCTTATTCATTACACCCAATACAAACTCCAGGAGAGTCTTTACCTGAAATTGTTTGCTGTGAAAAAAATACTAAAACATATAAGTAAAATGCCTACTACTTGTTTTTTGTACATAGTAGGAAATCAGCAAAAGTGAATTCTCTTTTTTCTGACCCCTTCCTCCCTGTAAAACACACCAGATTGAAAGAGAAAGCTCTGCCAGTGAAATGATTATTGATATTAGTAAAAAACTAAACAGTTAATAGAGACTTCATGTTTACAAAAGGTTTTCACATATATTCCATTTAACCCTCATGATAATCTTGTGGTCCAATCACCTATCCCCATTTTATAGACAAGAAATGCACAGCTCAGAGAGGTTGATGAACGGGACCAAGGTAAACAGCTAAATAGTATACTTAACTTTGTACCGATGTTTCTGAGGTGTGGTCCCTGGACCACTTGACTGAGAAACACCTCTGGCATTTGTTAAAATATTTACATATCTCTGAATATTGCCCTCAGTCTAGGGACTCAGAATCTCGGGGCTTCTCCAGAACCTGGTATTTTTCACCGTCTCCCAGGATAATTGTGATTCACAATGAAGTTCGAGACTCATTGTCTTACACCATGTGTCTCTAACTGGTAATAAAATGCATTCTCACAAAGGCCCTTTAATTGATTCCCTGAAGGTTAACATTCTTCTCCCGACAGGATTCCTCGTGATTTCAGTCTCCGTGTGGATCGTGATTTCAGTCTCCGTGTGGATCGGTAATTCTCACGGCGTCCTGGAAGAGCAGCACAGGGATCCCGTGGGAACGTGTTGGGACTGTGCCAGATGTGGGGGAGACACAGGGCATGGGGAGCCTTCTGGGCAGCGGTGGTGCAGGCTGAGTCCGAGAGCCACAGCTGTCGATGGGTCTTTCCATTGACTGGCCTCTGAATGGCTTGACCTGCTCTCCTGGGACCATCCAGTGCTCCTGCCCTAACGCTTCCCACCACTGGTTATACCCTCCTAGACCCTGTCCTGGCCAACAATGGCAACCTGTCCACAATCACAGTTTCTCTCTCTTATTCTTTAGCCACCAATTTCTAACTTTCCAGATCACTCTCTCTAGCAGCCCAACTCCAACCACTCTTCAACCTCATGGGAACCTTCAACCCCTTGATCTTCTCTCCTTTTTTATTCTCCTTCACCCTCACATAGGGCTCTCTGAGCCAGACACCATGATCTATTATTAAATTCTTCCCCTTGCACCGTCCCTCAATTCCCTTACTCACCCTCCTTTCATTTTCAAGTCTGGCAAAACCCCAGCGCCGGTTACATCCAGTGCTCCGCCTACTCGAAGCTTGCACCCACACAGCTGAGCATGCCGAGAGAAAAATATAACCATGCTGACAGGTTTCACATTGAATTCGTGGTCCCGAACCTCAGTGAACTGCTAATGCAGTGGGCAACTCCCCGCTATGATGGTCTCGAGGAGGCCTCAGGGGAATGGGGAGTCCTAAGGGGATGTTGGGCCAAAATCGAGGTAGAGACACTGGTTGGCACTGCGATGGAATCTCAGCTCAGCAACTGCTACTGTTTAGAAATAATTTCTCTGAGTCTCAGTTTTTTATCTGTGAGAAAGGGGGGAGGGAGAATATCTTAAGAGTTTTGAGATTCGATAAAGGAATGCATATACAAGCCCTAGTACAGGCATCAGCATGTGGTGGGGTCTCAAGGACGAGGAGCTACCTTCACGCTCAGAAACTCAATAGAGAATTCAGGAATTCCAGAACTGGTATGGACATCGTCCTGTTTTATAGCTTAGGAGAAGGAAGAACAGAGAATCAGGCAGTCCCTCACTTCCTGAACCCCACTTTTCACCCCGCCCATTTGTAGACCTGTCCTGATCTTTGCAAGGAGAGATGTAAGAAATGCCACCCAGAGTTGTAGGACCCTGATGCCTCATTACAACGGGAAGTCCCCGCCCTCTCAGATTCGCCCAAGTGCACTTAACATTTTCCTCTCATGAGATGTGACACAGAGACATAATTTGCCTGAGATTACAGAACGTGACTTTGTGAAAATGCGCTATTCTTCGCACATCTCGGCCAGTAGCATGAAGAGTTTTGGTGAACTAATCAAGTGATGAGTTGAGCGGATATGATACAATGGCTCCAACTGGTCTTGCCTGTGTCCCCTGAAAGAAGCCAAGCCATGAGCCTGTGGGATCACGACACCTAGTCCCGATCTGTGACAGATCAAATGAAACGAAAGGGCTGGCAGACAGGGTTCCAGCACTGCGGCTTTGTAGAAGTCTCCCGCATGACTCTGCTGTGCAGCCAGGACGAGGGCCATGGCAGTGGGTCAGCGGTTCTCAAAGCGTGATCTCCTGACAGTAGCAGCAGCACGGCCGGGGATTATGAGCAATGCCCATTCTTGAGCCCCATCCCCATCCCCCTGAGTCAGGAACCCTCCTGGGGCAGGGGCCCAGGCATCAGTGTTTGAGCAAGCCTTCCAGGTGATGTGGAAGCACGTTCAGGTTTAGAACCCTTAACTGCAACAGTGGTGCGAAGAGTGTATACTATACGTGTGTGTTCCCAAAGGGGTATCCACAGGCCCCACGCTGCCATGTCCCCCCAGGACACCACGCTGGGCCACGTAGGAGACTGTGCATTTAAAGAGACATAAGCACCCCCTGTCTAGAGAAGGAAAGATCTCTGTGCCCTGCAGTCCCACCTGAGGCAGAGCCCGGCCCCGCCTTGGTCCACACCTGCCTACGGCATCTGTCATGCGCCGTTAAACCACCTTCTCAGGAGTCTTTCACAGGCCACTGGACCCTGACGCTCTCAAGGGCAGAGGTAATGTGTGACGTGTTTTGATGTCCCAGCAACCAATAAGGCTGGGAAACAAGCGTGAATGATGAGTAGAGTTCTCTCAATACAAATAATTAATAGTCATCATAATTGTTTATTGACCACTTATTCAAGGAGGAAGATATAAATTAGGATAACCTTACATGGTGACTATTTAAACTTTCCAGTGATGCTGAGGTCACTGGAAAGTGACCCCATCCCATTTTTACAAAGGGAAAGGAACTTAGACAAGTTACCAAGGACCACATGACAAGTAAGTGACAAAGCTGGGGGACTGAGACCACATGTGTGTAAAACCCATTGTAACCATTGCACGGTATTGCTGTAGGTGTTAAAGAATTAGATTTCCAGTCCTGGCTAAGCAATCACTCTCTTGGTGACTGTGGACAACTCATTTCTCTCTGGGTTTCAGTTTTGCCATTTGCTCAATGAATGTGCCTGATCATATCAGTATGATCATATCAGTATGAGTTTAACCATGGTCCCCAATTCCTGGAAGCCATGGAACTACTATAAGAAATCCATAAATTAGCCCTGGCTGGTGTGGCTCAGTGGATTGAGTGCCAGCCTGAGAACCAAAGCATTACCGGTTCAATTCCCGATCTAGGGTAATGGCTGGGTTGTGGGCCAGATCCCTGGTAGGGATCATGCAAGAGTCAACCAACCACACATTGATGTTTCTCTCCCTTTCTTTCTCCCTCCATTCCCCTTTTAAAAATAAATTGAAATTTTTTTTAAAAAATCAATAAATTCATCTGTATACCAAGCATTATCTGGGGACTTGTGCCTATAGACAGTGCTATTTTTAAATGTACACAGAAAATGTGAATCATTCATTTCTCAGCAAACAGTTGCTGAGCACCTGGTGAAGTTCATCCCCTCCGCTAAGTGCTCAGTGAAGAGGAGACAGCAATCCCGTCACCAGCCCCTCCTTAGAGGACTTACCACCATGGACAGCAGGAGACAAACATGAACACGTAGGCCAATGCAGAAATAAAAATCGCTGGAAGAAAGTCATCCCTCCATGAGCGAGACCAAGGCGTGGGCGTCTGTTCTATTAGGCTGGTGGTCAGGGGAGACCTCTCTGAGGTAGTGACAATGAGGCTGAGACCTGAGAGCTGAGAAGGAGACAGCCAGCTGCGAGGCAGAAATGTTCCCAGCGGGGAAAGCAGTGAAAAGGCCCCAAGGCTACTAAATGTAAGCATGTGTGATCTTAACTAAAAAAAAAAAATCTACTATTACTTGAGGGCCAGCGATAACTTTCGAAGATTCATTTTTAAAATGAGCCTCTACATAAGGGTCTCAGGGTAAGTAATGCTCGTTGATGTAATAAACCAGCCCCATCTCGGTGGTTTAGTACTGAGTTAGTTTGTTCCTCACTGTGTCGCACAGTCCACTGTGAGTTGATGGGGATGGGGGGGTGGGGGAGGGCCCTGCTCCACACAGTCATGCAGGGACCCAGGCCCCTCCCGACATGTGGCGCCCAAGTGTCCCAGGGCACACCCACTCTGAACCTCCCTCACCCTGGGAGTGGTACCCATCTCCTCTCCTCACATTCAATTGACAAGAAACAGCCACTCAGCCCCCACTTAGGAGCAAAAGACCTAGAAAATGCAATCTATCCCATTATTAGAAATGTCGGCCTCAACCTGTGCCCTGACAATTTGCAAGAAATTTACACATGGTCAATTCAGTATATGAGAAATGTTTACCAAACTTGGAAATCAGGGACATATGTATTAGGATAAAAGTAACATAAATTTTCTCACTTATCAAATTGGCCATTTTATTTAAAGAATTCATGTTTGACATCTATCTGTCTATCATTTATCTACCTATCGTCTATCTAACTTTTTAAATTTTTTTAAAGATTTTATTTATTTATTTTTAGAGAGGGAAGGGAGGGAGAAAGAGAGAGAGAAACATCAATGTGCAGTTGCTGGGGGCCGTAGCCTGCAACCCAGGCATGTGCCCTGACTGGGAATCGAACCTGCAATGCTTTGGGTCGCAGCCCACGGTCAATCCACTGAGCTACGCCAGCCAAGGCCAAATTGGCCATTTTTTAAAATGTTAGAAATACTGAGTATATAGAAGCTAAATGCCTATTAATAAGGAACAGTTTTAAAAGATTGTGGCACATCCATTCCGTGGAACACCATGTAATTGTCCAAAGAATCACCTATACGTATTATCATGGAAAAATGTTTGAGATATATTGTTAGTTGAAAAAAGAACAGCAAGCGATAGAGTGTATGTGCTGTCTGATTCCATTTATGATCAAGTTCATGCAATATAAATGCAGAAGAGCATGTGCTGGAAGCGTGCCCACCCAATATTAACTGAGATCCCTTTTGGAAGGGAAATTAGATGGGGGAGTGAGGGGAAGACATGCAGAAGAGGAAGGAGCCTTTGCTTATTTTCTCTCTGTAAATCTATACTATTGCTTTGTTGCTTTGTTTTTCCTTTGTTTGTTTTTAATATAAGCATGTATTATTTTGGGAACTAAAGGAGGAGAAGAGAAAGAACAACCCAGAGTTGGGAATAGTGTAGGGAAATTGCCACGATCGTATCCCACTGGTAGAAATATAAAAATTGACACAGTATTTCTGGAGAGAAATTTGGGAATGTCTGTCTGAAAAGCTTTCAAAGCATCAATACCACCTCGAGGACTTCAATCTGAGGAATTTGGTTCCTTTAGCCTCCAGGAACAAAGAAGAGTTTTACGGCACCTCCGCTCTGCAGACTACTGGGTAACTGTCCAAGAGACTCATCTACACACACCGTCATTCACAGATGCTTGAGATGTAACATTACGGGCAAGCGGGAAAGCCAGCAACACAGTATAGTGTTTGTAAGAGCAACAGCCAGCAGTAACTTATCAGTGGACTTAAATACAACTCAGGTGTTTAACATCATGTTGCAGTAGAATTTCTAGTGACATATAGTTTCTGTTAATGGAGTAGGTTTTAAATCAAAACATCATTTTGTTTGAACATAGCTGCATGAAATATGCAGGTAAGATACATTTTCTGTATCTAATGGAACATACATATATACATGCGTGTGTGTGCTTGTGCATCTGTGTGTATATACACTCCACAGTGACAGGAGTGGCCCCGTGTCAGCGACTGGGTGGGCAGAGACCAAACCTGGGGTGCGGTCTCTCATGGGTAGTAGTGGGCTTGGTAACCGCCACTGCAGCTGCCACCAGGGCTCCTCCAGGCCGGCTCCTAACTGTCCACAAGGAGTCTGATAAAATCACCCCTCACTCAGAGGCTTCTCGTTATTTGTAAAACATTGCGGTTTTGATAAAACCTAATTAGACATACAAAAATCAGTCAAAACTGCAGCTAGAAACACATTTTTGTTAAGAATACTTAAATGCCCAAAAGACAGGAGAGCAAAGAGTGGGACCCACGGAGATGCACACGACACTTTTAGACAAAAGTGTGAACTGGCAAGTGACTCAGGCAAACTTGTTTTAGCCAAACCAGATTTAAGCAAATTGACCTATTTTCTTTTCTCTTTTTTTTCCTTCCTCTCTTTCTTTTTCTTTCTTTCTTTCTTTCTTTCTTTCTTTCTTTCTTTCCTTTTTTCTTTCTTTCTTTCTTTCTTTCTCTCTCTCTTTCTTTTCTTTTCTTCCTTCCTTCCTTCCTTTCTTCCTTTCTTTTATTTCCTTCCTACTTCTTTACTTTTTGCTAATCTATACCTCCTAACTTTTCTGCAGAGATAAAACTTTAATAATAAGGTAAAAAATGAAAGCTATCTTTTTTTAAATAATAAAAGGAGAGTGTCACACGTATTCAAGGGGAACATATCTGGACTCTAAGGCGGGTTCCAACTATGACATCCTTCTACAAATTCAACAAGCCTGCTCGGTTCAGAACCTACAGGGCGCTGACGTTGAGGCCGTTGTCATCTGAGTCCGCCCTCTCGGCCCTGAGCCTGGCACAGGGAGCCCAGGAGAGCAAAACCCCGCCCCACTGCGGCGGGGTCCCAGGGAGTGCTAAGTCCGCCCAGAGCATCCATTTGGTTGACAGCATGCTGACTTCCACAGCTTCTACTAGGAATCTGGGAGTTATTATACACCCCTCATTAGCGTTGAAAAAACATCTGGTGGTCATTAGAAAGCAAACATTACGTATAATACATTAGGCCCTTAGAAACCATTTAATTAACATCAAGGTCTAGTCAAAATCTTCCAAATAAGGGGGATTCCCAGGTAACAGGCGACTTTGCACCCCGCCCCACCCCCGCCCCAACCGCCCCCCCAGGAGCAAACGCCTGAGGCGGTGTAGCAGGCTGTGGCCTGGAGGCTCCAGGCGGCGCCCCCTGCAGACGCAGCCAGCTCAGCTCAGCGGTTATTGGCCCAAGGCCCATTCTTCTCAGATTCCAGAAAGTCGAATTTTCAAACTTTTGGTAGTTCTGCTTGTGAGCTGAACAATGCCATTTCCCGGAGACCCTGACAACGCGCCATGGGGACACAACGGCACGTTCCGCAGGCTGACGCGCGATGGCGTTTTCCCCTGGAATCCGGTGGGTTCCCGTTGAAAGAGCTCTAAATTAGAAATGGGTGCATGGTACCCAGCCTGGTGCAGCTTGCTCTCTGTGGGGCTTTAGGCCAGTAGCTGAACTTCCCGGAGCCTTCTCCTCCTCCGTGGAATAGGCCATCTCACGGGGGTTTCACCAAGGGCGCACTGTCACGCTGGTATAGCATTTATTCACAGGCCAGCTGGGAATCACAGAGGCAGAGCAGGCCAGCCTCCATTTACCTTCCACAAAGCAGCCTCTCGAAGCGTGGCTACTGCTCTTGAAAGCAACAGTTTCCACCCCAATACGTTTAGTGACACAATCTGGGGGCCACCTCCAAGCGCTTGTTTTGGGGGAAAGTTCAAATGAAGTAACTCATACCCTGTGGGTCGGTGTGCTCCCTCTGTCCTCTACAGACCTGGATCATGCTTGCCAGCAATGTCTCTTGGGGTGCAACCCAGTGTAGGGACACGGGGCAAGCATCAGGGTCCACTCAAGCAGCCCACGCCTAGCTGGCCATCATCAGGCTTCTCCGGGGCCCGACATGGGGCCTGCAGTGCCCTCGATTCACCCTGGTCCTGGCTGGTTCTCAGCATGAATCCTGGGGCCCCTCCTGAAGATTCTCACTCTCTCGCACGTGCCCAGAAGGAGTCTTCTGAGCACCGACTCTGTGTTGGGTATTATCCTGCCAGGATTGGGAATGTGGAAGCTTAGAACAATACAGCTCCTTTCCTTGGGTAACGTGCAGGTTACGGGGGAGCCCACAAACAGGAAGTTCCACACACTGAAACGGTTACTGGGATAAGGCGAAGTGAGTGTCCATCCCTCGCCGCTCAGAGTGTGGTCCTGGCACCAGCGGGACCAGCAGCGTTGCTGGCGCGTGTCAGAAATGCAGAGTCTTAGGCCCCACCAGACCCACTGAGTCAGGGCCTGCATTGCCACAAGATGCCATGGGTGACTCTTGTCCACATGGGACAAAACTCAGACCCTAAAGCTCATGTTCAGGGACAGCGGTGACGGAAGGCTGGAGTAGGTGACCAATCATCCCGCTGTACGTGAGACTGAGGAAAGTCCTGGGGTAGGGGACTTGCAGGACTGGAAACAGGACGGTGCAGGCAAACCAGAACGGTGAGCCATCCCGCACAGAGGACCACCGACCTACGACCTGAGGGGCAAGGAGCCACCGTCAGCAGCACAGGAAGCCTGAGGAGACTGTGGCGGAGTCAGGCAGAGGGAGAAGCCTGATGAGGACCCCCAGGCTAAAGGCCGCAAATGTGCCCCGAGTAGGGTTTACAGCCTGGTCTCGCTTAGCAGGGAAATGCCCTCAGTGGTTGCCCTGGAACTGGGCGCTTGAAGCCAGACCATACACAGCTCAAAACCTTCCACCCCTCTTCTATACCATATGTTTAGTAATTAGTTTGCATATTGAAGGTGCTGTTACATTGTCACGTATCTACGTCCCAAAGTGCTAATAACTTGAAGACCTCCGTTGTAGCAGGAAATGTAAGGCTTTGCAGCCAGGATGTCCTGGGTTGAAACTCGGCCTCTTTTGTTCCCTGGCCACGGACCACGAGCAAGGTACACAGAGCCCGGCAGCTTCAGTTCCTGCATCCGTAAAGCGGGTCCTGCCAGGGGTCCCCAAGGCCGCCCTCAGGGTTAATGACTCACATGAAGAATTTGCAGAACTCCGAAAAGCTGTTACACTCAAGGTGATGGTTTATTACAGGGAAAAGATGCAGATTCAGATCAGCAAAGGAAAGGGGTGCCTTTGCCAGGGGTCCGGAAGAGACAAGTGCCCGGGTCAGTCGCCCTCCCCCAGTGGAGTCCTACGGACGGCACTTAAACCTCCCAGCAGGGAGGTGTGACGACCGGTACAAACTCGCCCAACCAAAGAAGCTCAGCCAGCTCCTGGTGTCCAGGGTTTTTCTTGGGGATCATTTACTGGATGCCCATGTGACTGACATATAATCAGTCTTCAGGACACCCGGAGATCACACTAACACAGGAGAGGCCCAGGAGAACAAACCAGGTTTTCCCATAAACCACACGGTTACTATAAGCTATCTACACTAGCTGACATGGGCCCAGGGCCAGGTGCCACGAAGACGCTCTTACCAGGAAGGACGTTCCAGGGATTCAGAGATCATCCGTCAGGAGCCAGAGGGGGGTCGGCCCTTCCTTTTGGGAGGTGCAGGATTTGAACACACTGACTCTGCTGAGCTCACCCTTGACCACAGACGGGTATAATAACCTTCACCTTGTGAGAGACAGTTTTTTGTATTCTAACACGTAACAGGCAATGCATATAAGAAAGCTTTCATTATTATTCCCTGAATGAAATATGCCCGTGCCCATGTATTCCTATATGATTCCAAAGCTTCATAAATTGTCCTCTCCTCAATGCAAATGCAGCTCTTGCCCGTCGGTAAATGCTCTCTTTAAAGCCCTTCTGACGAACCTTCCCTCCCGACCAGTCCCACCATCATCTCCTTTCTTGCTCATTCTGGCAGTCTCTTGCAAGTAATCTCTCATGGTTCCTTAAAAAAAAAGAAGAAACTTGCTATCATTTTTTATAAAAATAACACATGCTTGTTATGAATTCAAGCAATGCAGAAAACTACAAAAAAAATCACATCAAATCATGTAACCCAAAATTAACTATCAATATTTTAGGTGAATATTGGTCCATATAGGATTCCCTATATATAAGAGAGAGATAATAGAGTAATAAATATTTTTCTAAAAAGAAAATGATGCTATCAGCACGATTTTTTATTAAACGTGCTCAGTGTTATTTGAATTTACCCAAAGAAATTAGAATGAAATAGGAGGAATTGCTAATCTTGGAATGAATCTTTATCATCCTAGATTTTTAAAAGACTGTGTGTGATGTTGAGAAATAAGATTGTGAAGATCCTAATTAGAAGCATCGGGTGTTTTTAAACTCCTAGTTCCAGTTGTAGGCAGCACTGATTGACTCCCCTAAGTGATGAAGCATTAGCACGCACGCTTCCTCCCACCCTCCCCCCTCCGCCATCTCCTGATTTTTGTGAGTTAGAACATCATTTTTTACACTGTCGAGGTCTGCAGTATTTGCATTCCGCTTTGTAAGAATCATTCCCACCATTATCTGATATCGGATCTATATGCAAATGGACTCAATGCTCACTCTCACCACATCCTCCACTGCTGACTTCCGTACTTTAATTCATCTCTTATATGCCTTGATTTCATTTTCCAGTATTTTCAGTGAGAGCTCAGGGGTGCCATATTTCTTGAGTTATGTGAGTTATTTAAGAATGGCTGCCCGTTAGTCTGTTCTTGAACAACAGCTTGGTTGCACCTGATATTCTCGAGTCGCGCTTTCCTCCAGAAAATGTAGGCATTGGTCTGTTGCCTTCGACTCTTGAATAATGCTGTGGTCGGCCTTCTGTCTCCTTCCTCGGTGACTTACCGCTTCTTCCCGGATGCCTACGAAGCTCGCTCTTTATCCTTGAACTTCAGCAACGGAACCAGGATATGTCCCCGCGTTGCATCCTTTCTGCTTAGCTGCTCTGCATCAAATTTTCTTCAAGCAGAGCAAGCTCCTCCAGTCTGCAGAGTCATGGATTTTTTATTCCATTATACCCTTGAATAATTTTTCTGTTCTATTTGTTGCGCGCTTCACCTCAAGGACTTTGGCTTTGCACTGACAACTCACACCCTTCTACCTTCAAGCCAGACCTCTCCCTGGGATTCCAGAACTATACCCCCAACCACCTCCTGGCACCATCCCCTCTTGAGTTAAGAGGCAAACGTAACACATCCAAAACCACTGCAAATCTGCTCCTCCACAGTCTTCCTGATCTCCTGGACGGGAACGTATCCTTGCAGATGTTCTGACCAACAACCTTGGAAATCTCCTTGGCTCCCCTCTCGTTCTCACACCCCATAGCTGATCCCTCTACAAATCCTATGATCTCTACCCGATATATTCAGAATCTGGTGACTTCTTCCAATCACCAGCTCTACTCCGGTCTCATCCACCATCATCTTTTGCTGCAAACACTGCCGTAGCCTCTGAACTCGTCTCCCCGATTCTGCCCTCGCTCTGCAGCAGTCTATTCGGAGCAAACCAGCCAGAGGGAGCCTGCCCCACCTCTGCTCAGAAAACCATCCGCAGAACACACGCCCAAGCCCCTCGGACGGCCTGTAAGGTGACGCACCTCTGCCCTCCCCGGCCTCCTCTCCTAGCACCCTCCCCGCGGATGACTTTCTCCCAGTCCCCCCAGCCCTCTGCTGCTCCCCAGACATATCAGGCCTGTTCTCACCTCCTGGCCTTTATACCGTGTGTGCTCTCCCTGGAAGTCTCAGCCTCTAACCACGGTTGGGGCTAGCCTTCACCCTTCATTCAGGTCTCATCCCCAGGGTCCCCCCATCCCACAGGCTTCTTCTGACCATTCTCTTTTTTTTTAAGATTTTATTTATTTATTTTTAGAGAGGGAAGGGAGGGAGAAAGAGAGAGAGAGAAAGATCAGTGTGCAGTTGCTGGGGGCTGTGGCCTGCAACCCAGGCATGTGCCCTGACTGGGAATTGAACCTGCGACACTTTGGTTCACAGCCCGTGCTCAGTCCCCTGAGCTACGCCAGCCAGGGCTGCTGACCACTCTTTATAAAATATGAACACCTCCAGCACCATACTCACCGCCCCTTTACCTTGCTTTCTGTTTCTCCTTAGCACCTATCAGCATCTAACCTACTGACTCTTTAGTTACTTAATGTCTGGAAGGGCATTGAAGACTGAGGCTGCCCACATAGATGGGCTCCGTAATACCTGCTAAGCAAATACAAGTAAACATTAGATTTCTCTCCTTCTGCCCACCCTCTCTAATAGCTTCTATCCGATTGCTTTCTCTGCCCTCTGCGATCTGCCTTCATTGTGTTATTTTCAAGTATGTTCACATTTTCAGTAATTGAATTTTCAGCGATGTCTTTTCCCTTCCTTACTTTTTAAAATTTTACTTTTTAGCTCTGTAATGAAAGTATTTTATTCAACCATTTTTCTTCCTCAGGGCCACAATGCCCCTTTTCATCATGTTCTGTAGCTTTATTATCTCATCTCTGAGCACTGGTTTTTATTGAATTCGAACTCTCATTAGGTGGCTCAATAACTAGAAATGTTGTTGGGGAATTGCCTTCTGTTTCTTGGGTTATTTTTTCTTCTAGACTTGGTTCTCTGCCTATATTTTGTGTGCATTTTCCTTCCTCTTTATTTTCTCCTGTAGTCCGTGTAGATGCCATAATCTTTTGTTTATTTGTTTGTGTGTGTGTGTGTGTGTGTTTAAACTTGCTCTCGCTGAGCCGCTCTAGACAGAACTTCTCTTTGTTCTGATACTTTATGGAGGACTTTTCATTCTTTTCCTCCAGGGCATCCTCTGAGAATCACTGGCAAGGGTTCCTGTCCGTGTATCTTTTCCGGAGCCTGAGGTCTTGGACGGCGCGGGGCAGGGATGAGAGTCAGGGTTAGGGAAGGAGGGAGCTCAGCTCACCTGCTTGGGAACTTGTGTTAGTCACTTTTAGAATGCCTGGCGGCTGCTCACACTTCCGAGTTTGTGCTGCACATCCCCTTCTTGTGTTTCCTTACTTGAAGGGGAGGGCGGGGTGAGCTATTCCAGTGGGGCAGAACATACCTTTGGCTTCACTGATCTGATTCAGCACGGAGCCCCGGAGTTTCATTTCGTAGAGCACACTGCTCTCCCTGACTCCTTCATTTCCTATGGCTGGCAAGTCCCATCCCACAGGCTGTTTTCCACTAAGTTCTAATTAGAAGAGGGAAAGTAGTAGGTTAAGTTTGCTTCTCCCTAGAATTCAGTGGTTTATATAAGAATTCTTGGTTGCAAAGGCTACCACAATAAAATACCACAGTCTAGATGACTTAAACAACAGATATGTAGTCTCTTATGATTCTGGGGGCTTGAAGTCCACGATCAAGGTGCCTTCAGGGTTGGTGTCTTGTGAGGGCTCTCTCCTTGGCTTGCAGAAAGTTGTCTTCTTGCTTTTCTGTGTGCACATGCTCTTCTTACTAGGCCATGACTCAGATTGAATTAGGGCCCCACCCTAACGGTGTCATTTTAACTTAACCACTTCTTTAAAGACCTTACCAGCAAATGAGGCCACATTCTGAGACACGGGGGGTTAGGGCTTCAACATGTAATTAAAGAGCAGAGGTGGGGTACAGCAGGGGTACACAGTTCAGCTCGTGACAATTCTCAAGATTCTGTCGACTCCGTGGTTACAGGTGTTTCAGTAAAAGCCCAGCTAGCGACCTCACCGCCATGCTCCCCCAACACGGCTGCCCTCCTGAGCTTGTTCCTGTCCTGTGCTTGCATCACTAGGCTGTGATTGAACTGCTTTAACAATTTGTTCATTCTGTTAGGAGCCCATGGTGTGTGCAAAGGAGGATGGGTGTTGTGAGTTTTGATTCGAGATTTATTTTCTGTTCCAAATCTGCCCTGAGCATGCACAAGGAGCAGGCCCTATGCAGTTTTGCCAGGTGCTGGACCATCGCACAAGGGAGACCAACATAGTGCAACCCTCACCACCCACATTTTTTGCCTGACATCTCTCCCCAATCTGATCATGACCTATTCGATGGAAATTTTCATAGCTCCCTCTTCTTATCCACTTCCATGCCCAGCCCAGATCTTGGCTTGAAGTTGTGGGCTTTCAATAAAAATCATTTAGAAAAAAAAAAAGCACGTGAAAACTTTAAAAGGTACTTTAAAAGGTACACAATGTCATTTGTTCTTAGCCCTAAAGAAAGGGGGGAAAAAACTTTCCCAATTTTTTTTCTGATTTTAGAGGAGGGATGAAGGAAAAAAAAAGACTCACCTCTAGCCAAGTTCTAATTCTGAACACTTTGCATAATCAGTTAGAAACCTTTGTTAGTGGGCCAAATGGCTGCTGCACCCCAAAAGAAAAGAAAATATGTAGGCAAGGGCAGATGAAGGGAGGAGTCAGAAATTCCTTTCTGAAGAGAAAGGACTTTGTCTGGCGCTGCCTTGTAGGTGTGGTTAATAGTGGCCATTGGTTTCCTAGCAACCGAGCCCTTTCCCTTTCGGTATTTCTGCACCATCTTCAAATGTTCTCCATAGACACTGGAGGATAGAGTCAGCACCCACACTGCCTCTCAGAGGAATTGGAAAAGCCCAGACTCATGGGAAGGGGAGGAGAGGGCCCTGCCCCCTCCTAGTCTGGTTTACCTGATGCCACTGATGCTCCCACATGTGGGACCAGCCCTCACTCATTATGTCATGGAGTCCTGCCCTGGATTTCCTCTTGACACATAAGAAGTTTTTAAGGCATGTTGCCCTGGCTGGCGTAGCTCAGTGGATTGAGCGTGGGCTGCAAACCAAAGTGCCGCAGGTTCGATTCCCAGTCAAGGCACATGCCTGGGTTGCAGGCCATGGCCCCCAACAACTGCACATTGATCTTTCTCTCTCTCTCTCCCTCCCTTTCCTCTCTAAAAAATAAATAAATAAAATCTTTTTTAAAAAAGGCATATCAAGGAGACTTCTATACCTATAATCCAGAGTATACTCTAATTGCAGTTCAACTTTCAACTTCTCTCTCTTGCATTCCTGCAACCACCTCCTCCCTCCCACCTCCTCCTGCCCCTAAGTCTTTCCATCCTCACCCCCTCCCCGTTCATCCTGCTCATCACAACCAGTCATCTTTGTGAACGAAAATTCTAGCTGCGTCTGTCCGTGTCGACTCATTTCCGTCCCACAGGATTTTGTGAGCTGGTTCCTGCTGAACTCAGCAGTGCATTCCACATGCAGGACACAGATAAGTCTTCCACATGCAGCCTTTCCTTCGGACACGCCAGCCTATTTCGGCTCCAGGACGCACCAGACTATTTCACACTCCGTGTGAACGGACGTGTTTTTTCTTCTGCAGAGTATCCTCTAACCTCGCTCAACATTGTGCAATGTTGTAATTCCTCTTTGTCCCTCAAGATTCAGCTCGTGTGGACAGGAAGGCCTCACTTAGCATTGTTGACAGGTTCTTGGAACTTCAGCAAACTAATATATAACAAAACCAATTTTACCAAAGGCTGACTGATACGAACAAGAGTTAGGTTCTTACAGCATCTCATGTTCGTTATAATGGAAGGACGATGAGTGCAACGATGCTGTTCCAGGACCTGCTGTAGTCTCTTCTGGGAAACTTTCTGTCCCTACGTCACTTTGTCTGCTTCCCCTGTACACTCTGGGTTTTCAACTGTCTTAGCCCTACATAAAATATGCCTGAATTGTTGATTTACTTATCTGTGTCCCCATCCAGGTGGGAAATCTTCAAGGACAAAGGGCTGTGTTTGGCTTCTTCCCATATTCTCTACAACACCCACCGCAAGACCAGCACAGAGTAGACGTGAAGTGATCGTGCAGTGAATGAATGAGTAAATAATGAAGTGGACAGTATAACCTGGCACCTGCCTTCGGTTTTCTTTATCCATTTCCAGTTCCTTTCTAGACTGGCATTCCACTTTTATAAGATGTCGGCAGGATAGTATGGTAAGGAGTAAGTAGAATGGCTCCAAGCTCTGAGCATGTGTACCCAGAGAACTGTATTCTAACTTCCCTGGGTCTTTGGTCTAGAAGGGTTTCATCAGCAGGAAAATAACTAAAAATTTCTAGGATCTGATTGTTCAAGGAATCTAAGATATCTTATACAATCTCTCAACTAGAAGAAGAGTGAGTTCTTTATACATGATCCCAAAAATGAGTTTAAATACCTTCCATATCCATGAGTACAGGGCCCATTCAGGAAACCCGTTTCATTACTGAGCATGCCTAAGTAGGTTCTGAGCCAACTAATTGAGATCTTTGTTATAAAATCCAATTTATTCATGTGCATTACCACTCTTTAAGGGTAAGCTTCTCCCCTTTTGGTTAAAATTTGATTTGATATGTCTTCCTCATATTGTTTTGAATTGTGTGTTTTGTAGCAGCCCAGGCAAAGGGCATTCTTTCTCCTATTTTACTCTTCACAGAGTAGAATACCGTTGCACACCCTGTTGGCTTTCTGTTCTCCGGCCTGAACTGTTTGGGTCCCTTCAATTGCTCTTCATGAGATGCGGTTTTCAGATACTTCATCATCCTGGTCACCATCTTTTATGTAGATAATCATATAGATCCTGCCTAATCAACAAAAATGTACCAAATGTCAATTGTCAAAACTATAAAGATGAGAGATTTTACACCCTATGCAAGTAAATAAGTTAAGCTGCTATGGTTTCATGGGTGCTTGCACAAGACCTGAAACTTCCGGGTCAGAGACAGGGACGACAATAGCCATGGCTACAGCACCAACGTTTTATGTACCAGTTTCCCAAACCCCTGTTCCCCCAGAGAGACACTGATTGTGCATCACATTTAACACTGAGCTCCTTGAGGGGAAGGAATCTCTCACTTCATCTCTATATTCCCAGTTCTTAACACAGCGTGTTCCTCATGGTAGATGCCCAATAATATTTTTGGCAGAATAGATAAATGAATGAATGCATGAACATATTACATTTGAAGACTTTCTCTATTAGCAGGAAGCATGTGGTTGCTTTCTTCCAGACCTCTAATCAGCTGCTCTAATCATACTCTACTGACCACATTTACTTTCCAGGTGCTCGGAATATAATTCAATAAATTGTGTTTATAATTTATAATGCATTCATCAACCACATTTCAAAAAGTTCATACTGTTACTAGCCTCTCACAATTTCAGTATCACTGGAAAACATCTTCTTGGCCCTCTTTTTCTCCTAAGAATTAAACCCACTACTGCTATTCCAGGAATGATTGTGTATTTCATGGCCTGAGAACCCCACTTAAGAGAGGTAAGCAGATCCTGAAACCCCTAGAGAAACATAGCCAATATAGCCCTTCCTTGGGTAGAAATCATTCTTAGGCTACTTTACAGAGAACATAGATCTTCGATGTTTGTGCTCTCATTTATATGTAGAATATTCTTTTTTAAAAAGCTGAAACCAGTAATAAGAGAGTAGAATGTCAGTTATCAGAGGCTGAGGCATGAGGGAAAAGGGAGATTTAAAAAAAGTAGAATGGGGTTTGCCAGGGATTAGGGGAGAGGATCATGAAAGTTATTTTTTAATGGGGATGGAGTTTCAGTTGTATAAGAGGAAAAGAGTTCTGGAGACGAATGTGGTGATGGTTGCACAATGAGAATGTATTTTATGCCACTGAACTATTGACTTAAAATGGTTAGGGTAGTACATTTTATGTGATGTCTATTTTATCACAGTGAAACAATACTGGTCAAAGTCCTTGTCCAGTATAGCTCACAGTAGAGTGTGTTACAGGGTTAAACGGAGTAGCCCTGAGTTAACGCTGCTCAAACAATGCGTAATGCTTCTTTTACTTCTTGTCAGTTCAGAAGCAGACCCCGAGACAAGAAGGCAAGTGAGGCAGTTTGTTTGGGATGGGCTGGGAATCCCAGTAGGGGACCAGGAAAAATAACACAGGGAAGAGAAGGTGGCTGACAAAGATTGTGCAATTAAGCCACCTACCCTAAAGGGTGAGTGGAGCATCATCCCAGGGGAAATGCTGAGAAATGATGCAGAACACACCTGCCACAAATATTTGGCTCAAGAAGGGAGGGAGCTGAAGGTAGTTATACAGCCACACCCATGATTCATTGATTGAGGGTTGCTCTGGATTGTTAATTTCTGGGCAATTCACAACTGCTTCTCACTCTGAGTTGAGAGCTGCACCTGGGAGAAGAATTGGCAGGCAGGTAGATGGAGAGGGATACAGGTGGCACATCGACAATGTCTCCTATACTACTACTATTCAGCAAGGGTCTTTCCTGACTCTGAACAATATGGGGTTTGTTCTAATCTTCCAGCTCGAGGAGTTCTGCTCAACAAGTGAGAGTAAGTGCCCACCTGCTTCAGTCCCACATGGCAGTGAGCTCGGGACCCTGCACTCAGGTTATGAGAGGGCTGCAACACCAAGCAAGCAAACAAAAGCCTTCCCCAGAGTTAATAAGAAAAGCAGGCTCCCAGAATTTTTACAGAGCATATCAAAGGCAAGCCACACTGCAATAAAAATAATTGATAAAGGCTTTGCTTAAAGTGAGCAGTGATTAACCACAGAAGGAGTGACCAAGAATAAAATCGGTGGGACAAGGTGGTATAGAGCACACATCTGGAGCAAAACTGGAGGAGAGGAAAAAGCAGAGAAAGGAATCGAGGCCAGGCCTGGGTGAGAGATGCTTTCTTGGTCCAAACGGATCAAGCTTGCCTGTAGTTCCTTACAGAGGAAGACCTGCATGTTGACATTAGAATATCATTGCACTAATGACTATTGTAATTATTTCTGTCTAATCATCTGTATTTGGTTTTCCATCCATAGTAAAGGATTAGACTCACTCGCCAAACCCTTTCATCATCTTCATAAAATCCCAGCATAAAGGACCTATCCAGGTACTGCAGTATTCAGCTATCAGCCTGGGAGGACCCTACGTGAGTTCTGCTAGGTCAAGAGTCCAGCACCCAGAAGGTGTAAACCATGAAAGCACACTACCCCTACACACACACGTGGATTTCTGTGGGCTGTGCTGGGTGCACATCCCACAATGTCTTCTGAACAGCAGGAATTTCAAAGAAATCAAGAGAAATCTAATTTGGCCTAAACTGGCTTGTAACAGAAGGTGTTAAAAGGAAAGGAAATTGTTCTGCAATACGGATGATTGTGGAAGGGACAGGCTCACCCCATTGACAATGGTAATGAAAAGTGATGCTGGAAATATGAAGCCAGCCCTGGCTGGTGTGGCTCAGTAGACTGAGCACAGGACTGCGTACCAAAGGGTCACCGGTTTGTTTTCCCAGTCAGGGCACATGCCTGGGTTGTGAGCCAGGTCCCCCCAGTTGGGGGCACAAGAAAGGCAACCACACATTGATATTTCTCTCCCTCTCTTTCTCCTTCCCTTCTCTATAAATAAATAAATAAATAAATAAAAATATGAAGCCTGCTGAAGAAGGGGGAAAGCCTGAAAATGCTAATCTCTGATGTTAGGAACAACATCCAAGATTAACCAAACAGAATTTCAAAGGTCTAGAAAAAGGATGAGAGGGTGAGAAATTTGGGGATACTAACCACGGGTTTGCGGTTGTGCACCATGGAATCTAGACTGGACAGGGAAGGAAGGGGAAATATTGGACAGGGGGGAAATGGTGATGTATCAAAGGGAAGTTTGGGAGACAGCGGTCCTGATGTGTGAAGAATCAGAAGCATTGTAGAGAAGGAAGGTAGCTGGAAGGAGTGAAATTTAGGTCATTGTGGGATACAGAAGTTTACATTTTACCGATGGAGGATTCTTGGCAATAACCATGGGCGTAGGTGGTTGAAGGGGAGTAAGTGTCATGGGTAGTCACGGAGAAAAGGAATTCCAAGGGCTGTTGGGTGGTTCATCTACATAGATGTTGCCCATGACAATTGGAGGAATTGGGGTGGAGAGGAAAATAGTTCTGCAATTGCCAAAGTCTTCAGTGAAGAAGGGAAGAGGTCAGGAGTTAAGCAAATAAAAGCAATGAGAAGTAGTAAGGAGTAGGATGGATGAATGTATTAGCCTCAAAGGAAGAGGGCTTTTATTACCATGTTTATCAAAGAGCAACGGCATGGAAGCAGCTAAGAGAACTTCCTTCAAGACTGCATCTCCATGAGATGTGAAGTGTGGGGGAAAACTCAGCCCCCAGACAAAGGGGAAGTGAGTGTCTGCTCAGGTCCAGCTGTCATTTAGGTAAAACCATGTCCCCTGCACAACAGTAGCTCCCCTAGGTGTTCAAGATGCTCAACCAAATAATGCCAAATAAAAGATGTCATAATCAGATAAGTTGGAGATATACTGCATGATATACCCTCCGCCAAAAGAATCATGTTAGTACCTTTAAAAAGTCAGGAAATCCTGTGAAGTAGAAATGTGTTTTATCCTAATGTTTTCATAAGTATTTGACCACTGGACGATTACCCTGAGTGCATTCCTAGTAGCATTTCACAAAATAGGTGTTTTATGCAGAGGCAGAAGCTAAGTTAAGGAAGAAAGAGGCCTCAGTGAAAAGGTAAGGAGGTTGAGTATATAGATCTAGAATATGGGATCCGAAGTCAGCCTGCCTGGTTTTGAATCTCAGCTCAGGCACTTCCCAGATCTATTACTCAGGCAAACTACCTGCTGTCTATGCCTCAGTTTCTTTATCTAGAGGAGAAAAAGATGGAGGAAGAGAAGGAGACAGAGGAAACCTATAGCATAGGGCCGTAGTAATGGTTAAATTAACACAGGAATGCTTAGAGAGATGTCTGGTATGGGATGTGTACCCTCCAAATGAGAGCTGTTATTACTGCAGAGTTTATTTGCAATAAAAGGAGAGTTCCAACTGATGAACCAGTTCCAAACAGTGGGAATTGCCAGAGGAGGGTAATCTCAAAGGGAGAAAGTAGGAAGGGCAACTCTCAGATGAATCCGAATAAGTAGAAAGGTAGGTCCCAAGAGCACTTCCCCAGAAATGTTCTTAAATATCCTACCGACCTGCATGGCTTAAGAGCTTACAGTTTCACCATTTCGTGCCCACAGCTGTGTGGACTGCATAAGAGAAGGTGAACACTTCCTAGGGTGTTTGCTATTTAAATTTCATCTGATGTGACTTTTTCATTCATTGCCTTTGCTCATTCACACATCGAGGTTTTAAATAATTTTTTTCTCCAAATGTAAACACAGGTAGTCCTCCCCAACCTCCCTCTCTGCCTCCTTTTCTTTGCTTGACTTGGAGAAGAACCCTGGGCCGGTTCCATTCCTATCAGGCTTGTCAATGACGTTTTCACTGACAACAGGAAAAGGCACAATCAATTCATTTTTTAATAAGGAAAATGGGTAAGAAAGGCAGCGGTCTTTGTGATCAGAGCCTTTGCAACTATTTTCTTCCCTTTTCACTCAATATCTTTTCAAATTACTAACCCAAGACTTCAGTCCTCTCTTTTTAGCTGACAGTTTTGAGTCAGGAATATTGAACTGTGTCCACATCTCGGAAATCTAATAAGATAGAACATGTTTTTCCTGCTCTGAGAGTGTTCGGGGAGCTGCATGGAGGAGAATGCTCTAGGCCACCATCAAAAAGCCCAGCCTCATTCAGACATCCCCCCTGGTGGAGAGGACAAGGATATTAGCTTATTATTCAGGACCCAGCCTGAGAAACCATGAGAGCCAGGTGGGACCAAAACAGCAAACTCGAACTGCCAAAAGATTCCTTGCTGGTGCCTTGGACCCACATAGGACCCTACTGTTTACAAAACCCTGTCATCTTCCCATCGGTGCTCTCAACATTCCTGCCCCCGTGGGCAGCGCTAGGTTGATGAGGCAACACCTGGGTTTGGTATTTCTGAATATGTGGAAACACCTGAAATGGAATCATTTACACCTTGAGAAATATTCTAGGAATGTTACCCTGTGTCCTTCATCTCAGGGCAGTATGGGAGCCCCTTTAAAATGGGAGTGGGGGGAAGCCATAGTGAGAAGGACGGAGCATGTGGGAGAGAACTGGGAGGCAGAGGAGAAGAGGAGGAAGGTGTATAGGCCAATTCCTGGACTTCCAGAAAGGATGTCCCCAGTTTACGCCTCTCCTCCTTACTACACACAAAGCCAGATCAACTTTTTAAAGCCTATATCCCCTCCCCAAGGATATTTTTTTTTAAACCAGGACACTCTATCCATTTTCCTTTCTCATAGTTTCCTCAGTTACAGACCCCGGGCCTTTGTCACATCACTCCACATTTGAAGACAAAGGAGAGGGGACCACAGGGGCCTTGCCTCACACTAAAATATAAAGTGCAGCAGCATTAATGCCAATATTTTTGTCTCGTCGCCTCCATTTTGCAAACCATTCTCTGTTTTGGAAGGGAGGGAGCTGAAGGCCACCAGAGATAAAGTGACATGACCAAGATCTTCACCTGCCAAGACTTGGAGAAGTCCCATGCCAGTTCCCCCTGACTCCTAGACTCCCGTCGCTCTGTGAACAGGGGACGGAGAGATGGAAATCGGATCCTTCTGGGACCCCTCCCCCTGTTTCAGGCAGAGCAGCTCAGCTACAACCCGTAATGTCTACCAGAATTCTATAATACTGTATTGCTAATAGGGTTCCATGGCTGAAATCACTTTGGAAAATCATGGCACTCACTTGGGCTCAGAATACAAAAGCAAAAAATATGCCCCCTTTCTGGAAAGTTCATGGTCAAGGGAAATCAATTGTCGTCACCATCAGAATCAAACTTATCTGAGCTCTTGTTCTTTTAAGACACCATGGAGACACAGGGCTTTAAGACACAGCCCCATAATTAAGGAGCTAACAACTTCATTAATATTGAGGAATTTTTTAAACATTATGGTAATACATGCACTAAAAATTGGTATGCTCTGTAAGTGTGATGGCTACACAAAGAGTTGATTGTGGGGAAAAGGTCCTCCTGGAAGGGATAAGATATATAGAAGTTATGATTTAAAAATAGAGGTTCTTTAGGATTTCCAAACTAGACATGGAGTATGACAAGGAAAATCGGCAGCTAAACGAAGACCATCATTCACACGCAGAAAGAACACAGTGAATCCTGACCAATGACCCTACAACAGGAAAGATATTTTCGTAACGCCCACCTTTATGGTGCTAAGTGTTGTACATGGATTGTCTGATTTGATCCTCATGTTAACTCAGTGAGGTAGGTATTATGTTCTCATTTTGGATATGAGGAAACTCACGTTTAGGGAGTCAAGTGACAACTCAAGCACCGGCGCTTCTCAAATTGCACTGAATCTAAAGAACACGAGTGAGCAAAGCACGGCTCTGGAGACAAGGGTGCATGTTCGGGACAGCTGGAGCACAGGACGGACAAGCCACAGAAGCACGAGAGGCAGAGAATAAAGAGGAAATGAAGAGGATGTGTTCTGGAAAGCGTAGCCCGCCTGCATCAGCGGCGGGCTGACGCCAATAAGCAAAGGGGAGTGAGGCACCTCACTCATTCTTTTGCTCTCGGCCCCTTTGATTGCTCGGGGACACTTGCCCTGAAGCAGGAAACTAAGTCGCTGGCACTTGTCCCTTTAATGAGCCTCCACTTAAGAAGGTAAGATCCCCAGCCTTTAAACCCCAAGGAAAAGGTGAATAGATGAAGATTTTAAAACACAATGTCAGGTCATCCCACGTCTTCCTCGCTGGGTGACAATGTCTATAAGGTGACTCATAAGGAAAGTGCTTAGGGATGCGGGAACTGACCCTGAACTGATAGGAACAGTAACAGCCAGCCGTTGTGGAGCGTGAGCTTTGTGACTTCCTGCCCGGTGTCCTCCCCCCATCATCTCATTTTACCCTCTCAGCAGTCCTACGAGTCAATGTCACTGCCATCTCTGCAAGGAAGCAAAGCTTGTAGAGAGATGAAGCAGCTGTCTTATTTCATCTATTTTATTGGCTAGAAATGGCTGAGGCTAGATTCGTACCCACGCTCATCTGAATCCAAGGCCTGTTCTCGTGAACACTTCACAGAATAAGGAGCGAGGGAAGGAAGGTCACACCTGAGGAGTGGCACAGTGGCCGGCTTGCCCAGGGCAGCTCTTCGGTGTGAGGGTCTTGGAGATGGGACCTGGCCCTCTGGGGGCTGAGAGTGACTGGGAACCCCAGTGCTGGATGCCCAGCTACAGTGGTGATCGGCACTTGTCAGTGGCTTAAATGAGGAGCCAGATCAAAGAGGGCACGAAGTCAGACATCAGTCCAGCCTCGAGATGACTTAAAAGCAGCCTACAGAGGAAGTTCGTCAAGGCAGACAGGTTTTGCTGTGGTAACAACCCCCAGATCTGAGTGGCTAAACACTACAAAGTTGCGTGTCTCCCTGGAGCGGAGTCAGCTGCTGGCCCCAGTATCTGTCCAGGGCAACCATTCTCCATGGGGTGACCTCAGATGCCAGGCCGCTGGAGGTGCCACCGGGCTCTGCAGTGGTCTTGGTTGATTCCACAGGGGGAGCAAGACTGGATCATTACACAGGGTCCTCTCACGGCTTCCACCCAGAAGTGACATCTTTCATTCCACCCATCCTTCGGTGGCCAGAAAGAATCACATGGCCTTGCCTACCTCCGTGGCTGTTGGTGGATGCAGTACTCCCTGAACCAGGAATAGGAAGAGAATGGGATACAAGTGTCACTGGTGTGGTCACTGGTGTGCTTACCACGGGAGCCGCTGCAGAGTTCTCCATAACATGCCCCTCTGTCCAGTGATTTACTAGACTGGCCACAGTCACCCTTCCCTGAAAACTGCCTCACACCCTCCTCTGAAGGGGATCAGCTGGTACAAGTGACTTCATCACACTGTCCTAAGGTGTCTGCCTTGGGGGCATGGGGTCCTAAGTTCCCTGACTCAGGAAGCACCATTCTGATTCTCAGAATTAGAACACAGATTTGGGGTGTCTTTGTATATATCCTTAAAGTAAGTCCCACTTTTCTGTTTAAGTGAGCTTAAGTTTTTTTTTTTTCTGTTTCTTCATGTCCTCTACATTGATAATGGAAACAATGAGCTCAGATGGACAAACGGACAGGTGCTGACATTGTCTGAGTCAATTAAACAGGGCCTGGTGTTTTCAAGATTCAAGAAAAAAGGGAATGGAGTCAAGATTCACAGTAGACAGATTAGGAACAGGCTCCAGGAGTGAACGAGAGGCAAGCTTCTAGGCCATGAAGCCTCCTCCTGGATCTCCACAACCGAAAGAGAGCGAGGATCTCATCAGAACCCGGGGAAGTCCAAATGCATCTGTCTGAAGAGTCAGGTTTATAGGTATAAGCAAGCAGTCCTGTGTGCAGGCTGGTCTGGACGCACGCCCGAGAGCCTGTCATCCGGGGCAGGTTCCACTCATTAATCTCAATGTTACACAACAGGCCCCACGCTTCCAGGGTGCGGAGCAGTGCTGCAGGCTCAGGGAAACAGCCAACGGCCTCTGAAGGCGCCCGCGCAGCTGGAGTCAGGGCACACCTACGTCCGGCAGGGCTTTCCTCTCCGCCGACACAGGCACTTGAATTTGAGGGGGCAAGAGTGAAGTAGAAGCCGGGGTTACATTTTAAACGTCAAATTCTTTGCTAAGCAAAATGAGGCCAGGCAACTACAATAATCAAAGTGCCCAAAGTTCTTTTCCTTCCCTCTTATTTTTCCCCTTGAAGAACACTTGTGGTTGAGAAGAAGAAAAGAGAAAAGGTCGTATCTTAAATCTCCTCGGTGACAATTGCTCACAAGCCGTCAGAACACACTTAACTCCGTCTGTCCTTTCCTGTGCCTCCTTAAGAGGAATAATGCTGCTGTAATCATATTTCAATCACACGAGTCAAGCACTGTGTTATTGGAACGGGATGGAAATTAAAGCCCATCACCCAAACAAAAGTTAAACAATTTCTTCTGCTTGAGGACCTGAGCAAAGGCGTACAAAAAGAGAGAGAAATAATCAAAAATGGCCAAGGGTAACATTTAAACAATTTTGCTTTCTTAAAAGACTCAAAAATCTAGGCTTCAGTGACAGATGCATACTGCACATTTACCAAGGAAAATAAAATATATTCAACACATTTTTGTTACTTGTTTCATGTGATAGCTTGATTGTTTATAATAACATTTGTTCATTATAGAAAATTTTTTAAAATGCAGATAAAGACCCTGGCTGGCGTAGCTCAGTGGACTGAGCGCGGGCTGGGAACCAAAGTGTCGCAGGTTCGATTCCCAGCCAGGGTACATTCCTGGGTTACAGGCCATAACCCCCAGCAACTGCACATTGATGTTTCTCTCTCTCTCTCTCTCTCACTCTCACTCTCTCTCTCTCTCTCTCCCTCCCTAAAAATAAATAAATAAAATCTTTAAAAATAAAATAAAATAAAATAAAATGCAGATAAAAAAAGAGGAGGAAAAATAAAACTCAGTCACAGTCTTGTCATCCTGAGAGCCCCTCGGCTGACTCTGTGTACGCATGTACACATCTGCCTGTATCTATGTGAACACACACGCACACAATTGTGCAAACTGTACTGTCACTTTGAACTCATAACAGTACACCGGCCTGGTAAGCAATATCACTACTATTCATCAACACCCAGTGCCCCTCTGCTTCCATGCCCACTGCATGACTGACTGCTCTGTCTTTGAAGACTGGACATGACCATTGACTCTGGCAAATAAAATGTGAGTCGAAGTGACCTACGTCACTTTGGGGTGGAAGCATTTAATCTTCTCTTCCCCTGCTGTGGCATGGAAGTGTCACAAGACGGACATATGCTGGAATGCTAAGCCCATGCGTGGAGAAGAGCTGCCTCTGAGAGTCACCAGCTCGCTGGGCCTTTGTGTAAGGCGGTGGAACTCCGGGGCTGTGACTGCCACACAGTCCACTTTCCTCTCGGTAGGGTTCTGACACTAAACATTTTCCTAAACAACCATTAACAGATTGAATTACATTTGATCATAATTTATTCAGCCAATCTCCTGTTGTGTATGTTTAAACTACTTCCAATGTATAAGCGATGGTGGAAAGAACATAGTTTTAGTTCAATTTTTGCTCATATTTATGGCTGTTTCCTTAAGGTGCAGTTATGGAAGGAAAAGTCAGCTCAAAAGTTGTATACAAAAGTTGTATAATGTGTGTTTTTAAAAATATATAGTGTCCAATCATTCTATAAAAAGCCTGTTGGCAGAATCTTAAGTGGCATAAAGGGTAGGTAATTTCTCTATTTGATACATTCTATTTATCTTTTAAAGGTAAAAATGGTGCCTCGCCATTTTTAATTGCAATTCTAGAAGTTAAATATTTTTTCATAGTTATATAGGTTATTTGCATTTCTCCTTTTGTGAATTATCTTTTCATCATTTTCTTTTATTGATTTCTCAATATCGCACTATTTGTTAAGTATGTAATTATTGGTATTAGTGAAATAATGATAAATTCATTAAAAATTAACCTTTGTCATATGCATGGCATATATTTTTTTCCAACCATTAATTTGGTTGGAAGCAATCCACTGTTAGTTATATTTTTTAATGTGCAGATGTATTATTTTGTTTTGTTTTTCAGATTATCTCATCTATTAATATTTTTCTTTAAGCTTTTTGCCACTAGGAGCATGTTAGAAATATCTTCTTCATCCCCCAAATATAAATACTCAACTTTTGTTTTTATATTTAAATCTTCGCTCCATATGGCACGTAAGTTGTATATGACATAAAGTTCATATCTATTTTTCCCCAGATGGCTTGATTTTCCAACATTGCTTACTGAGTAATCCTTTTCATACAAATGTTAAATGCCATGTTTATCCGTATACCAAGTTCTCGAAAATTCTTGAGATTGGACTTCCATTCTGCTCCACTGACAATCTGCCAATGTCCAAACTGGCACACCAGACTTTTTTCATCATTGTGTCTTTATGCTCTTCAATGCCTCATAGCATATATTGCTATTCTCTCTCTCTCTCTTTTTTTTTGGCATTTTTCTTATCTATTTTTAAGTATTTATTTTTCAAGTTGAACTTTAAAAAATTCCCGTGGGATTCTTATCTTTCCCAGAAACATTCTTTGAGTTTTCTTCAATGGCCTTCCTCTCCTTCACTTATCAAATATTTATTGAGCATTCACTGTAAGCCAGGAATCACTCTAAGTATTGGGGACGCACTAGATAATAACGAGAATTCCTTGCCTTCATGGAACCTAGAGTCTAAGGAGAGAAAAGAAATACAATGAAGAAGCTAAATAAGCCCAACTGAGCTTGTTAAAGAGTAGTAAGAGCTAAACAGATAAAATAAAGCTGGAAAAAGGGGTGTGAAATATCATTGTTGGTAGCTTTCAAATCAGATGCTCCTTGAAGCAACTGCTAAGAGACTCAGGTATGTGAGAGATTTGCTGGGAAGAAAGCAAGCGAAGAGGAACGGAGGAGGAAAAAGTAAAAGCACCTTCCGACACTTAAAAGTCTGACACCCACAAGACGAGAGAAAAAGATGGAGAAATGGACAAGGGGCAGGGAACAGGTGAAAAGAGCTTCTGACTGTGCAGCTCTGAGGCCATGGCCATGATGGCCATGGGGCCATGCAAGGATTGCACTTGAGAGAGCCCTGGGCTCTGCCATGCCTGCTCACTGGCTGGGAGCAGCTGTGGAGGCGTGGCCTGTGCGTGGCCACTGCAGGCATCGGGTTCTAAGTTGCTGAGGAAAAGGTGAATGGCGAGTGTCTGCAGCTGCCACAAAAGGGGAAAGTATTAACATTTATGATAGGTTGGCTTTCAAGTTGAGTGCATTTACCCTGTACATGTCTTATTTATCCACAACTATTCTATAATTCTGGTTGATATGAATTCGAGGTTTTCTTCAGGTGTTTGAAAATTAATTACTGCTAGCATGCAATACATCTAATTTTTGGATATTTATTTCTGTAACCTACCACCTTGCTGAATCCCCATTTGATCTGGTTCTTATGTTGAAATGCCCACAGTGTTGAGAACATCATCACAAACAGTTTTGTCTCCTCTGAAAACTCTGCTTCAGGTCTTCTCCTTATTGGCAAATCAAGGCTGACATACTGTGACCACAGTGGGTATGTTCACGTCCTTGGGACTTTTTTTAGGCTGTATCCTTAAGGATTGCACTAGATGGTCTATGCCAAGACATGTGAAAAAAATATTTCTGGATCTATTTTCTAAGAAAATCTAAATGACCAAATTTAACCTAGGAGGTTGATTGAGGTGCACTGTTTTCACAGCTTACAATACAACTGCACACCGTGGACTCTCGCACACTTTCTGCCTCCTGCCATCCGTGATTATGTCTTTGATCATTCTTGGGTTTTGTGGTTATGATTTTACTTACTCTTTTTCTTCATTAGGCTTCAAGACGTTTTTGGTTTTTTTATGGGTCTTTTCAAATAACCAGCTTTTTTTTTTCTTTTGAAAGATTTTTTAAATTTATCTTTAGAGAGGGAAGGGAGGGAGAAAGAGAGAGAGAGAGAAACATCAATGTGCGGTTGCTGGGGGCCGTGGCCTGCAACCCAGGCATGTGCCCTGACTGGGAATCAAACCTGCGACACTTTGGTTCACAGCCCACGCTCAATCCACTGAGCTATGCCAGCCAGGAAAACAACCAACTTTTGAAATATCTATTCTATCTGCATCTTTTTCTATTCTAATTTATTAATTTCTACTTTTATCTTCAGGATTCCTTGCTTCATTCCCTGCTTAATTTCATGTATCTTTCATAGGCTTTTAAAAGAGAAAAAAGTGGTACCTGTTTGTACCTTTTGGTGTGATAACATTAACCATCACAGGCAACGTGGGGCCGTGACCAAAGATGTAGACTCTGGCCCGGTGCCAACTGTTTGGGCTCGTATCCCAGCTGCACCTTCGCCAGCGGTAGGACACAAACAAGCATCCCCACATCTGTAAAATTAGGGCTGCAATTATAATAAGACATACTATACAGGGTTAGCATGATGATTACTTCAGCTAATATTTGAAAAGCTGTTGGAACAGGGCTTGGCTCATGGTAACTGCTATGTGATACATGAATAAATTACATTTATGCAATATGTTATCATTTTAAGTATATTTTATTGATTATGCTAATACAGTTGACCCCTATTTTTTGCCCCTTTATCCCCCTCCACCCTGCACCCCTCTTCCAGCATTCCCCCCTAGTTCATGTCCATGGGTTGTACATATAAGTTCTTTGGCTTCTCCATTTACTATACTATTCTTAACCTCCCCCTGTCTACTCTGTACCTACCATTTATGCTTCTTATTCCCTGTACCTTTACCCCCATTCCCTCTCCCCCTCCCCACTGATAACCCTCCATGTGATCCCCATAGTGTGATTCTGTTCCTGTTCTAGTTGTTTGCTTTTGTTTTTGTTTTTTTAGGTTCAGTTGTTGATAATTGTAAGTTTGTTGTCATTTTACTGTTCATAGTTTTTATCTTCTTTTTCTTAAATAAGTCCCTTTAACATTTCATATAATAAGGGCTTGGTGATGATGAACTCCTTTAACTTGACCTTATCTGAGAAGCACTTTACCTACCCTGCCATTCTAAATGATAGCTTTCCTGGATAGAGTAATCTTGGACATAGGTCCTTGCCTTTCATGACTTTGAATACTTCTTTCGAGCCCCTTCTTGCCTACAAGATTTCTTTTGAGAAATCAGCTGATAGTCTTATCAGAACTCCTCTGAAGGTAACTGTCTCCTTTCCTCTTGTTGCTTTTAAAATTCTCTCCTTATCTTTAATCTTGGGTAATTTAATTGTGATGTGCCTAGGTGTGTTTCTCCTTGGATCCAACATCTTTGGGACTCTCTGAACTTCCTGGATTTCCATGTCTAATTCCCTTGGCAGATTGGGGAAGTTTTCCTTCATTATTTTTTCAGATAAGATTTCAATTTCTTGCTCTTCGTCTTCTTCTTCTGGCACCCCTGTGATCTGGATGTTGGAATGTTTAAATTGTCCTGGAGATTCCTAAGCCTCTCCTCATTTTTTGAATTCTTGTTGCTTCGTTCTGTTCTGGTTGAATGCTTATTTATTCCTTCTGCTCCAAATCATTGATTTGTGTCCCAGTTTCCTTCCCTTCATTATTGGTTCCCTGTATATTTTCCCTTATTTCATTTTGTATAGCCTTCACATCTTACTTTATTTTGTTTCCATACTCGATCATTTCCATGAGCATCCTGATTACCAGTGTTTTAACTGTGCATCTGATAGATTGACTATCTCCTTGTCACTTAGTTCTTTTTTTCTGGAGTTTTGATCTGTTTGTTCACTTAGGCCATATTTTTTTGTCTCAGTGTACCTGTTCCATTGTAAGGGGAGGAGCCTTAGGCATTCACCAGGGCAGGGTAACCCACATCTCTACATTGCGGCACTGTATGTGGGAAAGGGGTGCAAGAGGGAACAATGCCACTTGCTCGGCTCTCACCCTGCTTTCAGTCACTTCCTCTGCTACCCACAAGTGAGTTGGGCCCTTCCAATGCTGACTCCCACGTGGGTGGGTTTGTATATGTTCTAGGAGTCCAAAGGTCCTTCCAGCAGAAACTGGGAGTTTCTCCCACTGCCACAACCCCCACAGGATTCTACAGCCAGAGGTTTTGAGGCTTTGTTTCCCCATGCTGGGACCCTGGTTTGTGCAGCCTGTCTCACTCCCCAGTTATTCTTCAGGTTTATCGCATGCAAACGTGGGACTGCTGGGTCCAACAGCCACCACTTTACCAAGCATCCTCTCCACCCTGGCTACCCATGTCTGCCCCTCCTATCGGTCTGGATGACTATTTCTTCTGTAACTCCTTGGTTGTCAGACTTCCACATAGTCTGATTTTCTGGCAGTTCTGGCTGTTCTTTTGTTTTTAAGTTGGCTGTACTTCTTTTGCTTGTGCAAGGAAGCAAAGTGTATCTACCTACACCTCCATCTTGGCTGGAAATACAATACTTTATCCTTTATGTGCAAAGCATTTTCATGTTAATTTTCTCCCTTAATTATCACAACAATCCTGCGAGGGAAACAATTGTCCTCCCTACATTATATATACTAACACTGTAATGCCAACAAGCTGACTTGCAGGAGACAAATTAGGGAAGGAAAGAGCCAGATCTTATGATCTTGTGATCAGGGTGTGGCTCAAAGCTCAAGTGACCTTTTCTGTTCAGGGGTCTTGGGTGGACACAGACAGAGAAGTCCATGTTTGGTCCAGGTTTAGGGCACTGACAGCATGGGAGCCCTTTGACTGGGTGGCAAATTTTCCAAGACTGGGACCAGCGGTTCAGTCCATTAAGAAGCGCTTTGGGGCTTCCAGCTCTGGGGCTTCCAAGTGCTGCCTCCAGCAGCAGGTAGAGGACAAACAAGACATGATACAGGTGCAGAACATGCGGCTTCTAGTCCTGGTCCTGCCCTGTCTTAGTCATGAGCAGAAGCAACATAGTTTACTCTACTGTGCCTTGCTTTTCTCAAATACAAGTAGGAGAAGAAAGAAAGAAAGAAAGAAAGAAAGAAAGAAAGAAAGAAAGAAAGAAAGAAAGAAAGAAAGGAAGGAAGGAAGGAAGGAAGGAAGGAAGGAAGGAAGGAAGGAAGGAAGGAAGGAAGGAAGGAAAGAAAGACAAGCTTGCTTTACATGGTCATTGTAGCATTTCAAAATATGTGCATGGCAGTGAAACATTTTGAAATCTCATAAAGTTTTTCACACATGCAAGGCGGTGTGCATGCTAAAGGTCTCTACCCCACCACTGTCATTGCTTTCACCACCGGTGAGTGAAAAGCAGATGTGCAAGCAGCTCCCAGACTTCGAGCCAGCCCCAAGTTCTTGGGCCCAGGAAACATCCTCCCACTCTTCCTCCACCAGGGACATCATTATTTTTTGTACTGGAGAGGAAATAACATCCATATATATCTGGACATAAGTCTAATTTCCAAATGCCTTCTTTTGAAGTGAAGCTTGGGTCGCGGAACACAACAGAATTTTCCACAGGCACTGTTTTCCACGGCACACCCAAAACCAAGCAGAAAGAGAGGGAACCGAAAACATCCTTTGGCATTTCGCTCTTCCTTCTGCTGTAAGAGTGTGGGCCACCTGGGGAAAATAATCGTACGAGGAGGGAAGGAGGCAAATCCAATTCTAGGTCACATTACCAGAACTGTTTCTATAAATACACATTTCTCCAGAATCTAGGAAGTGTTCCTTGACATCTTTAGACATGTTAACTCGTTGTATTTTGGTTTCATTTTTTTCCAACGAGAGCTGAATCTCTTTGTTAACTATGCAGTCTTTTCTCGATGAAAGCTACGTTCGATTTTCCTGAAGGTACAGGATGGAAACTGGAAGGAGATGCATAAATCACAACTACAGGACGGGCAGGTGAAGGCAGAAGACTGCAGCTCTGCCGTGTTCCAAACTGAATCCCCTTTAAGCTCGGCGGGGAGATGTGAGCAGCTAGACTTTAGAGTCCTCCTCCTTCTGCAAGTGTGAGAGAGAGGAGTTGTTTTCTGCGTTTCATTCCTCCCCTGCTGTACGTGTGGGGGAAGGAGGGGAGGAGAGAGGGGTTAGGAGGGGGAGAGACAAAGAAATCAGGTTCCGGTGCATGGATCGAAGAGGACCCGGCTGGACTCACACTTTGAGTGCAGGGTAGCAAATGTCTTTGGCCACCTCTGGGGGTCGGCGAGGCCCCACTCCAGCCTACTCTTAGGCTGCTCTTAACCAAATTATTTTATCTTCAGGATTCCTCGATCCATTCCTTGTTTAATTTAATTTTATTTTTCACAGGCTCCCTAATGAGGAAGGTTATAGCATGCCAACTTCTCTGCCCTGGTCAGACCACAGTGGAACATGCATAGACCTGAAAACCAGCAAGGAGTGGGAGAGTGAACTAATAATTATTGGGTAGCCCTGGCTGGTGTGGCTCAGTGGATTGAGCACCAGCCTGCGAATCAAAGGGTCACTGGTACAGTTCCCAGGCAGGGCACATGCCTGGGTGGCAGGCCAGGTCCCCAGTTAGGGTTGTGCAAGAGGCAACCACACATTCATGTTTCTCTCCCTCTCTTTCTCCCTCCCTCCCCCCTCTAAAAATAAGTACATAAATTAAAAAAAAATTTAAGTGTTAGGTGTTACTACATATCAGACACTTGTTTGTGGAGATACATACACAAATCGCATTTAAGTGACTAGAAAGTTCCATGAGAGTGAAGATTTCTGCCTGTTTTGGTCATGTTACATGCCCATTGCCTTGCCCATGGTGAGTGGACCAGAAGCATTTGTGAAAGGAAGGAGGGAACCTTTACAACTCAGTGGGCGTGGAATAACGATGGGTTTTGTTTTAAGGAGAGAACGCTGTGTTTCCGGGACACTATAGAGCGGGAGAGGTGGGGTTCAGACCCCGGCGTGCCTGGGCCCCACAGCGGACGTCTCTCAGGACTCCGCGCTGTCCTCACGGAACAAACCAGAACGCCCACTGGGAAAAGGGTGGACGGGGAACCAGAAATCCCGTTCTGCACAGAACCACTGAGGAGGGGAAGCGCGCATCTGAGTGAAGGCAAGGCACACCCAAGGCAACAAGCTACGGGAGCCCCTCTCCCCTTCCTGGGCTTCTCTTCTTCACTGGCGAGATGAAGGCATCAGATCAGACCGGACTGCAGGTAACCAGTGCACGTGCCTCTGCTGTGCAGCTCATCTCCCACGACAGACGTCACTCACGGCCCTGGCTGGGCGTGGCTTCCTAAATACTCTCGACATGCAGCCCCGCCCATTCACGACTGCAGTGGCCACGGCTGACAAAGGCTCTTCGACTCCTCTAGTCTGCATAACCTCTAACGGCCCTCAGCTTTATTTCTGCCCGTAAATTCATCCCTGTCTCTATCTTGCTGTGTATGTATTGACACACCAAGACACCACAAGCGACACAAGTCTCCAATGTGCTCCGAGAGCAGGAGCAGAAAAACCAGGTCGCCTGGCAACTCGGGGTTTATCCTTATGGAGTCCTCTGCTGAAAGTGTCTTCCAGATAGAAAAAAATGTGTTAACTACAAATCGTTTGAATATTATTGATAAAAGACCCCCCTTTCTAAGACTAAAACAATATTAATCACAAATACTGCATTTAAGGCCAAGAGCTGGGTCAGGTCTTAGATTTAAAGTATTGCCCTCATCGATTAGCTGCTAGTCAACCTTTCCTTGAGTTACACATACAGTGAGGATGGCCGTGAAATAAGATAACACATCAAAAATAACATGATCTGGACGTATCAAGTCTGGATCCAGCAACTTTCAAGTTGTGTTTTTATGGTAGCCTCACAGCTGGGTATCTGGCTTTTAATGGGTTAGGAAGAGAGAATTCCACATTGATTATTTTTTTCAAGTTTACTTTCTAATAATGCAAATAGCCCTTGGGAGCGCATGAAATATTCCACCGATGCTGTCAAAGTATAAAACTTAAATTTGTTGTTTAGAAATTCTAACATTGGCCTGGCTGGCATAGCTCAGTGGATTGAGTGCGGGCTGCAAACCAAAGCATTGCAGGTTCGATTCCCAGTCAGGGTACATGCCTGGGTTGCAGGCCATGGCCCCTAGCAACCGCACATTGATGTTTCTCTCTCTCTCTCTCCCCCTCCCTCCCTTCCCTCTCTAAAAATAAATAAATAAAATATTCAAAAAAAGAGAATATATTAGAAATTCTAACACTTGTTGCTCTGTCAGAATCCCTGATGGCTAACAACAAGAATCAACGCTGGTTGACATACACGGAAAGGGAATGTATAGAAAGGTATTGGGCATTCAAGCATTGCCCCTGAGGTCTGGAGAACTAGACTCAGAAAGTGCTAAAGGAGTCTCGAGTGCAGCCTAGATCCTGTCCCATCACCACAAGCCACGTGCCCCCGCCCCCTGCCGCAACGCTGGACTCGGTTCCCCGGGTACTCACTCCTGCACCACTCCACCCTTGAGTCCAGCAGAGCCGCCGCGAATAACGTCTAACTGCTGCTGCCTCTTCTATCATTTTCTCATGAATAAAATTTCTGGGCAAAATCTTCTGATTAGTCACACTCACATGTTGATCCAGAATCTAGCAATTAGCCAGAAGACACAGAAAACACCTACCCCACTCCTCGGACTTCTGCTCAAGTAGGAAATGTCCATTCAGGAGCTGGGCAGCGGCAATGACGAACGCCCACGACACCTGTTAAAATAAAATGCCCAGATGACTACAAAGTGGTTTTCATATCAGCAAAACACCCCACTAACAAATAACTATAATTTATGGAGCAGCTACTTTCTTTCAGGCAATGCACTGGGTACTATATGGAATCTCCTTCATCTCATTTAATCCTTCGTAACACCCCCAATAAGACAGACATTACTATCCCCATGTTAGGGTCAAGGGAAAAGTCATTTTCCCGGGCATCACCAGAGCCAGCATTAAGGGTGTCTGAAGCCAGCACTTGCGAACCACGTTGTCTCTGCACGAACATTGCCACGGTGGCTGGGTCGGGGGTGGCCCATGCCAGGCATACGATGACTGCTTGGTTTGGCCCTTCCTTTCACCAGACATTCATTCAATGAGTACTTCCTACGTGTAAGCCACCATCATAGGCATCATGGGAAAACTTAATGTGGTCAGAGCCCAGGTCAATCTCTGACTACAGCTTGGAGGACAACGAAATACACGAGAAGTCACACCCTGTGAGTCTCTTGAGGAAGACGGCTGCGACTTTCTGACTCCCCTTGTGTCCCCAGTGCTTCCTGGTGTACTCTCAGTAAATATTTAACCAATGGATAAAACGGGCTAACATTTAATCAGCACTTACGTCCAGCTCTCAAGAGATAAGTACCATTATCTCCATCGTGAACACCGAACACAGTGGCTGAGAGAGGTGCGTTTGCCTCAGGTCACAGGTGAGTAGGGGGCGTGGTCAGGATGCTAACCTGTGAGTGCTGCACGTTGCTAGGGCTGAGGGCTGCATTTTCAGGTTGACTGTGCTTGAGAGAGCGTGCTGGCGATTGCAACCCGGGCTTCCCTTCTACACCCCACAACATCCATGGGAAGAGAGGGCACCCTTTTCCATGGCTGTCTTAAGAGAGAAGAAATATCTTTTTCAAAATTCCCGGACAGATCCCCTCACCTCCTTGCATCTAATTGGCAGGAATTGGTCATATGCCGTTCCTAAACTGATCCCTTTAGCCAAAGCAAAGACGTGAGTTATTGGCCTTGGGTAAAGCGGGGAGACCAGGTTCAGGGAAATAACGGGGAAGGTGAAGGAAAACCTTAAGAGGTTCAAGCCCTGCGTCTGAAGGGAGGGAGGTTCAACTTCCCCTGGAGCATGTGGGCTCTTGGCAGATGGAGGAAAACCTGAAGGTAAGTTGGGGTATTCTCAGGAGGGGCAAAGGGCAGGTGGGTGCTCCTTGGGCAACTGACTATATGTCCACGATAAAGTCCCACAGAGCTTCCCACAGCTCTCAAAACCAAGTCCAAGTGCTTTCCAAGTCCAAGCACTACAACTGCCTCCACCACTGACTGGCTTTCAATCTGCCTTTCCAGGCTCACCTCCAGCTGCTGCATGTCAGCAGTTCCCTAGAACTATTCACTCTTCTCTACAAGCATGACTCTGCCCGTCCCTTGCCTTTGCCCATGCCATCCTGTGCAGGACAGCTTTTCAACACTCAGTAAGAATGGTGAGTCTGGTAGGAAACCTTTTCCGAGCACTGCTACCTACTACCGCACTGCATCGGAGAGAGGCTGCTGGAGCTGCAGTTCTGAAGTATCCCCCTCAGGGGGCGCTGTCCACACAGGTCCCCTCTGCCCTGTCCTTCACCCCAGGGGCCTGGCCCAATGCCTGGAAAGTAGGCGGCTCCAGTCTAAAGAAAATAAGGAGTGAACAAATGCTAATGTGATACTCTCTTTCAACTTGGTGTCTGTAACCCCATAAAAAATATAAGATGGGAGGGGGCCGGGGGTGGGGGGGTGGTTGGGACCATGTCTCTTGTTCACCTTGGCATCTATCACAGTATCAGACACATTCCAAGGGTTTAATAAATATCTGTTGAATGCGTATAACACACAGGGTTTAAAGCTGCCCCCAAAATCTGCACACACGCTGTTTTTCCCATCATACCTATTTCCTTCGTCGGGGAAATAATATTGCTCATAGGAACACAGAAGAAATCTAGGCTTTATTCCAGACAGCTTTGCACAACTTCAGTTGCTGGAAAGAGGCAAAAACCCCCAAGCCACATGATTTTGTATTTAGAATATTAATTTTCCCTTGGCCATGCAGAAGAGGCAATATTTTCCTTAATAAAATGCTCTTGTACTAATTTCTATTTGTATGCGAAAGCAGCCATCGGTTTAACACCTGGAGACACCCTCCTCTCTTGCACATTCATGGTGGCACAGCAGAAGAAGGGGAGCGGCGTCCGATTTATTACGCATAAACAAAATGAATAAGATAACATTTTATTAGTTGGAAGCCATTATAAAAACAGCCATAAAACAGTACAAGCAGACGAAGCCCTTATCGATAAATCCTCAGAAGTTGAGGGCCCTGGTGCACGTGGCAATGATAAAAAAAGATAATTAAAAGGATAGCGTGGCAGAACTGTATCGTTTTATCAAGCAGCAGCCTTCTAACAATAGAAAACATCAGGGCAGGGCTGGTCTGTGAATCTCTCTCCTTCGTGGAAAAGAAAGGTGTCTGACCTTCAAGTTGCTTTCGATAATGGGAGAACAATCTGTTTTGTAGTTTGTGCCACATCAAGACAGGGAAATCCAGACGAGACATGGCTCTCCTTTAAAAAGCAATAGCTAATTTTTAAGTCTTGTTTCTGGTGCTGAGCAGTAAACGGCTCTATGAAATCAGCCAGGCCCGGTCTACCAATTACAGTTGGTACTATGACTAATAGCCATAGGTGGCAAAGCCAGTTTCCTTGAAGAAAAAAGCCAGCTTTTCTTCAAGAGACTCTTGGTGTTTCTTTCCTTGACTGAGAATCTTCATTTCGTTTTAGAAAATCCTTACGGCACATTGCAAATACTTTTTTTTTTTTTTATAAAGCATCACAGGGAAACACAGAGACTTCAGAGGTTTTTCATTTCCCAGAGAGCCACAGTCAGTTTTTAGAAAGTAAATGGTGTCCCCCGCCCCTTCCCCTCCCCCCAGGGTCATGCTTCCCCTCCCCACACATCACCCCCTCCCCACAGCCTGGTCATTTTCATATGAGTCACCGCCTGGGCTTTGTTCTATGGAATAACATTTTCTCCCGGGAGTCTGATCATGCAAAACACTCCCCGCCGAGGGAGTGGAAATTTACCCAGGAGGAAACCTGATCAGAATGTTTAAAGACTTGACGAGCTCCTTCTCCTGAACTCCTCCCAAATTTCTCAGAGAATCATAAACAAGCCACACATTAAAGGTTTATAACACACGGAAACAGCAGACACAATGAGCTACGGTCTAATTCAGAATGAAAACGGACCACGAGTGGCTTCTTTCCGGTATTTCTTCGGGTGCTCTGGCCTCCACCACGATGCCGGCTCTCTCTCTTCCTCCTCTCTGTTCTGGTTTATTGTCGCTGCAGTGGTCGGGCTGATCGATGCATCAACCGTCTTCTAAAAACAACTAACTGCCAGATACTCAATAACTTATGTTAAGCCAAGTAGCTATTATTTTGCAACATTTTTATAAACTCAGAAGTATTTTCTGTAGTGCAAGAGACATCGATTTGCCACTAAAATAATACATGGGCTCATAAATGGCATGAATCAGAAGGAAGGCTGGCTGTGACTTCTTTATAAAATGTCTTGAAGGTCCCTGGCCAGTATGGCTCGGTTGGTTGGGGGTTGTCCTGCAAACCAAAAGGTCTCATTCGATTCCTGGTCAGGGCGCGTGCCTGAGTTTTGGGTTCAGTCACTGATGGATGTTTCTGTCTCCTATCAATGTTTCTCTCCCTCTCTTTCTCCCTGCTTTTCCCTCTCTCTGGAATCAATAAAAGAAAAAAAAAACAGTCTTGGAGCAAGACTCTGCAACATATACACACATATATAGCATATAAAGGAAATGATAATGAATGTAATGTAGTATTCATACATATACATGTATACATATGTGTGCATACTTATATACATAAGATTTTTTTGAAAGAGGAAAGCTAATGATCATGGAAGACATGGGAAAGTAGCCCAGCCCAAGAACTTTGCTTCTCCTTGTTAACATTTGCCAAATGATGATGCAAAAAGAATGTGACATTTCACCCCAGGCAGCTCCCTGCTGCTCACCGAGAGGGCCCGGACAGAGCTGGCAAGCCCTGGCTGACTTGAAGCTCCCTCCGTCTGATGGCCAAGGAGCAGAGGCCTCACGGCCCCTGGGCTAGACTTTTGTCATCATCTGCTATTATTGAGAACATTGTTATCTAGGTTTTCAAAAGTGCACTTGTCATACACTTTACTAAATAGTGTGTAGAGTTGCACAATGTAGGCCTATATAAAAACCCTGTTAAAAATTTCCAAGTTTGCAAACTGGAAGAATAAGTGAGTGGCTCGCTTAATTTATTTTAATCAGTTATATCAGGAAAATGCAATGCTATTGAAGGGAAACCTTTGCAGAAGCAGAGAGCAATTATGCGCCGTGCATAGAGTCCTCTTTTTAAAAGAGACCATGTGTGCAGCATGAAAAAAGCTCAGAGATGTCAATCATCCTGCTTTCAAATTCCTTCGGTGTGGCTTTTAAACAGTGCAAAAATTAGAGAAAGCAAAAGCTATTTCTCTGAAGATTCCGAGCAGCTGTTCTTTGCACTTCTTGAACATTCTCGATATAAATGTGTTTTCAGAGGTGCCTGTTTGTAAAAGTTACGGCAGTCATGCTCTTCCCCTTGTTTCACATAGATATCGTCACATCATATCTTAAGGAGGATAGCTCACCAGAGGTCCCTTGAGTGAGCTAAACTTGCAGTGAATTTGAGCCTGGGGTCCCCTCCCAACCCCACAACCGATGAGTAACATCACAGTATGCAGAACAATGGCCTCAGCGTTGGGAAGATGATGGCAATGGTGCCAGATGGCAGCCTGTTTAAGGGGAATTTGTTATATTCTGAAAGATATGGGTGGGAGGCAGGTAAGAGAATTTTGCAACAGGTACCACAATTCCAAACACGAGTCTAGGTGCTCGCTGCTGCTAAAGCAAACAGAGAGCTCTCCCGGATCTGGGCAGTGCTACAGTGAAGCGAATGCCCTTTGCACGCAGAAAAAAAATCACGTTTCCTTTCCACCTGATGTGAGTACATCAACTCCGAGCTCAATACAGAGCTGAAGCCTCTTAAGATATAATAGTGACTTCCAACCTGCTACGATGTGATTAACAAAGACCTTTGATTAAACGTGGGAACGGAAATGGCCGGAAATGGCCCGTGACAGGGAAATTCCTCGAGTTCGGTGGGCAAATGTGCATTGTTTCATAGATTCTTAGGTTTGGGTCATATTCTGGCCTGTCGCAGGGGAACTTGTGTAGGTTTTATGATTATTAGAAATGCTACCAGCAGGTTGCAACTTTGAACAAACAGATCTCCTGGAAAAAATGAATAACCTCAAAGCACAGGGACGGTTTCCTAACAGCAGCAGCCCCCAGCTTAGAAATGGACCGCATTCCAGAAGTTCACCAGGCAGCCAGTGGTTTAGCACTCAGAAAGCATTTTCTGACAGCAACAGTATCATCCATCGTGGCTGGCTTCTTAAGGTAGCCGAAAACCCTATTTAACTCATCACAAACCAGAGGTAAGTGTTAATGCTAAAGTAGCATTATGTTAAATATATCATTCGACCACTTAAGATACTGAAATTAGGGCCCTGGCTGGTGTAGGTCAGTGGATTGAGTGCAGGCTGCGAACCAAAGTGTCGCAGGTTCAATTCCCAGTCAGGGCACAGGCCTGGGTGGCAGGCCACAGCCCCCAGCAACTGCACATTGATGTTTCTCTCTCTCTCTTTCTCCCTCCCTTCCCTCTCTAAAAATAAATAAATAAAATCTTTTTTAAAAAAGGTACTGTAATTGGGGAGACAGATATTTTAATGTGGAAGTCAGGCTGGTGAGAGAGGATCTTCCCAACAGCTCCCCTAACCAGTGACAAGTTACCGAGCATCAGGAAGGCACAGGAACCTACCTGCATAATAAGCATTTGTTGACTCTGGACAATTCTACCATTGCAGAAGGACAGGCATCTTTAAATGTTGTTTATTCCCCATTTATTTTGTATCAGATAACAAATCGATGGTGTATCTCACCATGCATCAGCTGTGTGACCTTGGACAATTACATACTCTCTCTGTGCCTTAGAGGTTGTTGTGAAAATAAACGAAATCGTTTTCTGGAGGAGACGTTCGCTCCTTGCCTCAACCCATTTCCCACTCCTGCTCTCCCAGCTCTGCCCCTGATTTTCACTGGAGAATGCCCTCTGCACGCAACCCCCATCCGGATGGCAGGAGTGGCCCCTTATCCCTGCCCCTGGGCAGAGCGTGTGACCTGGGCCTGCCCATCAGAGCTGGCTTTAGCTATGATGCCAGGTGACTGCTGTGCAGGTGAGCCACCTGAGCAGGTCCAGTAAGATTCAAATGGTTTCCCCCGGGAATGTTGAGGCAGAAATACTTTGCTCTGCTGGGTTTGAATCTGGAAAGTGATAGCTTCCAGGGCGCCTGGCAGCCATCTTTGTTTATCCACAGGGGACCTGTAACGTATCTGGAAACACCTCTGGTTGCCATGACTCTGAGAATGGGGGTTCGCTATTCTTGGCTAGAGTGCAGAGGCCAAGCTGCTAAACACCCACAGTGAGCAGGATGGGCCCCCCACGACGAAGCATACTCGGGCCCCAAATGTCAGTAGTGCTGAGGCTGAAAGCCTGTTCTAACTACAGGGCTCCACCGAACAACGTCAAAGCAGTGGGGCCAAGAAGTGGAGAAGAACAGACTCCTGGTGACGCTGTTTGGTTCACACCTCACTTGATTTCCTGTCACCTACGCCCAAAGAGCCTTTGTTGACAAAATTGGGAAGTGTGGGGCAGAGGGAATGACATAGAGCAGGCACCCAATAGGGGGTGGGTATTTTCATTCGAAGTTTCCACTCACAAAGACCAGGATGGGGGAATCCAGGGTGGCAACTTGTTTACCATCGGCTGCTTGTGGAGCAGAGGCTATCCACGTGAGAATCGAGTTTTAGCTCCTCCCTCTTCCAGGCCTGTGCTCTGTTCTCAATGCTTTCCGAGTTTCTGAGCCTACTCAGGAGAAAACGTACCTCCAAGAGATAACGCCGTTTTTGTCCAGAATTTGCAGTTTTCTCTGGTTTAAAGTTCACATTTTCTAGAGGCTCATACATCTGCTGAGAGCCTGAGAAACGCAAAGAGTGAAAGGCTTCTACAGACATTGTTTTCTTTTAAAAGTAACGACAGTCTGTTCAATGCAAACCAGGATGGCAGTATAAAAACCGCTTCATAAAGTAACATTCAGAAGCAAAAGAGTTCTTTATACTTTGCATTTTTCTTTTCAGTTCGTGTGCTTTTAGGATGTATTGTGGCAGCAGACTGGGTGGTTTCGTAGCCTAAACTTGTTGACAAGAAAAGTTGAACACCCTTTTTTTAGGTGTTTGATGTCGCCCTCTTCTCCAATGGCAGTTGAAAGATATATATGTGTGGATTTGTAGAAATTAGATAGATAGATAGACCGACCACTTGACCAACTAAAAATAATTATCACATTTCTTGTTTCACAATTCTATAGCATTGTGGCCATAAGTTTCACAGTATTTTTGCTTTAATAACAGTTTTCTGCATTTTCATTCGTCCATAAGAAATGAATATGTTACACTAAGAGATATTATATAAATGAGGCCATTATTTAAAATGAGAAACTTCTCTACTAACAGCATCACTATTTGTAGCATATAAGACTAAATAAATGTCTCCCAGGAGTGACTAAATGCAAAATAAAAAGTAACCACTCCACTTTAATAGTTTAAGAAATGCTATTAAACATAATGGCTTCTTGACATTCAAGTAGCACTATGTTTTAAGTGATCTTCATTTTTAAAGAACTACTTTATTTTCATTTTAAATATTGATGGCAAATCAAGTTCTCCGGAGTGAGGAACCAGAGGAAAAAAAGATTTACTGAGAAAATAAATTCCCATGGACTCCGGAGTTCCGAGGTGCATTTTTTTTAATTTTGTTTCTGTTTGTTTGTTGTTGTTTTTTTTTGTTCTCCTGAGGCTATGCAGTAACATCATATAAATGAACAACCTGAAAAAACTGGCGGAGCGATCTCGTTTCTCAAGATGTTCTCCAATCCCTGACCAGATCCCCGCCTTCCTCGCTTTAACCTTAAGGGGGAGCTCTAACCTCCCTCTATCGAGGACGCAGGAAGAATAACAGGCCCCCGTGGTGTCACCCTACAAAGTGACGCCCACGGGAAGGAGATGAGCCTGGCCGAGGAGGGAGAAAGGGAAAGAGAGATCTTCAATGAAAGTAGTGACCCCTTGCTTTTCTTATCCCTCTGCAGACCAGCACTGGAATCAAGCTCTGACTTGAGAGCAGCTAGGAAGTGGTGAGCATTCCCAGACCCGATGTTAGCCTAAAATTATGCGAAGGGCACTTTTGAGATCTGGCTCTCGTCTCACGGCAGTTCTCCGGGTTGAAAGAAGAAAACCCCGGGGAGGAATCCTACGCAGCGCGCTGGCATTCCTTGTGCTATATCGCAAGAGCTCGACGGTACCTGACCAGGTGAGGATACGGAATAAGCAAAGACAGACCGTCGCTCCGAAATGAGGGACACGTTCAGTTGATTATAAAAGGACGCCAGAGCAAAGAGATACAAATCTCCGCCCGCTGGCTCTCCGAACACAGGGCCCGGGTCTGCCCGATTCCTCGTGGTGTTACCAGTCTCGACGGCAGGGTTTGGTCCATAGCAGAGGCACAATCCACTGGCCACTCGCGCAGGAAAGCAGAATGAAATCAGAATGAAAGATTTTTAGCAACCCAGCTAGTCTCCCTGGATTTTAGTTTTCTTACAGCCAGAAATGTGAGAGACAAAGTAAATGATTCATCCGGTCTCTCGTATAGAGAGTTAAGCATACCAATCACACAATTTACAGAGGTGTGTTCAGAGCTATGACAGCCAGCTATACTTCATAAATGTCTCTTGAAGCCGTAGTTGGGGAAAATAAAAGACACAACGTTATTTATCGGATTAAGTACTTCTGTCTTATTCGAGGCAATACCAAACCCTGCCCCATGCCACCTCTAAAGAGATCTCTGTTCTGGCAACCATCGACCAGGAGATACTTTTATCTTGTGGTCCACACCATTATTTGTCCAGAATTCTCAACACTTTCATTCTTGGCTCACTGAACAGCCATATTCCATACTGTACAACAGGAAAAAAAATTTGCCAAACCAGAAAAGTCCCACAGAGAAAAAGTCCCCTTTGCGTGGCATGGCAGCGAGACGTGTACAGGTTTGGGAGTCAGATCTGTGAGACCGTGAATTCCATTCGGATACGTGAGTTCTCTGAGCCCGGGTCTCCTCCTCTGTGATATGGTAATAGTCCCTGCATCATTGCGTTGGGAAGATAAAATGAAATGATGTATGTGAGATGTATGCCCGCAGTTAACACTCTGCATAGCGGACACTCTGCAAAGCGCTAATGAGTAATAGCTGTTGTTATTGTTTAAGGCCCCTTCACTTTCTGATACATCAAGAAAGAAATGAGTTAAAGCTTAAAACAGGTGGGAGTGAGCTCTCTTTGAAGATGGGAAATTGAAAGAACTGAGAAAGAGACTAATTTAGAATCGAAACATCCGGAGCCCCTCTCCTACCCACCGAATGTATCATCTTGGACAAGTCGCTGTCTCAGACCCTGCTTCCCCTTCTGTGAAACAAGATGAATGGCAGGCCCCTGGAAAGCACTCCGCAAATTCTGAAGTGCCACTTAAATGTTCGGTGCTCACGTCATTCTTACAGTAGCTAAAGTGGTTCAAGGGCACACTGATAACACAGGCGCACAAAGCTGCGTCGTATCTGTAGATAGATGGGAGGCATTAATTAGCTAAGCATTTGCCATGTTGACGACATTCTGGAACTGGAGAGAGAGGGACCTTTTTCCATCAAGTATTTTTGGGGGACAATCAGGGAGCAAAGAGAGTGGAGCTAGGCAGCAACCAGCTGCAGCTTCTTGCAGAGCAGTGGCAGCCTCACTGAGTGGGGAGAGGAAGTGCAACGTGCTGGGATTGTGCTGTACTCGGAATGATTCCCTTTAGCTGCAGTCGTAGTGTAATCTCTGATTTCAAAGGAAGCTCCTTAGCCCTGGCTGGCGTAGCTCAGTGGATTGAGCACGGGCTGCAAACCAAAGTGTCGCAGGTTCGATCCCTAGTCAGGGTACATGCCTGGGTTGCAGGCCATGGCCCCCAGCAACCACACATTGATGTTTCTCTCCCTCTCTCTCTCTCTCTCTCTCTCTCTCTCTCTCTCCCTCCCTTCCCTCTCTAAAAATAAATAAATAAAATCTTTAAAAAAAAAAAGAAAGAAGCTGTATTTGTTAAAAAAAAAAAAAGAAGCTCCTTTTATAATTCCAAAGTACTTTATGTCCCTACACATATTTAAGAACGTCCCGTAGCAGAAGATCAAGCAAACACATTTCGGCAGCAGAGAAATTTGCTGAAGCCCCTTCAAACCATCACACAAACATGGAGGGAAGCACGATCCTTCCTCTGTACACACGGAGTGCATCAGAGTTTACCTCTGAGGTTAGCCGGGAACCTGTCTTCATCAGAGATGTCAATGTTGTCACCAGGTTCTCAAGAATCCACAAATCGCTATTCACAAACCCGCCCTCACTATCTGACAAATGCTGGCACTCCTCAGCAAACGTGGATGAGACGAGAAGGAGCACTCTGCAGGGGATGAGTGACAAGTTGGGAGGAGCCGACAGTCCAGTGAAGGGGCAGTCGAGGGCCATTAAGCCTAGCCAGTCATTAATCTCCAGGAAATGCTCAGAGCCAAGGTCATTATTGCTATTATAAACTAAAAATGAAAAGAAAAAAAAAGATGGCACGTCTTCTTTTTTTATGGGTGATACAATTTCAATTGGCACTATTGAGCATTTCTAGAGATTTAATTAAGCAATCAGATTGCTTGAGCGGTCTCAATATTCAGTGCCTTTTATAGAGTTCTTTAATGACTGTGCATAGAATTATTCTGGATATTTTATGGACCATAGCAAGTGAAGTTTTATGTCTTCCCAAGAATACAGTGAACCTTTCCACTATTTTTCCAGCTTAAACAAAGTTTTTTGTTGCCATCGTTGCTGTTGTTTGGGGCTTGGATCTTAGGTTTGTGTCTAGAAAAGTATAGCCAAAAAAATTAGAGTGAAGATAATTTATTAAAACCAAAAAGCGTTTGACTTTGCTTCTTCACAGTTCATTCCAGCGAGTGAAACAGCAGTGAAATGGAGCACCCGTGTCTGGTAAAACAAAGAGAGGCAGCACACTTACTACTGTATTCATTCATTCGCCTTTTAGGGCACAGGGAAATAAACAGTATTCAGGGGACGGAGGAGATAGCCATGAATAGAGCCTGTAACAGCCACATCTACGCAGCATAGCACAATGATTAAGGGGACTGACTTTGGAACTGACTGCCAGGGTTCGAATCTTCACATATTCACTGACCAGCTAATGAGATCTTGGGTAAATTTCTTAACCTCTCTGTGCCTCAATCTTTCATCTTTAAAACATAGTTAACATAGGTCCTTTCTCTTTGGCTCTTACAAAGACTGAGTGGGCAATACTCATGAAAGCACTTAAAACACGCAGGTAATAGGAACTGTATAGGCATTAACCATTGTTATTACATGCTTGTGCACAGACACAAATCAATAGGGAAGGGAACAAATTAATAAATAAGGTGTTTGTAATAGTGATAAATGGCATCTAAAAATAAAATGATGCAAAGTGATTGGAGTAGGGATGAATTTATTGGGAAATTTTTCTCTGAGAAGTGACATATGTGCTTAGCCCTGAATTATTAAGGTCTCAATATTATCAGGGAGAACCATTCCCCACAGGAGAAATGCCAAAGGCAAAACACCATGAAGCAGGACTGAGTGTGCTGCACTTGAGATACAAGAGCCGAGTGGCTGGAACGTGGAGAGAAAGTGGGGAGTGGCCCACATGAACTTGAAGGAGTATCAGGGACCCTAGAGGGCTGTGTGAACCAAACTAAGGAAATCTAGTTACATATCGACTGTCTGTAATTTCTATAATACCTTTGACTGGTCATGTATGTCCAATTATTGGCCTGGCAAAAGTATAGGTAGGAACATTCCGAACTCAGTCAGGGTTTGGACTTTATGTTAAGTACAACAAAAACCATTACAGTAGGAGAAGGGAATATGTGTCTCATAAGCAGATTTTGTGTGTTTGAAAGCTAACTCCAGGGGCTATGCAGAAAATAGGGAGGAAGTATTGTATACTGGTTTGTTATGATTTCAAAGCTACTTGTTTAAAATTTAAGTGAAGTTGTTTTGATCTGAGGGTTTGTTACATTGTCAAGGCCACATCAGGCTTATCAAAATTGTTGTGCTAATCAACAGGAACATCTGTAGGGGTTACTGTGACGTAATGGACATTTTTAGTTTAAACACAAGGATTGGAGAGGACTTACCCAGAGCTTTGGGTCTGGGCAATGCCACTCTTTGCTTCTCTGAGTTGTTCTCCAAAGACCATGGGGCGTCAGCTCCTGCTGGACTGAGGTTTCTCTTTGGGGGCAGCGGGGAAGACCCTGGAGGAGGCCCGTGGAGGGACCATAGCGATGTCCGCTAACACCAGGCCCTCCTGGCACTCACATCGCGCTCTTGCCACCAGGGTTTTGTTTTGCGCTGACAGTTGAACATCAGCTCTTGGTGGGCTAAGCCAAGTCTTCGGAGAACTGGCTCCTAGAAAGCCACACCTCAACTAAATTTGGACTTTATTTCTCTCATCTCTCCTTTGCCTGGAACAATAGTCTGATTAATCCAGCACTGGTTTGGAGGACATGATTTCTTCATCGGCTTCTTCAGAGACATCCTAGATACTATTGGCTTATTATTACTATAAATTATAATTCCCAAAGTGAACCTGTATTCAATTATCGGCAAAGACAGTCTCAGCCTCTGAGCATAATTTGCTGTCGATAAAGCAGGAGGGTGCAGAAGGAGGGAAGAGGGATATTGGTATGAACAATTCAAATGTGTGGATTGTGTGACAGTGACCGATTCGATCCATTTCTCCTCATTTGGCCTAACTCACAATCACTGAATGCCTGTTGTCCTTTGCAGGGTGGGCGAAATACGAAGTTAAATAAAATAGGCCCCTGCACCGAAAGAGCCTGGATTCAGTGGGGAGACGGACGATAAAAGTGGAAGTTCTGTAAGTCCTGGTGAGCTGTTCTCTCTACAAAAGAAGAAGTTAGATCCACTTGAGCGGAGAAGGTCAAGAAGGGCTTCAGAAAGGGAACAACACTAGCTAGGAACCTTGGCGTACGAAGAGGGGGACGTGGACATTCTCACCAGAGGCTGCAAGGCTGCAGAGTGAGTAGGGAAATGGAGGTGTGAATGCACCGGCTGAGCTGGGAACTGCAGGTTGATGAGTGCGGTTGAGACGTGGGCTACTCAGTGTGAACGAGGGGTCAGCCGGGGAGGTGGGAGTGGGTCAGGTCCTGGAGTCACAAACACTCCACTAGGGAGTGCATTCTCCATCCTATTGGGCCTACCATGGACCCTGGGTCGTTACTAAAAGGAACCTGGTTTAGAAGATTATTCTTGGCAACCTGCATGATCTGTTAGAGTGGGAAGATTGGCAGAGGGGCTAAAGGGAATAGTCAGTGAAGGTAAAAACTAGAGCAGTGCTTGTGAGTGAAAAGAAAGGGAGAAAAGCAATGTTAAGGGAAGAGAATCGAGTGGACTTAATCTGCATCTGGATCTCCGAAGAGTCTCAGTGGCTCCTCCTGTAAATACTCTTTGAATGAATGAAATCGTGAGTGAGTAATTATCTCCAAGTTTTATCACTTGGATGGCTGGAGAGGTGATCTTGCCGATTATCGAGCCTTGTGAAAATCAAGGGCAAGTGGGTGACATGTAAATCCTGCCTCCACTGCTGCTCATCGGCTTCTGAGGTTTGGGGGGGGGGGAGCATCCATAATTATAACAGAAGCACTGATGTCAACGCCTTGAGTAGAACCGTTAGCTCTGGAAGTGGATACGGACTGTGCGGACTCGGGAAATCTCCCACCTAGACAAGACATAGGAAAGAGGCCTTCCCTCCCTAAACTTCCTTCTGATGTCTGCTTGTGTCTTGATCATTGAGGGAAGGGAGACCCTATGAGAGCATCACTGCCCACGTAAGAAGAGGCTCCGGGCAGCAAAAGACAAATACCGCACGGTCTCACCTGTACGTGGAACCTAGTAAACAAAACAGACAAATGAGCAAAACAGAACCAGAGGCGTGGAAACAAGGAACAGACTGACAGGGACCGTAGGGGAGGAAGGAGGAAGATAAGCGGGGAAAGAAGGGGAAGGGTCTAGTTAAAGAACAAGTATAAATGACCCACGGACATGGACAACAGGGTAGGGATTGACTGTGGGAGCAGGGGCGTGGGCGGGGCGTGGGGAGCAATGTGGGAAAATTGGAACAACTGTAATAGAACAATTTTAAAAAAGGAAGAAGAGGCTCCAGCCACCCCGTATTGCCTCCCCAGATTCTTGGAAGATGCCGTGCATTGAATTGTGTCTCCCCAAAATTTACATGTAGGAGTCCTAACTTCCAGTATCTCAAAATAGAACCTCATTTGGAAATGGGGTCATTGTAGATATGATTAGTTAAGGCAAGGTCATACTGAAGCGCTGTGGCCCCCGACTCCAGTATGACTAGTGTCCTTGTAAAAGGGGGCAGTGCAGACACGGAGACAATATTTTGAGAAAACGATGTGAAGAGGCACAGGCAGAAGGTGGCCATAAACGAGCCAAAAAGAGAAGTCTGGAACAGATGCCTCTTCCCCCTGGATTTCGGATGTCTAGCTTCCAGAACTGTGAGATAATAACTTTTTTTTGGTTTAGCCACCCAGCTTGTGGTAATTGGTCATGGCAGCCCCAGCAAACTAATACTAATAAAGGGATCAGCTACAAACCCAGACAGCGATGGAGGGAAGGAGAGCCAAGTACAGAGACAGGCCGGGCTCCTCTACGAAGGAGTAGACCCAGTCCGCTCCTTTCTCTTGGTTCCAGGCAGGAAGGGCTCCCAAAGTAAAGACCATCCCACTGAGGAACCAGGACACATTAAAATGCCTTTGAACCTGACCTACCTATAATAAGATTACGAACAGTATCACTTATTACTAGTATTACAGAATACTACTACTCTAGGGCATTTTCTGGAGTAGGAGGGGGTGAGAAGGAGGACTAGTCGAAGTGGCTGTGGGAAATCCACAAGTTTCCATTAGATGATAACAAATAACGTGGGCAAGTTTTGAAGGAAATATACCCTCTCATTCTCAGTTTCCTCATCTGTGAAATGAATGGGTTGTCTTGCATGATTTCTACTTTTCTGAGGCTCTAACTCTAAATGATTCATATTTTACTAGAGGCGTAATTCACAACATTCCCAGAAAATCTGTTCACATACAAAATTTCATCTGCAGTTTCTACTTGACAAGAGCCTTTATGAATATATCTCGCCACGTATGTACAACTATGTGACCATCAAGTTTAGATTTGAATATTCCTAATTTATAAAGGCTCTCCCTGGCATGTAGAAGAAGGATAAATATATTTACAGACTCGTATGTAATTATAAAGCGCTCAGTCTTCTAAGCGAAGTGAGAAACCACATCCTGAATGAGCAGGAGTTCATTGGGCGTGTCCTGTGTGACGCACTCAGCTCTGTGTCCTGCGTGAGCAGGCACTGAGCACGCATGCGTTCGTGGTGAAAAGAATTAACTGTTCTCTCTTCTGTGCTTCTGCAGGGTTTTGCTTGAATCTCTCTTAAAGGCTCGTTCCATTTTGCCTGGTAATAAAATGAGTTGTCTTCCCGTGTCTAGTAGAGTGTAAGATTAAGGAGCAAGGTTATGCAGAAATAATCTTTGCTCCTTCACAGCCCCTTGCAGCACAGCTGAGAAAGTCTGTCTTTAAAGCAACAGAAGCGGGCTCAGCAGAGTTATCCCTAGAACGACGTGGGGCCACAGGCCCCTGGGAGAGGTCCAAGTCTGCACCCAGCACCCCCGCCCTCTGGTGGCCGTTTTCCTGGTCCTGAGAACCCTCGCTCTTTGGGTCTGTGGTCTCAGAAGGAGACTGACGCTTGGGGTTGCTATTGACTAAGTCTCTGCATTTGCCGTTCTTGGAGAGAAGAGGGGAAAGGAGGGTGAGTATTGTTGCCACTACCCCCAGGTATCTTTCTCCTGATCAGAGGAGAACATTGATTGCTTCAATGAGCGGTTTCAGGTTTCCGCCTGCTATGAAGATTCAGTCGAGTCCAGAGACAGCCTGGCACGGCATTAGGAATCAAGAGAGTCTCTTTTAGTCCCCACGAGACCATCAAGTGACCTTGGAAAAGTCATTTCCCCTCCCAGGGCCTCGCTTTGTACGTCTCTAAAATGAGGAAAGGGAATCAATCAGAGGTTTTCAATGTCTCCTTGAGCCGCAGAATCATCAGCACATACTGTTGACACAACTGGGGTCTCTCAGGTTGAATCGGTGGACCCCTACGGATCCACCCTCCATGGCCACCTCCTCAGCCCCCAAACTATCAGGGCTCCAAGAAAGGTTGCTTGCATCCCCGACTTACAACATTTCCAAAGCGCTTTCAGGCGCACTGATGACAATAAGCCCCTTGTCTGTGTAGCTGCACACGATTTGCAAAGTGCTTCCACCATCCCCTTTCATTTTATCCAGCACCCAATCATCGTAAGAGATCCGAAGTGAGAAGCAGTCCTATTTCCAGCTTTTAATGCCTCCGAGTGTGGACGGCCCAGCCGGTCTGGCGGCCAACATGTTTTGAAAAAGCAAGATGAGTGTATTCGGATGCTCGAGCCAGTCCGGGTGCCAGTGCTTTATAAATGTTTAAACAAGCCCACTGGTCTGCTCTTGTTTCTTACCGATGTAAGAATAAATGCTAATTTTTAACATTACCATGCAAATTGGATCGGAGATCAATATGCTAGATAAATATGGTAGGAGCAGCTAATATACATAGTCTAGAAAAAGTTAACTCTAGGAGACCACATTTTTCATATTTTAAGATGACTTTCTTTGATCATGTAAGTAATAAATGTTCATACGGTCATAATAGAAAGACCAAAGATAAAAATTAGCAAAATATTCACAAATATGCCCCAAATGGAGATAATTACTGTTCATGTGTGAGTACATACTTTTCTGGCTTTTTGCAAAATATAAATGCTTTAATTATAATTGAATAATACTGCACACGCACTTTTTAATCTGTTTTTTTTAAATCCAACAATAGATGATTGCCACTCCGGGTCAAGGAGTACATTTCCACAATGCCACTCTTTTGTAATAGGAATATTGTTTTCTATTATACAGATAGCCACCATGTATTTAAATATTCACTTATTATGGGAAATAGCAGTGATTTCCAGTTTTGTTTTGTTTTTTCATTGCAATGCTTGTAGCTAAATCTTTGCTTTACTTAAGGAATTTCTGGATCAAAGATTGTGTAAATTTCCTTAAAACTTTGATATACAGAGCCCAAAACATTGCACTAAATTCATACGCACCACCTGTGAAATGTCACCTGACTGGCAAAAAAAAAGGCCCAGATTAAACATTGTTTCTGAGTACATCCGTGAACAAGCATGTTTGCAGGTGAGATGTGTGAATCAGCGACTCAGTCAAGTCGATGGCCCCGCCTAATGTGGGTGGGCCGCAGCCACTCCACTGAGGGCCTGAATGGAACACACTGTAAAAAGAGGAGGAATTCACTCTTTTCTTCCTCCCTCACTGCTTGAACTGGGACATCTCATCTCATCTTCCCCCGCCGTTTGCACCACCGGCTCCCCAGGTATTACGCACATTAGTGTGCATGTGAGTGTGTGTTGTGCAGAACCCCGACTCATATACCCTCCTGTGTGAGAGTGAACATTTTCTTCTACACCTTTCAAACCTGGGTAATACCACTTTGTGTATTTTTTAAACTGGATTTTAAATGCAATGGGAAGAAAAATTTTCTCTTGTTTTGAAGTCTTCCAAACTCCATTGCATGCTTCCTAAGTCCTCACGTCTTCCCTCTGGGTTCTATCTTCTGGGCCAATTCCCCTTTCAGGAAGCCAAGTGGAGCTTCATGAAGCGTGAAGTGACAGAGCCATGAGACTAAGCTTTTATGTTAGACCCAAGTTCCACTAATGCCTCCTTGAGCTTCTTCCCTGGTGAGATCGTGTCTGTTTTCAGGTCTGTGGGACTTGAATAGTAGTCCCCCCAAAAATATGTTTACAATGAAGCTGTGAATGTGAATTTATTTTTTTTAAGATTTTATTTATTTTTTTTTTAGAGAGGGAAGGGAGGGAGAAAGAGAGAGAGAGAGAAACATCAATGTGTGGTTGCTGGGGGCCGTGGCCTGCAACCCAGGCATGTGCCCTGACTGGGAATCGAACCCGCAACACTGTGGTTCGCAGCCCGCGCTCAATCCACCGAGCTACGCCAGCCAGGGCTGAATGTGAATTTATTTGAAAAGGGGTCTTTCCAGAGGTAATTAAGTTAAGGACTTGGACATGAAACCATCCTGAATCCTGTGGCAAATGTTCCTCTAAGAGAAAGGAAGGGAAGAAACCCAGACAGGCGAGGAGAACACACGGAGAAGACCGCCGTGTGAAGACCGGGGCAGAGACTGGACCTGGACCACCACATGCCAGGGAACACCTGCAGCTACCAGTAGCTGGAAAGGGAAAGGAAGGGTTAATTTCAGACAATACATTTCCGTCACTTGAAGCCTCTAAGAATACGGTGATTTATTACACCAGCAGTAGGAAACTAATATAGGACCCTACGAAGGATTCCTATTCAGAGCCACTTTCTCTCAGTCACTGAGACACATTCTTTACAGGCAAGTGTCACAGGAGCTGATGGGCCACCTGCGTGAGATCTACCCTATTCATTAGACAGACATTCGGGGGCACCCACCATAGAGCAGGCCTTCTCCTAGGTGCCAAGTGCAAACAGAGGTGAAGACGACACAGTCCTTGCCTGTGAGAGGTGAGCATGAGGTGAACACCCACTGTGCTGCTGACAGGGCTGCTGTGGGCAAAGAGGGTAGGTTGCAACCCTATTAAAGTGCCTCGCTGATCAAGTTAGAAGTGTGGGCGTCATTCGGTAGGTGATGAAGCTCTTAGAGAGCATAGGTAACTACTACCCATACCCAAGGCTTCTCTGATACTGGACTCCCCTGACATCTATTCTAGGGCTCATCTGCCTCTGTCCTGCTGTGGGTCTGCTTGGTCCCATATGGGCTTGCCCTGGCTTTCTTCATGACCCATGACCCTTAAGTTCCTTCCATTGTCTACGCTCTAGGTCTCTGTAGTTGTGGCCACTGCCCCAGAATCGACAGCTTGTCTTAGCTCCTGGCCTTGTCTGAGCTCTCAGTTGGAACCAGGTGTGCTCCATTAATTGCTGTATTCATTCATTCATTTGAGACTTATTTATTCAGCATCTATTATTTCCCAGTTCCTAGTTGTACAAAAAAATGAGTAAAATACAGTCTTTGTCCTTAAGATGTTTACCATCTGTGTTCATCTACTTGCACTGCCATAGCAAAATACCACAGACTGGGCAGCTTAAATAACAGAAATTTATTTTCTTGCAGTTAGAGACTAGAAGTCCAAGACCAAGGTGCCAGCATGATTGGTATCTGGCAAGGCTTCTCGCCCTTGATTGGGGATGGCCACCTTCTTGCTATGTCCTCACATGGCCTTTTCTGAGTACATGCATTCTACTGGTGTTGCTTTCTCTTCTTGTACGAACACCAGTCCTGTTGGATTCAGGCTCCACCCTTATGACCTCATTTAACCTTCATTACCATCTCAAAGGCTCTGTCTCCAAATATAGTTAGTTGCACAGTGGGTAAGGACTTCCACATAATAAGTTTTGGGAGAACACAGTTCTGGAAAAGGCAATACGCCTTATGGTGGAACAAGTACCATAGAGATATTGTGTGTTTCTAGGGATGGGTTTTCTAACCTAAGTGAAGTGGGCGTTCAGAGAAGAGACAGGGTTATTCAGGTGAGCTAGATGGAGCTGAGCAGAGAGAAGAGTCTTGGTAAAACACCAACACGAAACGGCATAGCCTTGGTGGGTGGATGGCAAATCCTTGGGGATGACTGAGGTATAGGGAGACGGGTTGGGGCACTGTGGAAACGAGGCTCCAAGTTCACGCTGTAACCCGACGGGAGCCTCTCCCTCCGCGTTCCCTCTGTCACAGTCACGTTTGCCATGTACGTGTCCTTGCACCCGCCCTCCTCCCTCCAAGCAAACTGTTGCTGTCCCAGGTCTCAGTCCAAGAAACACTTAAAATAACAGCCCCCTTGCCTTTTGTATAGCACTTTAGAGTTTGTAAAACACCTTTACCATGTCATTCGACCCTTAACACTTCCCAGTGGAGACCAGATATTATTGGATCTAGGTAGATGGTGAAACCAAGATCCAACTAATCATAGTAATAGCAACACCCAACGACTTGCTCGAGGTCAGAGGCTGTGGCAGAGTTAGTTGAGGGCTAATCTAGACCGTGAGCATCTGGTCTAGTTTCTCTCTTACTTACATGACCCTCGTGTTTCTCTGCTCTTTGCCTCCTGTGTCATATTTCCCCAGGAATGCACCTACGTTTTGACAGAGCTTTCTGGAAATAATGTGTTAACCAATAGCAAAACCCCTCCGAGCGGGGATGTGGGGCCTGCCAAGATGTTGTTTGGGCCGGGCGGGCCTGTCAAAGCCCATCGGCTCACACATCGGCCTCGCAGAGGGCCAACCCAGGGCAAAGCCCACGGGGGTGGTTCACAGAAAGGAGCGAATGAAAGCACTTCCCAGTCAGGAAATGCCGAGACGGGCTCTTCTGTGGTGTTGACTTACTGGCCCAAAGTAGACCAAATAGCAATTTACCTACAGCCTAGCCTGCTACCCAGAATCCTTTGCTGGACCTTTGTCAGTGTTGCCAAGGCAACAAGAGCTCTCACCACTCTGGTAATTTTTAGTTTCAGTCACCAACTTCACATTGACTTGGCTGGGAGTCTGTTTGATGCAGCAAAACTCAGACTCGCTGGAATGCAAAAGGAACAGTTCTCCCAGTTTTTCAGTTTCGTCTTTTAAAACTGTGTGCCCATCATTTCCGATGGAAATCTCTCTCAAATTCTTTCCTGGGTCTCCGTCTTCCTCGCATAATTAGGGGGCATAATGTAATGAAAGCGTTTCTGGGGTGACTCACTTGCGACAGTGGACTTCCCAAAACACGCGTCTGCCTCCAAGATGAAGTATAAACGCTCCAAGTTCAGGAAAGCGCCCTATGTCCCCCCAACCTACCTCCCCGACCTCCTGTGCTCCCCACCTCTCCGCACCCTCTATGCCTGAGGAACATGGGAGTTACCATTGTTTTTGGAGCATTCATTGAACACACCCTGTTCCTTTTGAAAGAATCACTGAGTGTTTATACACAAGGTGGCCCTTCTGAGTCCTTCATTCTGTTTCCTGCGTAGAAAACTCTTACTCATCCTTGACGATCAAGCTAGACCACTGCCTCCCACGTGGAACCTACTCCCAACTTTTTCAAAGTCTCCTCCCCCGACGATCCCAGAGCCCTCTGTATGGACCCCTTCATTGCACACATTTATATACCTGACTCCCTCACTCCGTCTTCATTCTCACATGTCTAGTTAGCACAGCCCTGGCTCCGGGAGGTGCTAAATACCTCATTATCATTACTACCAAATAAACCACTACTAAACTCATTCATAAATCCCGTTTGCGTGGTGTTTACTACGTGCCAGACATTGTAATAGGGACTTTCCACGTAGTTCTCATTTAATTCGAATAACAACCCAGTAAGTCCAGAGCTCAAAATCAGACGCAGCTCTCCTGTCTTCAGAGCCCAGGCTTTTTCTCTGTACCGGATGGCACACCCATCAAATCAGCACACTAGGCTAAAGGCAGAGGGGTGGTTGGAAGCTGGAGGGTGATTTGTGGCGCTGTGCTGTGCAGCGGCAGGAGGGCAGAGGGGCGGGGCTTGCTCTGCCAAGGACCGGGCCGGGGCTTGGCCTGGGGGGAGGGTGGGACCCAGAGTCAGAGGTCAGAAAGGAGATGCACAGGATGAGAAGGAGGGCGCTATAGCTGGACGTGACAAATGGGTCTTAAACATTTAGAGTCTACAGGAAACAGACTGGGGGTTGCCGGAGGGGAGGGGAGTTGAGGGAGTGGGGGAGAAGGGTGAGAGGATTAAGAAATACAGACCGGCGGCTACAACACGGTCAGGGGGATGTAAAGCACAGCGCAGGAAATACGGTCAATAACACTGTGGTAACTCTGTATGGGGCCAGGTGGGCGCTGGACCTATGAGGGGGAACACTTTGTAAAGCACATGATTGTCCAATGCGCATGTGTCCACCTGCAACTAAAACAAGGTACCATTGAATGTAAACTGTAATTTAAAGGTAAATTTCAAAAACATCTAGAGCCTACAGCAGGAGTCGCATATTTGATTGTTTACAGGGCCAGGCGAGCAACATAGAGAATTAAAGCAGGAAAAGCCACTTCCAGTAAGACGCCTTCTCTTCGACCACGTTCGTTAGCGATATACGGGCACACACCCCATCTTACCGCACCTCGCCGAGCTGCGCGCCCCAGACCCTGCATTCTCACCGGCGTCACAGCGCGCTGCAGCCTCCGACGACGGTTAGCCATCAAGCGCGTCTTCAGCAATAAAGTATGTTTAAGAAATACAGTTTGTTTCTTAGACGTAATGCTATTTCACAGTTAACAGACTACATGATAGTGCCAATGTAGCCTTTATAGGCGCTGGGACGCCAGAAGTGCACGTGACTCTATCACGCTCTACCGCGGCGGCAGTCTGGAACCCGCTACCTCTCTGAGGTCTGCGCGTACGCACAAGAAGTCTGTCACCTGCACTTCAGCTCCGCCACAGTAGAACAATAATGCACGCGTGAGGAAAACTGGCAGCTGACACGGACCTGCGTGTGGAGAGTTACCACGGAGCAGGCCCCCTGGAGACATTGTCAGGCTGGGTGCCAGGACCCAGCCACCGCCCCATATTTCCGGATGATATGGCTCTTCAAGGGAAGTTGGAGAGTTGTGGTATTCTAAATTGTTTATTATTACTACAAACTGTCTACTATTCATGTGTTACTATAAATTGAAATCATCTCACATACTCTTTAATGCTTGTCTCAAGGAATGTGCTTCAAGATAAGACGGGGATTGCTCTCAGACCTTCAGGGAAGGTCTTACACCCCAGCCTGAGAATCGGAAGAATTCAAAAAGCCAGAACATGAATGTAGAATTTCCTGGAAATCAAAGCACCATGAACACAATTAGGAAATAGAATAGAGAAGGAGAAAATTTAAGGATCTGACTTAATTTGGCTCAAAGAAATAAAGTCCAAATAGTAACACTAACAATCTTCAAGCACAAGAAAAGAATTTGGGAGGAGGTAGTGTTCTTGGTTGATGTGAATTCCGTATTTTTAAACATTGAGATTGTTGACAGACCTTCAAATTCAATCCCCTAAAGAACCAAAACAGCCCCGACCACACTGGCTCAGTTGGTTGGGCGTCGTACCGTAACGCAAAAGGTCACCAGTTCGATTCCCAGTCAGGGCACATGCCTAGGTGACAGGTTTGGTCCTTGGTTGGGGTGCACTATGGGGCAACCAATCAATATTTCTCATGCCATTGTTTCTCTCCCTCTCTCACTCCCTTCCTTTCCCTCTCTCTAAAATTAAATAAAATAAAATCTTTTTTTTAAAAAAAAAAGAACCAAAGCAGCTGCTCTCTGTTTTCACTAAGGCTTGGCTAACACAACCTGAGCTTCCAGAACAGGACAAGCAGGGAAAAAGCCTCCCATACCTGATAGCTATAAGACAGGTGTTGATTGCCATGGGCCCTGCTGGGTTCCTACCACAGGGACCTTTAAAGTCAGGCGATTGACAGACTCTGAGCGCATCCAGGGGCCCATCTCCCTGTCGGTGTTTCTCAAAGCACAGGACTCGGACCCCTGCTGGTAGAGAAGATATTCGGGTGCTGCGGACACGCAGGATTAAGGGACTTTGGATCACCAAGGGAAGAAGTATTCTCTTTTCAACTCTCTTGCTTTACGTGGTTGTGTCGAGGAGAACCTCTCCCTAAGGTGCTGCCTTTCCCAACTCCAGACACTTGTCTGTCTCCCTTTTTAAAAAAATATTTTATTTATTTATTTTTAGAGAGGGAAGGGAGAGAGAAAGAGAGACATCAATGTGCAGTTGCTGGGAGTCATGGCCTTCAACCCAGGCATGTGGCCTGACTGGGAATCGAACCTGCAACACTTTGGTTCACAGTCCGAGCTCAATCCACTGAGCTACACCAGCCAGGGCTTCTGTCTCCCTTTTCAACAGAAAGAGGGGAAGCTTCCATGGCAGGACATCAAGCAGGCAACGCTGGCGTGTGTGAGAGGGTTGACTATCATTGTCCTGCTTCCTTACTTAACTTTTCCACGTCCCCTGTGGACAGGGATGCTGGTTTTTTATTTAAGATAGTAACAAAAAGTTTCCTTTTCAATACATCCCTTTAGGAAGACCAAGTCCCCTGGATTGTAGAGAAATATCAAGCCGAGGATATCGATGGCTGATGGTCATGGCCGAATGACACAGAGAGCAGCTGAAGGGTGGTGTTTTGGAAGCACTCATCAGGTCTAACCCTCTCCCTTATGAGTAAGAACACGGAAGCTCAGGAAATGAAGGAACATTCTCAACTTTATGAAGAATGTACAGGCGGAGCTGGGACCCGAGGCGGGCATGATCAGGAACAAGGGATGGGAGGCTGGGGGTGGCATCGCCCGTGTCTGAGGCACCCTGCCCCTGGCACCGTCCACCCAAGCTTGCAGCACAGAGAGCCCTGGATGAAAAGGGCCGCGGTCACCTCAGCCCCCGTGGCCATCCCTCTGCCAACCTTGTCCAATGAAAGCTTCTCTGTTGTCACGTGTGAAGTGAGCGCCTAATTCAGGACGTCACTGAGCACAACATGACGTACATGCCACGCAGAAACACACCTCATTGAACTCAGAAGTCCCAGAATGTAAAGACGAAAACCCGTATCCCAGTGCTGCTTCTCACACTCCCCTGATTTAATGTTTCAGTGGCTGAAAAGCAATATCCATTTTCCCATTGACCTTATTCTAATTTGAATAAAAAGGAAATAATTACACATGGCTTGCGTGCATTTTATTATTTTTCCTGGCTTGACCCTCACACATAAGCTATTGTTCGGCTGTGAGCTAAGTTTTATAATACTTTTACAGAAATTGATATTTATTTCTTTCAAGCATATCAGGTTTTCCTCATTAAAAAGGCAAGCATGCTTCCTAATTAGCACACCCAAACACCAGCCTAGGAAGGTGACCTTTGATTACGTTGTTTGGAGACAAATAGGTGTTGCAAAGGACTTAAGAGCCAACTATGTTCTTTAGGAGACGTCCATTCTCCTGGAAATCGGGTTCAGGCTATTTATGATCGAACAATCCCTCTTCCCTGTATCACTAAAGGGTGAACTTCAACCCAGCCTTCATCCAAATAATCACACATTCCTAACGAATATGGCCAAATTCACAAGATTTTGCTATAAATATACTCATTGCTATTCAGCTGATGTAAATGCAGTATTTTTAAAGATTGAGATTATTAACAAACCTTCAAGTTCCATTCAATAAAGAACCAAAAAAAAAAAAACCGCATTTGCAATCAGCCTGCCAGAGATATTACAGATGTGAGTGATTTCTAACCCCTGAAAACTCAAACCTGTAACATTCATCGCACTGTGCAAATAGATCATTCAGAAAGGTAAAGGTTACTTCCAGAGATGATAGTTGCATGAAGGTGCTCCGTTCCCCCAGTAAATTAAAGACGCAGCCTCCCTCCTCCTTTCCGCCCCGGAACGGAACACTGGAGGAGCCTATTAATAGCATCGTTAGTTTCAAGGAGGCCGCTTACGTGGGATCTGGATCTTAATGCACGGAAATAGATACTCATCTACCCCCGCAGCAATGCAACAATCTTAATGGGATAATCTTTTCAAAATGGAAACTCTGCCCTAATGAAAGTCTCCTTTTTCAATGAAATGGGAAAAGTGTGGTAACAAAGGCAAGTCTCCACGTTTACGTGAATGATCTCACAGCCTCGCCAGAAATGCGTATTTAAGCCCGGGGATAATTTGTTGGAAATTTTCATGTTAAAACTACCTGCAGAATACATTTAGCTGTGGGTAATGCCACCCAGTAGACATTGAAAAAAAATGATTTCTGAAAATGAAACTTATAAATATTTATTTTCAAGGATCAACAGGGTAAGTTTCCTGTTGCCCAAGCAAGTTTAACACCACTGTGTAAAACCGCTCACGTTAGCGAGAATCCGCATATTTAAGACTGTAGTATGTTAAGGTGGTTAGCTGAATTTTAGGGTAGCAGAGTTTATTTTCACGGCCCAGACTTTGTTTTATAGTAGACTGCACGGCCCTTGGAGGTGGGGTGGGGTGGGGTGTGTGTGTGTGTGTGGACAGTTCTCATCAGTTATCTGAAGGGCATCTTAAGAAAGAATCACGGGATTTCGGTATCTGTCCCTTGTGGAGCAAAACTGCAGTGCGAATCCCACTCCTTGGAACTGTGTACTCCACAGCCCGTGCCCCTGCAGGCAGGGACGCTGGCCCGAGATCGGAACCAAGCCTGCATGCCCCCCAGAGGGAAACTGACCACCCCCCCCCGCCTGTGTCCATGCACCTCTGCAATGAGACTCTGCAGATTCCCCCGCGCCCCCCCGCCCCGAGAGGAGGGGTCTATGTCCTCAGCCCTTGAATAAGGGCTGGCCTCGCGGTTTGCTTTCCCAGATAGACTATCTCCCAGTGACGGTAGGCAAACTCCAAGCCTAAGCCTCAGAAGCCCTTGCACACGTCCCCTCTTGCTCTGGAGCCCTGTCCCTATGGCAGGAACGAGCTCCAACAGCCTGCTTGAGGATGAGGGACCCCAGGGAGGACAGCCCAGCCATTCCCACAGAGGCCATCCTGGACCAGCCAGACCCCAGCTGACCTCCCAGAGGACCACAGGTACACGAGTGAGCCCAGCCGAGATCGGCCTCTCTAGACCTGGTTCGGCAGAACCGCCCAGCTGATTGTTGAATGAGTAAGGACTACTGGTCGCTGTTTCAAGCCAGTAAGATTGAGAGTGCCTGTCGATGCAGCAAAAATCCGTTACTTCCATGATGACTTCTGAGCGACAGAGAATATGGCTGCTTACATTTTACATTAAGCAGATGGATACATTTGGGGCATAGAGCCTCAGGAAGGACAGGTGTATGTCTGAAAAGATACAGTGTAGCTCTAAGTAGAGATGCTTTCTTCCAAAAGACTATGTAGGGCTTGTGCTGGTAGCTGGGCCGGCGAGATACAGCAGCGGCCTGCGTGCAAGAGATGCGGACCCAGGGCGGTCCAGCCGTGCTACCAGGGCAGGGAAGGGCCCGTGCTTGTTGCACAGCAGGGGGAGGTAGCTGCAGGGGACGCACACACGGCCGGCTCCTCCCGCTCTGGAATCAAAGAGGGAGGGGCACCCCTTGCAGGCTGTTCAGTCTCCCAGCATTCTCAGGGAGAGAAGTGAAGGCGCCCCATCCCCCAGGGAAGCCCACTGGTCTCGTGGCCAACGAGAGGATGGAGTTAAAACAAGTATTAATTAGGATTAATAAAAATGCTCATGCTCCAAATATGGGGGAGCATTCTCATCAGCTACACTAAAATAAAGGGTTCCTCTGTATCCCATTTAATGCGGCTGGTCTTGAATCCTTTTTGAGTGGTATCAATATTGTTCTTTCTTTGTTTCTTTTTCTCTCTCCCCCCCTCCCTGTCTCCCTCCCTCCCTCCCTCCCTTCCTTCTTTCTTTTTTCACCTGATACAAATGTGTCATTCTTGTTTTTAAAAGCATGTAAGGTAATGTGTATTTAAAAATACATGATAAGCACGCACCGTAGACAGTGATGTCTAGGGTGGGGCCTGAATGTTGGCACTAAATGTATCCCATAATGATAACATACCTCCTTGGTTGCTAACTGCTAACTTGGGGTTCTCCTCTGCCCTACCCACTGGGCAAAAATTTTAGCATAGATTTATTTCTCCTCTACACCCGGGTTTTGTTGAAAAACCCATGGTATTTGACTTATTTCAGATTTGCTCTTTCTTTTTAACATTATGCTTCCTATGTTCCGGGGATCCTTTCCATTTGATTTCAACCTCATTAATAACAATTACTCAGGCATAATTATGAGTCCAGCTGATTCCTCTGCTCATCGGTGTGTCCGGCAGTCACCCTCCCTTCCGCAGCACTTCTGTGCTGATCAAGATGTTTTCAGCCACAAGGAAGAGACCCCCTTCTCCAGCGATGGTTCGCGGAGTGGGGACATTCTGTGTCTCTTAACTAGAGACCAGGACACGGGCCCTCCCGGGGTTGGGTCACGTAGCAGTAGCGCCGTGTCAGCAAGGCGCCTGGTGTCCTCCATCTTTCTGTTCCACCAGGCTCAGCCACCGACGAATCCTGCTCCGGTTTTGACATGGTGAGAGCCTTTCTGAGTGTCGCTTGCAGATAAACAGCATCTGCTACAGAAGAGACATCTCTTCCTGCAGGACTCATGGAAAACCTTTTCCAGAAGCACTCGGCATGCCTCCTTCTCCCGCCACTTCCAGGGGACTGAAGAGAGGAAACTGAGGCAGGGAGAGGGGGAACATTGGCCGTAGTTGCTTGGCCGAGGTGATGTGAGTTTGACATCATACTTATACTGTTTTGTGAGCTTTAAGCATGCCTGAAGCTCCCATTGTTGTTGTTGTTTTTAAATAACGAGTCTACCTCCAGCCAGGTATTTGGTCAAACATTACTCTGGATGTTGCTGTGAAGGTGTGCTTTTGAATGACATTAACATTTAAGTCAGACTTCGGGTAAAGAGAATTACCCTCCCTAGTGAGGGTGGGCCTCGTCCCATCAGTTGAAGGGCTGGTTAGAACAAGACTGAGCTCCCTGGAACAGGAAGGAATCCTGCCCTCAGACAGCATTTGGACTCGGACTGCCACTCTTCCCTGCGTCTCCAGCCTGCCAGATGTTGGACCTGCCGATTTTTTACATGAGTAAATCAGATAGAAAGAAAGATAGATAGATAGCCAGCCATGATCAAATGAATGAACACACACATCTATCCTGTTGGTCCTATTTCTTTGGAGATCCATGACTCACACAGCAACCTTTTTGTTTTTTGTTTTGCTTTGTTTTGTTTTTTTCAGGAAACTTGTAATCCCTTTCCCTCCTGCTTGGTGCTCCCAGATTTCACCATACTTGGTCTATGGCAGGCAACTTTTCCAAAGGAGGTCTTTTCTATCAAAAACCAGGAAACTTTCCTTTGTGAGAGCCTTGCTCTGCCTTCCGATTCTCTCCGGACGAGTTGCCCTTGGCTGTGCTGATTCTGTTCCCTGTCTTTCCCCTCAACCTTAACTTCGTTGTATCTCTGCCCTTTCCCATTCATTCCGGAAGACTTCTTTCATGGTCTTCAGCCATGTCTGTGACCATGTTATTATTAGGCCCACCTACGGAGTCTTTTATTTCAGCCACCCTATTCTGGGAATCTAAAATCTACGCAAAGTCAGTCTCTGCTACTTGTAACCTCTTGTGCAAGTTATATAACCTTTCTGTATCTCAGTTTTCTTTTTCATTTTATTACATTTTTTCACATGCTAAAGAATATCTAGGTTGTTTCCAGTTTGTGGTGTTCATGAAAAAAGCTACTATAAAAATTTATGCTCAAGTGTGTTTTTTGTTTGTTTGTCTTACTTCTTGGCCCCATCACTCATTTCTTCTACCCACCATCCCCCTTAGCTTCCTTGTCTGTAAAATGGGACTCATAATTGCACCTACTCTATAGAATTTTTTAAAAGGTTTTATTTACTTATTTTTAGAGAGGGAAGAGGGAGAGAAACATCAATGTTCGGTTGCTGGGGGCCATGGCCTGCAACCCAGGCATGTGCCCTGACTGGGAATCGAACCTGTGATGCTTTGGTTCGCAGCCTGCGCTCAATCCACTGAGCTATGCCAGCCAGGGCCTACTCTATAGAATTTTTGAAGGATTAAATAAGGTAAGGCATGGAGAAGGCAACACATGGGAAAGACTCAAAATAAAATAGTCAATAATTATTAGCTTTCAAAGAAGTCTCTTTTTATTTTTTAATATGTGAAATGCTCTCAAATCACTTAGAAAATACAATGAAAATTTTCAAAATTTCATCTTTTCTCCATCAACTACATTTCCTTGGAATGTTCTCTCTCCCTTTTCAGATTGGTATTCTTTTTAAACCATATTTGTTTTCTTCAAATGTTTGATGGCTCTTGACTTCCTGCTTACACTTAGAAAGAGGACCTGAAACGATGAATACTGTTGGTGAGCACCTCACAACTTTCCTGGGCTCTCTCCTCTTTAAAAAAGGTATTTAAAAGTATATTGTATGACTATCTCAGAATAAATTAAATATAATCCTGGTTGGATGATGCTCATTCTTCGAATTCTGATTTTAAAAGAAATTGGAATGTTTTCATGGGCTTCTATCAAAGTCACGGGCCTTAGGCACAGGGCGATCGTGCCGAGTGGGTGTGCTGGGCCCTGGCTGGGGGAGGAGGCCGCTCTCAGCCATGTGGTCACGGGTTGTCCTGACAGGGGCCCGGTCAGAGGACCAGGCCTCTTTCCAGATGTGTGCCTTTAGGGTGTGGGGACTCTCGGCCACCTGGCAGCAGGTGACCTCATGCCAGGCATGATCCTGCTCTTTCCTCTGATGCTGAGGCGCAGGTAAGAAAACTCAGACAAGTCAACTGTGTTATAGGTAGTGGTTCTCATGGATTCATGTGGAGAGCAAACCCTGAAGCTCATCACTGCGAGGGCATCAGACCGGCTCAGCTATGGGGCAGCCTTTTAACTAGTAACCCTACCAGTTCTCCAATGGCCTCTTCCCCTTTTCCAGCCTTTGCCAGATGCTGTGGTTTCCCACCCGGGGTTCTTTGGGGAACCTGGCTCCGTCAGAGGTCTCCTTCTTATACCTGCATTGGGTGGCGGAGCGCCCTACAACTGCTTCATCACAGATTGGATCTCATGTCCTCTGTGTCTCCAGCCTGGTGTGGCTGACCTGCTGAAGTCATTTCTCCCGGGACACCCAGTTGGCCAATATGAGTTACTATCATATTTTTCTTCTTTTTTCTTCTCTCCTCTTCTCTTCTCTTCTTTTCTTTTTTCTTTTCTTTTTTCTTTTCCCTTTTCTTTCCTTTTCTCTTTTTTGCTTTGCAATTCTTCTTATTTTTATATTTCTTCTGTTATTTCATTAACATTGGGAGATAGAGAAAAGTTGCTAACAGTTCTTAATAGCCATTTCAATTGATGTTTGTTTTAGGTAACGCTTTAGCGATAAAGAAAGAAATATGACTGGGCCATAAAAATGAAGAAAATCTTACTTTTTGCAACAGCATGGATGGACCTGGAGAACATGATGCCAAGTGAAATAAGCCAGGCAGAAAAGACAAGTGCCATACAATTTCACTCGTATGGGAAAACTAATGAGCAACATGAACTAATAAGCAAAATAGAAACAGACCCATAGATAGGGAACAGACTGGCAGCTGTCAGAAGGGGTGGGGGTTGCAGGGCTAGATGAAAAATGTGAAGGGATAAAGAGAAAAAAATTCAAAGATACCAACAGCAGCATGGTGATGACCAGAGGCAAAGGGGGTGGGTGGAGGTAGGATGGAGGTAGGTGGTACACGGTGACGGAAGGAGGCTTGACTCAGAGTGGTGAGCACACAGTACAAGATGCAGGTGATGCACTAGAGAATTATACACTTGAAACATGTAACCTTATGAACTAAAGTCACCCCCAATACATTCAATAAAAATATTTAAATAAGATAGATTAAATATGTGAAAGAAGAGAGAAAAGAGGAAAAAAAGAGAAAAGGAAAGAAAAGAGAAAAGAGAATAAAAGGAAAAGAAAAGAAAAGAGAAGAAAAAAGAAGAAAAATATGATAGTAACTCATATTGGCTAACTGGGTGTCCCAAAGTCTTCTGGCTTACTGAACTCTCCTTTTACCGAGACATATTATTTTAACTGTTCAAATCTGAATGGGAGGTTTGTTTTTTAGTTCATAACCTCTTTACCTCAGGTTTCCTATTTCTTTGGACTTTGTAACCTGTTTTGCATCTCACCTCTTGCTAATGCTTATTTCTCACCTCCCCCATAACACCCAAGAATTAAAATAGCTTTACAGTACATCTTAAAGTATTTTTAAAAATTGTTTTGGCTCTTATACAAATCATCTACCTTTTCATATGAATTTTAAAATCAGTATGTATATGAAGTAGTCTGTTTGGCACACATATATAACAATTTTATCAATCTTTTCAAAGAGCCATTTCTGGTACAATCAATTTTTCCTACTGTTCTCTCTTTGATTTCAATGATTTCTGCTCTTTATCATTTCCCTTCTTCTGCTTAGTTTGTGTTTCTTTTGCTCTTTCTTTCTAGTTTCTAAGGTGGAGCTTAGATTACTGACATAAGACTTTTCTAATATAAACACTGAATGCTACAAAGTTCCCTCTCAGCATCGCTGATAAGCAACCCAGAAATTCTGATACGTTGGGTTACCATTTTCATTCAGTTCAACATATTTTCTAATTTGCTTAAAAACTTGCTCTTTGACTTATGATGTTCAGAGACTTTCCCGTCACCTTTCTGTTATTGATTTCTATTTTAATTTTATCATGGTCTAAAAACACACCCTGTATGATTTCAGTCCTTTTAAATGCCTTGAGGAGTATTCCCCGCGCATTTGGAAAGGGTGGTGTGCGCTGCCGCTGCTGGGGGAAGTGCTTATACGTGTCCATTAGATCCAATGAGTTGATGGCATGGTTTAATCCTATCGGACAGTTTTAAAACTTTTCTCTTATTCTATCGATGAGAGAGAGAGGAGTTTTTAAGTCTCCACCTGGAATTGTAGAAGCACCTTCTTTTCTTCTCAGTTCTGATGGCTGTTGTTTTCTATATTGTGAATCTTTTTCCTTTGGTGCACACATATTTAGGATTTTTATGTCTCCTTCTGGTCCAGTTGATACTTTTATCATGGCATCAGGTCCTTTATCCCTTGTAATTTTCTTTGTTCTGAAGTCTGCTTCGTCTGATATAAATGTAGCCACTCCGCTTCCTTTTGATTAGTGTTTGCGTGGTTCATCTTTCCCCACCTTATACTCTTAGCAAAGCCACATCATGGTATTTCAAATGAGTTTCTTGTACCCAACATATAGTCGTGTGTTGCTTTTTAATCAGTTCTGACCATCCCTGCTTTTTAGTTGGTGTGTTTAGACCATCTACATTTAGTACAACTTTGGATTTAATGTTTGAATGGACTAGTAGTATCATTTTATTATTTGTTTTCTGTTTCCTCAGTTTTCTTTGTATTTCTCACACTGTGCTTTGTTTTGTATAATATGAATGTTTTTAATATTCTATTTTAATTTATCTATTGTCTTTTAAAAATCTCTTTGATATTTTTTAATGGTTTCTCTAGGGAATACAATATACATACTTAACTTTAAACAGTTTACTTAAACACTTTGTCCTTTCGTGTGGAATACAGAAACTTTATGATCAACTAAATCCCTTTACCCTCTTTTTTTTAAAGATTTTATTTATTTATTTTTAGAGAGGGTAGGGAGGGAGAAAGAGAGAGAGAGAAACATCAATGTGCGGTTGCTGGGGGCCATGGCCTGCAACCCAGGTATGTGGCCTGACTGGGAATCGAACCTGTGACACTTTGGTTCGCAGCCCATGCTCAGTTGACTAAGCTACACCAGCCAGGGCTTATCCTCTCTTTTTTTATGATGCTGTTATCTTATGCATTATATCTGCTTAACATGGAATACCCCATCAGACAGTGTGACAATTTTGCTTTAAACCAACAAACATTGTAAGCAACCCAAGAGAACAATAGTCTATAACATTTACCCAGATATTTCCATTTTCTGTGGTACTTCCTTTATTCCTGATATTCCTGGCTTCCTTAGGACACCATTTCCTGCTATCTCAAGAAATTCCCTCAGCCAAAGGAAAAACGGTAACATAGTTACGTCACTCTCAAATATCAAAGTGTACCAGTTCTTTAAAAGAGTTCAATTCTTTCACAACACTAAATGTTAACTCAGTAATAGGGAGTTCTAAGCATTGCACTGAATAAAATTTGTCTTGCAATATTTCTACAGGAAATACAACTGTAAGATTCTAATGGCTGTTTTTTGTAACGTACTTTAGTATACACTAAGACAACTGAAAATGATAAATAAAAATAATTCAGTGAAGGAGATTCTTTTAGGGGCCAAATAATAATTTGCAAGCATGTGACTGTCTTGTGATTTAATATGATCCTAAGTAAAAAGTGTTACATATCTTGATAAATGCTTAAACTGTAAATCTTTCAAATAATCCGTTTACTTCTCCACTCTGGCTTTTCATAGTGTTTCATGGCCTTTCATTCAATGCTTTCAACACCCTGAGATAATACTCGTGTCCCTACTGAACTGCCTTTGAGGACGTGGAAGCCCAGAGGAGTGAAATGCTTTGTTGAAGGTCAGACAGTAAATGACTCGGAAGGGACTCACACGCAGGTGTTCTGAGTCCAGGTAAACAAAGTGCCTTTGTTAAGTGCCTGTTGTGTGCCAGGCAGCACTCAGGGCCTGGGAGAAGACGGTGGAATAAACTGTAATCCCTGCTCTCAAAGAGCTAGTAGAAAAAACGTGCATAAAGACATGATCTTCTCTAACTCAGCCAACACTCCGCTTTCACTGTTCCAGACTAGACTGTTTGGGAATGTAAGCCTATTGGGTAGGAATAAATACTTCTGGACTCTCTTGCAGATCAGGTTCTGTATCACATGATGCACATTGTAGATTAAAATGCTGCAAGTTTGAGAGACAGACACATAAAAAGAACTGGGGGAATTATCATTTCATAGAGTTGCTGAGGTTCTTTAGGAAAAATCGGAAGGAAGAGAAAAAGACATGCCGTTCATTTCCAGGATTATATCACTGGCCGTATGTTGACCAAACATGGGTCTGATGAGGAAGGGGGTCCCAAGGCGAGTGGAAATATCATGGCCCAGGTATTCCAGATCCTGAGAATGAAGCCATTTAGCTGGTAGAGGGGGGCACTTTTTTTTTTAAAGATTTTATTTATTTATTTTTTAGAGAGAGGAGGGAGAGGGGGAGAGAGAGAGAGAGAGAGAGAGAGAGAGAGAGAGAAACATCAATGTGTGGTTGCTGGGGGTTATGGCCTGCAACCCAGGAATGTACCCTGGCTGGGAATTGAACCTGCGACACTTCAGTTCGCAGCCCGCACTCAATCCGCTGAGCTACGCCAGCCAGGGAGGGGGCGCTTTTATGCAAAATGACACTGCCGTGAGCGCCCCACCCTGGAAGCCATTCCGTGGGAGCTGGGTGACCATCCCAGAGGCAGCCCAGGAAGGCCAACAGCATCAGTCATTTTCACTCAGGGTTTATACAGAACAAAATTAATTTTCAAAGCAACGTTTGCATGCAACTCGATATATAAAACAGATCCAAAGGGAAGTGCTCTTGTGGACTGAAACCAGGGAGAAGCACAGGCGGCCCACGCACCCTCTGCCCCCTGCCCCATCCCCACCCCCTCCCCCCACACCTCCAAGGGGTTGCTGAGCCACTGTGTGAAACCTGGTCCCGCGGGCCCAGAAGGCCGGTGCTCGGAGGGGTCTACAAAACAAGAGAGAATAGAATGGCTGCTTCTCCCCAATGGCTACCGAAGGGCATAGGTACTCTCAGCAGTCTTTAGGGACTTACCCATCATTTACAATGTTTTTTTGTTCTTTTCTAGTTGGTCATTTCAGTGGTTCCAACACAGGCAAAGCAAACAGGCTCTGAGAGCTACGGTTAAAAGGAAAATTTTTTTTAAAAACCCACCTCTCACAGTCACGACCCCTCCCAAGACAAGACCCAGCAATCTTCAGCTACAGTAACCGTAATCCCAACCCCCCTACAACAGCATCTAATTGAAATATCGATTCTTCGGTTGGGTCTCCAACTTAAAATTCCAGAGCAGAGAGCTCCCCACCACACAGGCACCCCCTTAGCAGAATCATGTCTCAGAGCACACAGTGTTTTCCTTAACATGAAGCTTCCCCAGGCTTTCATTTCAATTAGTCATAAAAAAAAAAAAATCAAGAAGAGCAGTATTGTCGGAAAGATTCCAGTCAGTGTTTTATTGCCTGAAACAGTTCTCGGGATTAACTCTTTCCGGGCAGAGAGGGCGTTCGGCACAAAGAGCTGTGCTTTTGTCTCCCAGAGAGGAAGCTACGGCTGAAGCTGGAAGAACAACACTCTCCTCCTAAGTGGTGTATCCAGCCTGTTTGCATTCAACTATCTCATTGGTGGCGTGAAAAAAAATTTTTTTTGAACAAGCACACAGCTTATGCCAAGGAATGATCACAACTCCAACTTTTGCGATTCTTACATTTTCATGTAGGTTCTCAGAGCAACAAAATCCCTTGACATTATTATCTCCTCTGAATACTAATTATGTCACTACCACTGTGTGTCTGCTAATCTTCCAGAAATAATGTGAGAATTACTGGAATGTGATAGGAACAGAATGGAATTGGAAACATAGTTTGTGAATTTGTCAAAACGACCAGCTTTCTAGGAGCGGTAAAAGCACACCTCCCCCCCCCCCCCCCCCCCCACCACCACCCCCGAGAAAACCCTTTCACAAAGGGACAAATTACCACAGCGAAGATAAAGGATGATTCTTAATTCCGCACTCCGAGCACAGACTCAGGACCGAGAGCGAGGCCAGCAATCTGCGGGTTCTTCTATCCTCAGAGAAACGTAACCCACAGCACCTAGATTTTCATCTCAGAACACAGCTCCGGCCCCAGATAAGGCCTGTTTTTAATCACGGTTAATGGGCCTGGTTCCGAGGAGAAGGAGAACGAGGGTGAAGACCTCTCAGGCAGGGGGGAGCAGGAGCAGGTCTGGGGACGGGAACCCAGGGCCCCTCTCTGAGGAAGGGAAGTACGTTCCTTGCAGCACACTGCCACCTTGTCACTGTCGAATGCTTTTTGAACGTATGACTGGCAGCGTCATTACACTCTGCTCATCCTGGGCTCAAACGAACGAACCACGAGCCGTTGTGCCTGAAGGGAGCTTTGCTCTCGTCTCCTTCCACGGCTCCACTTTGCAGATGCGGAAAGCGAGGCCCACCCAGGTGAGGGGGCTTAGCAAAGGCACGCGCACAGGGCGTAGGTATCCGTGTTTATCTCCCAGCACTCGACCAAGGCTCTTCCTTGCACTGCAGATGACAAAATCCTAGATCATCTTCAAAATTAAGTCTTAGAGATGTCTCCAAGGCCTCTCCTTCCCCACCCAGGGCTCACTGCAGGGGTGCGTGCAGACAGACACCCACCACCCTTTTTCTGGAGGCTGGCCGCAGGCGGCTGCTGGTCTCTGGGATCCCAGCGCGGCCCACGTGCATGTCTCCGCGCCACTCTCGGCTTTTTCAACCGAGCTCCCAAGGCCTTTCCTCTGTCTCTGCACTGGCTGCTCCCTAGCTGCCTGCTCGACTGCTCACAGCGCGAGGGCCTGTGCATGTGCACACGCACACACACACAGGCACACACAGGCACACATGTGCACACGCCCCTTGTCTATTCACTGGTGTGTGTGACTTCCTTTGTGCGCCTGCCTCAGCTGGACTCCCCCTCCATCTGGCTGGCTCCGCGCCATGCCATCGTCACCGCTTCAGCGGCCCTCCTTCCTGCCTTGGGTGCCCCACACCCAGGCCTGGGTCAGGGACCTCTACTGTCAGATCTCCTGCTCCCAGGTATCTGGTGTCTCTGCACGAACTTCTCCCCGTCGTTTCCCCAATGAGCATGCAGGTGTCGCATGGAAAGCACATGGGTTAAACAGGTGGCAGGTAGTCAGGGAGTGTTTAGACGACCTTCGCGCTTATCGAGGCATCTGTGACTCCAACTCTTCGGTAGCTTTAGTGAAGTATTTGGAATACAGCACTCCTGTGCTTCCCGATATTCTCATAAAAGCAGAAGACAAATTTTTTGACCTTTTAATGCTGCTTCCGCCTTTTAAAACAAACATTAGTTATGAACAGCTGTGTGTTTTTCTTTAAAGAGTTCTATCACTGGGTGCATAACATGTTGCATTTCAGAAGGATGATACTCTTAATTGTGCTTATGATAAAATATATGAATAAATAGAACACATTAATATTACATTAATAGTTATGCTCGTCTTCTGGAATGGTGTGTGCTATGCCAAAGGCAGCTGACTGTATTGCAACTGTCTTTTTGTAGGTTTCCCACACTTGATTCCAGGCTAATGGCTTGATTCGGATTACGTGGACAGAGCCCAGCATAGTAGCTGGCACACAATACAAACTCGGGACTTTTTGAATGAAATATTTATGTAGCCCTAGACTCTCGGGGATCACTTGGCTAGGTGGATATTTCCCCCATGAACCACTTTTCTTCATATTCCTTAACAAAAGTCAGTCTGCACTTACATTCAAGCCATACTGTATTAATGAAAAAAGTTGGTCTCCTGTAACTTGCTCTTGTTGCCTCCGTCCCTCCTCTAATACCAAAACGGAACAGCCCTGACCTGTCTTCCTGCTCTCTAGAACCGTGATTACTTCTCTGCCAAACCTGCATGGCTCCAGGCTAATCTTTCCCTGCTCCTCAATCATTTCTGAGTGCTCCGCTCAGGGCTTCACTCTTCTCAGCACACTCTCCAGGTGGTCGGTCACGCACTGAACTTGACCCACCGAGGACTGCACACAGCATTTCCCGGAGCATCTGGCCAGATCACAGCATAGAGGGGTTGTCACCTCCTTAGAGACTGAGGCCATACCTCTGTTAATGAGGCCCAAATGCATCAGCTTTTCTAATAGCTACTTAACTATAATCAAAATAAGTCCACAGCCATGCTTTCCCCCTTCTGTCTTATAGAGACCCAGCCCTCCCCTTGAACTCCTAACCCCACTCCGTTCTGCCTTTCCAAGGATTTACCCATTACACCATTGCCTGCAGCCTTTCTTACTCCCTAAGCCACAATTTTGTCTAAAGTCCCTTGTATTCATTCTCATCACTTTTCACAAATTCTCTTACCAAGTTCACGAATGACTTCTGTTTTACCAAATCCAAAGGACAATTATTCTAGCTTTCAGCTTTGACTACTTTGTTCCATTTGACGCTATTGACAACTCATCCTTCTTAAAACGCTCCATTTCCCTGGCTTCCATGACAGTTGTCTTTCTGGCTCTACTTCTATCTCTGGCCATGCCATCCCATTTCCCTCCGTGGTTCCCTCTTTCTCAGCTCACCCTTCACATGTCTGTACCTGCAGGCCCTTCTCACTTCTCCCTGGAAAATGTACCACCTTCCATTATTTCAGTTACCATCTAAAATCTAATGTCTCTCAAACGCTATGTCTATTCCAGATCTTTCTCCTAAGCTTCTGACTTAAAAAAAGAACATCCAGGTAGACTTCCTACTCATCATTATTTGCACATGGATATTTCCCAAGTCCCTCAAAGTCAACACCAGCAAACTCACCTCAGATTTCTCTACGACTCTGTCCTCCTCTCATCCTGCTGGTATCTGTGAGAGCCGGGGTCAACCACCCAGTGCCTACAGGTGAGATGGGGTGTCAACTGTAACGTGTTGGACAGGTTAACCTCGAGGTGCCGTGTGGCAGTGGCTTCATATCGGCTCCATCACTGAAATCGGCCACAACCGGTTAGACCTGTCATCTTCGCCCCTGCTCAGAGCTCTGTTCAAGCACCCTGCATGTCTTCAGAACCCCTCTCATTTGCAAGAGCCATCCCATTGAGCTCTCTGTGGCTTGCTTTCTGGTCCCGTCTTTTTTCAATCACAACTTCAATCTCTTACCCAATTTCCATCTTCTCCGTTTCTCTTCGCCCTGTGTCCTCTTACCAATCAGCCCAAGACGGGGCCGGCGCCACAGACCAAAGATCTACAGCACAGGAGGGGTTCAGACATTGTCTTCTCTTCGTGCACTTTGTCCCCCACTGCCCCCACCCCTGTGGCTTCTGTGTTGCGCTCCCTTCATCTGGGAGAAGTGCCTTTAAGTCCCAAGTGTCTCTGGGTCACTAGCTACAGTCACGGGGCCTCACTTTCCCCACAGAAAGTGGGACGGTTGCAGGAAATGACCTCTCAGGGCCCTTCCAGATCGAATATGGCCAAGATTCTATAGATTCTCTTTCTGTGACATAAACACCAGTTTGTTTTACCACATTGCCTTGGTCACCTTTGAACTCCTAAATGTCTTCTTTACCCACAAGCTCATAAAATGCTGTGGGCCCATTAGGTGTGCTTCTAGTGAAAAGGAAAACATGAAGAGGCCCTGGTTCGAGCCCGGAGAGTTCCAAACAGTAGCGTCAGCCAGCTGCCTTGTTACCATGCTCGCCCTCACACCATTGCTGAGGCCACTGCAGCATTTTTCACTCCGTGTCACAAGTGGATCACGTACACTTTCCTTAAATCATGTTCACACTTCAGGAAGGTAGGCTTGCAGCTTTACGATGTCCTTGGCAGTCATTGCTTCATTTACCCCCAGAAATCGTGGCCCACGTTCTCATCAAAACGTTCTCTACTCACATTTCTCGAGTGGCATGTAGTTATTCGGCTGTTTTGACTCCATCCTCCCGTCTGCTAACAAATTTACACTATGGGACGGCAGACACGAGAGCGGTGTCATTGATCACAGTGTTGTCAGCAGCCGCGTGGTTTCCTATGAGGCTCTCGGTGTCCGAGTGTTTGCTCTAATGCCTTAAATCACAACCTCCCGTGTGCGCGCATATTTCACTCACAGTGACAGCGATCGCAAATTATAAATGCACATGTGCATCTGTATGAGAAAAACGTATGCTGAATGCAATTTTAACAAATAATGTGTGTACGCAGTTGAAAAGGACAGCAATGGCCCCCTACGCCACCCTTCTATCAATTCAAGGCTACTCCCAGTGCCAACATAGTTCAAGCCGTTGAGCTGCTTCTGGCATTTGGTCTCATGTCCCACATTTCTAAACATCCTTGCAGCCATCACTCTTCATTGTTCAACTTCAGACATGATCTTTCGGTTTGGATACTGTGACACAGACTAAAATGGCAGTGTCTTAAAATATAGAAGCTTATTTTTCCCTTATAAATGGCGGAGCATCAGGTTAGGAAGACTCTCATTCACCTGATGCGAGATGGCTTGTCACCATGACCACACGGCGTCCAATGGGACCGGAGACAAGAGAATGCAAAGAACACGTTCCCTTCCCACAGGGAACAACCCAGGAAATGCACGTATCCCTTCCGTTCTTCTCCCACTGTCCCCAGCTCGGTGTTACAGCTCCCGCAAGGGAGGCTGGAGACTCTAGTTTTTATTCCAGCTGTACTATCAGCTAAAATCTCTTACTGTGGGAGCAAAGGACATACATGGATGGACAACTATCAGTTTCTTCCACAGTTTCCTATTTTGTAAGAAGGGCATTTTACCCATATAAATCACACACACACACACACACACACATCAATGCCATATTCCATCCCCAGCCCCCCCCCCATATAGCTATTATATCACACTTTTGGTGAAGTCAATATTTGATGTTTGCATTATAAAACATTATTTACAACTGAGTCATGGGCTGTACTTCCTCTCTTGCACATCAGAAAATGTATGGTATCTTAGCAATATCTCTACTGGCTTGGCTAGCTATTTCCTCAGTAAGGCTCATGATAAAAGATTATCAGGGATTCCATGGGCCTGCAGGTTCAATCATACCAGAGAGCAGGAAGGACCACTCAGTAAGGGAATGGATGAAACATCAGGCTCTTCTCACCCAACTGAACATCACACAGCAGTGAGCAGGGGTGAGGGGCAGCCACCTAAAATAGTGCATTTTCTTGGAAAAATACAGTTGAGTTAAGGCAAAGGCAAGTCCCATAAGAGAGCATAACATTCTGAAACTTGTTTCAAAAGTGTTTTATTATGGCTGCAATTAAACATATATTTTTTTAATTTACTCTTTCCTTCTGTATTTTTTTGAAAGATGTTATTTATTTTTAGAGAGAGAAGGGAGGGAGAAAGAGAGAGAGAAACATCAATGTGTGGTTGCTGGGGGTCATGGCCTGCAACCCAGGCATGTGCCCTGACTGGGAATTGAACCTGCGACACTTTGGTTCACAGCCGGCGCTCAATCCACTGAAATACGCCAGCCAGAGCTGCAATTAAACATATTTTTTAAAAAACAATAAATAGTAACCAAAATTCAGGATAGTGGTTCCCTCTGAAGAGGCAGTAAAAGGGAGGAGATACAGGAGAAGCACATAGTTTATAGGTGATGCTTGAACCCTGCATTTGGTAGTGTGGTCATAGTGTCCTTATATTACTCTCTATAACTTGAATATGTACTAACTGTTTAAGATAGATTATCAAAAGAAGAAAGCTAGGCTGAAATAAATCCTAGAAATCATAGGAAGTAAAGTTAGAGGCAGGTTATCAGAATTAAGGTATTTTTAGGATCCTTATGTTCAGAGTGAGCTTGATTAATTTTGGAATTTAAGCTGAATGGGCATGTTAAAATATCATAGGTGGCAATTAACAATAAAAGGAACCATGTGGAGCACTTTCCAACCAGAAGTCAGGAAAGAAAGAAACAGCAGCATAAACCCATCTTAACTGGAAAACAGTCATGAATCGACAATGCATGTACGACATCTAGCCTACTGGATTGTCATGGCTTATCCTACCAGCTCGTCCCTGTAAACACAGAAACTACCTGTGACCATGGGTCAGGTGCCCGGCAAGCCCCAGCAGCCAGACCAACAAACCCCAACAGGCAGATCCGACAGGGGAGATCAAACGTCCATCCCTGAGGTATTCCGACGGGCCCTGCGGATCTCAGCATTTGCCTCGCCTTCCCGTTTCCCAGCAGCAGAGCTTTGCCGTTCTGGTAGCTATTTATAGACCACCTGGAATATGTTTGAGGATAGTTCATATGCGCCTCCTGCTTTTGCAGGAGCCCCTGTGGGAATGATTCCTTTTCTCATGGCTAGAGAAATTTGGGGGGCAGGGCAAAAGAAATATGAAATAGCCGGAAAAAAATACAATGCTTAGGGTGTTTGGAACCTGTTTATAGGTTAGCATTTCTCTCTTTCATTTTCTCTTTTTAACATTTCTATCTAGTAACTGAATGTTTATTAAAACACTTGGCAAAAGACAGTATCTTATTTAAATAATGCTTTTTAGGTAATGTACTATTTTATAAGTATTATCCAAGCTTTCTTCCCACCCTCTTTTTAGTGGTTAAGGAAGATTCAGGATCATAGCCTGAAAAATAATAAAGAGCTGGGTAGCATTTTCTTGACAGTCAGTTTCTGTCATGCCAAACTGTCTTCTCATTAGCTAGCAAATTGCAATGGGAGGCTTTTAAATAATTATCCTAAAACAATCATAACTATATTATTGTATACCAAAGACATCATTGGTCAAGAATGAAATAATGACTCCAGCTCATAACTTATTGAAAAAAATCAAGTGCAAAAGGTTAACCTAGAAGCTAGAACATCATTCTTCTGGCATCTCGTCAAGCATCGTGAAGAATAAAATAAAAAATGAACTATCAAACACTGCCTTCACATTGTCCCTCAAAAAGAAAAGACCACGCAGGTACACACCAAACTCTTGGAACACCATAGTCACCCCCAGTGCGGTAGGTGGTAGAACCCTACCATCGGGTCAAGGAGGCTTGGTTCTTCGTCAGTCCAGGCTGCTCTCACAACGCACTGCAGCGTGGGTGGCTGAAACAACAGACTTTATTTCTCACAGTTCTGGAGGCTGAAAGCGTGAGACCAGGACGTCAGCATGGCCAGGTTCTGGTGAGATCCCTCTTCCTCATTTGTGGATGGTGGTCTTGCTCACAAGGCGGAGGGACGATCTCTTCACTTCTCTTCTCATAAGGGCACGACTCCTATCTGCGGGCAGTCCACCCACACGACCTAATTTCTGCCTAAGTCCCACCCTCCAAATACCACCAGACTGGGGCCTAGGCTTCGACACAGGCCTTTGGGAAGGACACGAACACTCAGCCCATAGCAGCTGGGTTCTAGAACCATCTTGGATGACAACCTGCTCCCTCACACCTTTCTCTGGGGCCCCATTTCCTCACCTGCAAATGGCCTCTGACACCTCTCAGGGAATGCTGAAGTTCTGACGGCTAAGGGAAGATGGTTGGCGGGGTGCAAGAAAAGTGTGGACACCGGGGGACACTCAGGTCCAAAGGACAGGGGCTTCTCAGTACAAGCAGGGCAAGTCTCTAGGCAAATGGGATTCATGGAAGCTCCCTCCGCTCAGGAAGGAGAGCCAGCACACGAGGGGTGGACCCGCAAGGAGTGTGAGGCGTGGTTGCAAGGAGTGTGAGGTGTGGTTCTGGAAGACGCGCACCAGGGAATGATCAAAGGGTGGAGAGGAGGCTCAGAGAGAGTAACAGAGTTGGGAGGAGGCTGCAGGAGAAAATCCAGGGCTCCCCGAAGTCACCCTCCACAAAAACTTCACATAAATTGTTCTACCACACAATGAAGACTGTGTTATTTCCCTGTACGGAGTTTTCTAGGACCACCGCTTGCCTTCAGTATTTTAAAAAGGGGGAAAAAACCTACTATACTTCTTACACACAGTTTCTTACCCTTGATTTCAAAATTTAATCATCTCTGAAGTCCAGTTTCTTCTTACAGATTTGCCAGCAAAACTTGATCTAAACTAAACTTACCTAACCTAACCTCTTTACGTTTTTTCTTCCTTGGTTGTGAGTATTCAGCGCTGGAGACACTAATGGGATTATTACAGGGTGCTGCTCCTGGCCCCACTGGGGAGACATGTGATATATACAGTAAAAACCTGCAAATACCTGACATCTAAATGTTACCTAAAATCCGGAAAATTCTAACTCTAGAAGCCAATCTGGCCCCATGGTAACTGGATCCCAGACTGCGGATTTGTATTTTCTGATTAAAATAAACAGTCCCCAGTGGCCAAGCCCTTGCCACCCTCACCCTCCACTTCCTCACTGTCTACCACGCCGTATCTGCCCTCTCTCTCTGCCACACTGTGCTCCAGACACACTCTTTGTTCGCCATTGCTTTGGGCTATAATATTGCACCCCACTGTGTGGCTTTGCATAAACTTTCTCCACTGCATGGAACAACTCGAACTCACCTCTTCATCTAGAAATATACTCTGCACTTTCAAAGCCCATTCCAAAGGTTTCTTCCTCTATAATGCTGTCCCTTTCCCTGTCCCACCCTGTGTCCTGGACAGACTCGGAAACTAGCTCTTTGGACAGTTAACCTTGTGCACATTGTAGCATGGGCCACAGTGATGGTAACCGTCTGTTTACAGGTTCCCGCTCCATCTGGAGGCTCCTGAAGGGCAGGGCCTGCCTTACTGACCTCTGCCCTTAGCACCTGGCAGAGCTGTTGGCACCAGGGAATGCCTGGTGAACCACGCTAGGCACTCAGTACTGAGCAACCCACCAATCTATTACTCCACGAAAAGATGAACTGACCATCTGCATCAAGGTCATTGTGACCCAGGACAAATAAGGAAGCTGAGAAGCAAAGGCAGAGCCCTCCAACCTCCTCCCCTAGAGCACGAGAATCATCATTCTTCCCCACGACGTGTGTCCCTGTCCCGTGCCATCTGCCTCTCCAACCTCACCCGCAGGAGCTACTCCCGGTCACAGAGCATTCCACACACTCTCCCCAGAGCTCCACGGGTGAGACAGCTGAGAAGATCAGGCCACTTTCCCAAGCCCCGAGGCTGCTCACGACCCAGTCGGGCCAGTTTCCCAACCCTCTGGACTGCCCATGACTCAGTTGTCCCAACTCACTCGATAGCCCTCAGCTTAATTGAAACTCTCTCCCCCACCTCGAACAATAGACATCTGGTGCCAGCCATAATGGCCAGTGGTCAGACTGACCTCCTATACCTGGGAATAGTCCAGCCCTTTCCCTAACCAACTGTCCTGGTGCACATCCTGAAACCCAGAGGCACCCATCCAGAAAAGCAAGAGACTAACCCCCACTACATACAAACTCCATGCTTTTTCTTTTAAAAAACTCATTCCTGCCTCCTCATGGAGCTGCAGTGTCCAGCCTCAGCCCGCCTGTTAGCACAGCATCAAATAAAGGCACTTGGATCAGCTCATCCGGCTCCTCCCGCCTCTGTCTCTTGCGCATTTCTAACACCAGTCTTCTCTCTAGGCATCCCAAACGAGGACAAAGGCCAGTTGCCCTCCTCCCAGTGGTGTCTGGGTATGTAAATGAGATAGTTCATCAAGTGCCTGGATAGAAAATATTCAGCTGCCTTTGAGACCACAGATTCTGAGATTCAAATATAGATGGGTAAACAACAGTACCCAGAATAACAATGATGTTGGCATAGAGTGTCTAGGCTTGCAAAGGACTTCTACTTCTACGTGCTGATTTAAATAAATCCTCACCATGACCCTGTGTAATAGTCACTGTTCTTGTGCATAGTTAATAGATGAGGGAACTGAGTCTGGGGAAGAATAACATAAGCAATGAACATTCAACACGTAATAAGAAAGATGCTGGGGTTAAAAAAGGATTTGGGGGGGAAACACTGAAATTTGAAGGAGAGGGTATTAGTGAAAACCATAGGGGAAAAAAGACTTAAATTTTTCAGAAACGACCGACACACTGGTGGCAGGGAAGGGGGTTATGGTTCTGTGTGTAGAGAGGTCCAGGGCTGTGATTCTGAGAGAGAAAAAGAATGAGAAAATAATTGCATTACAATGGCATTCGCAGGAGGAAAACGCTGGCGGAGGACTCCGTGACACCACACAGCTGAAGTTGGTGACACTTGGGAATTCTTTCAGATTAAAAGCAAAAGCAACATATGATTATCACAGAGAATTTAGAAACACTAGAAAAATAATGGAAAGAAAAAAATTTACGTAGCATATTTTTAAACCACTCTAAAGTCCTGTCATACAGAACCAGCCTTCCAAACATTTCAACAGAATTCATTTTAAGGAATTGTGTTTTTGACATGGATGTTACTACCTGTTAACACTCTTCGACTCAATGAATGAGAGTGATCATTTTACTGTACCTCACCAGTAATAGATATTCCTTATTTGATATTTTAAGTAGCAGATAATTTGATGGGGGAATTTTCAAATGGGAAAATAACCCCCACTATTGTTTTTATTTACATTTATTTGGTTACTTAGGAGAGTTAAAAAACTGTCCCCAGTTACTTACCAGTATATTTCATATTTGTTGTTTGGCTATTTATGTCTTTTCTCCGTTTCTTTGGTGGGATGCTGCTATTTGTATTACAGCATTTGCATGGGTGTCATCTTTATTAAAAAGAGCTACCCTTTGTTGCAGTTCCTACATTACTTCTACTTTTGTCTGTTACTTCTTAATATTGGGGATATTTTTCTGACACATAGAAGTTTTACATGTTTAGGTAGTCAGATCTATCAATTGCATCCTCTGTGATTTATTTCATCAATTCCAAGCTTAGAAAACCCTCCTTCAGGGAGTTTGACAGATAGTCACACTGATTTTCTTCCAGGTTGTCTAACAGTTAAGATTTTTAAATAAGTAACTTTTTAATCCATCTGGAATGTATTTTGGTGTTCCTCGTGAGGTAAGAAGTGTTCGAAATTCTTCTAACACTAACACCTCCCATGTTCAGCTGATATTAGCATAAACCCTGAAGGCCACAGGGCAGGGCTTCAAAGGCTGCAAATTTCTCCAGGAGTTTCAGATTCCCCCCACACTTAGCAGCACAGGCTGCAAAATCCACAGACTCGCCAGTCATTGCTCCACATCAGTTTATCAGCCAGCTGCACACCAAACACACAGCCTCTCTTTCCTTACTAAGAAAAGCAAGCAGTAAATAAAAAGCGGGCTCCCACCAATCATTAGCAAACCCTCCTAAAAACGTTAAGCACACATGGAGGTCTTGTCCCCAGCAGACCTGCGCAATCTCCGACTGAATCTTCCGCCAGACAAAACTTCCCTCCCTCCCAATCACGGCGTCCGGTCTGAAAGTACGTGGTGCCTCATCATGAAGAGCGAGCGCAGAAGGAACCCGAACGCACACGTGTGATTTCTCTCCACTCTGGGGAAATGCTCCTGCCTCCCCTCCCCGCCTTCCAGCTCACGGGCGGCCCCGTCGTCAGAAGCCGCGCTGAAAAAGATTTGTGGCTTATTGTCCTGATGGACGCCAGAGTAATGGAATAGCTCTCTACTCTGTCCTGGAAAGGCAGGCCGACCAGGCACGGCGCTATTGATGGCCCACATTATAATGGAGAAATATTAGGGGGATATTTCAATAGCCACCTAGAGGAGAAACGGTAGCTGTGAGAATGCCATGGACTGTTTCCAAGGAGAGTAAAGGGGACATAAAAAAGCGGGGGAGGGGAAGGTGTAGAAATGCTTCAAGGAGGAAAGAAAAAGAAAGTCCACTCAGGGAATGTATGTTAATGCAGAGTCTCCTTGCTAGGCTGGTTCTCTGGAGAAGGGCAGTGAGGATCCCGGGTCTGCGAACTCCACAATTACAGCATTATTAATTTATGCAGCTCTGACACCACACAGGGGACTCCACGGTAATTAAGTTACAATAAAGACAGGTTGGTTTCCCTCGGAATACAAACAGTTATATTTCATACACGCTCAAGTAAAAAAGCTGGTAGATTTTTAACCAAAGAATAGTGTGTGCTAAACGTATATGGTAGGCAGAAACTGTCAATAATATAATGTGGTGGAGTTTTTGTTTTTTTTTTAAGTATCACCTAGCAACAGATTTCACAGAGAAGTAGGACGCTGGAGACTTAGCCAGGAAAGCACTGCATCAGAGAAGCGAGTGGGAAGTTGGAGGCGAGAGGCTCCGGGGCCCCCCCCAAGAGGCTGGCGTGAGCAGGTGCCGAGGCTTGAGCTGACTCCGGGGATGAGGGTGAGGATGAGCTTCCTTATCAGGGTCACCCTGAAAGATCAGAGATGGATTAAACCAAGACATAGCACTTGAACAATGGCATACCATGGACCTCAAAATTTTACTTCCAGAAACTCATTCACGTGCATAACCACAGTCGAGGCTACATGTTTTGGTCCGTTTGCCTGGGCCCCAGGACGGCCAGGTATTTGGTTAAACGTTATTTCTGAGTGTGTCGGTGGGGGGGGTGCTTCCAGATGAGATTAGCATTTGAACTAGCAGACTAAGTAAAGCAGATTGCCCTCCCCAGTGGCGGATGACCCTCGCTCAATCCACTGAACGCCTGAATAGAATAAAAAACTAAGTGAAAAAATTCTTCCCTCTCCCTGGCTGTCTTTCAGCTGTGACATTGGCCTTCTCCTGCCTTCAGACTAAACCTTAGGCTGCAACACCTGGAACTGGATCGTCCACTCTCCTGGATCTGCCGCTTGCTACCTGCAGGCCTTGGGCTTCTCAGCCCGTCATCACTTGAGCAAACTCCTTACAATAAATATATACATATATCTTACGTTGGTTCTGTTTCTCTGCAGAGCCTGGACCAATACGATCATGGATGTGTAGAAAGATTTTTCTATAAAGATGTCCTTGACAGTACTGTTTATAATAGCAACAATTTGCTATCAATCTGCATTTTTATTTAACGTTTTACTGTAAACAAATCTCCATGTCTTTAAGTAGATTTGTGGGCCTTCATCTTGAATGAGTACAGAGTTTTCCAGTAATTACTATATCATAATTAGTTTAATCAATATATACAAGGATTTAAGAATGCTATGCTTTTATTATGTTTGCCAAATTGAAAAGAGCACATGAAATGGTCACCATAAATATGCTTGCTGAATCTTTCGGAAGTACCCTTTATAAAAGTTCCATAAAATTCTTATAAACTTACTTATTTTATTACCAGTAAAATACCTACTCACAATGACCTAATTTTATGACAGATTCTATAATTTATGTCCCTGTAAAGCCCAAATATCAAATATATGCCCAAAGTACATTTCTCAAGATTGTGAAAAATACATACAGAAGGGAAGTCAAGGAGAGTATCCTGGTACAGCTAAGGAAAGTGGTAAGAGACCATGTCAGCTACCCATTGCTGCATAACAAATTACCCCCCACTGTAGTGGCTTAAAGCAACAAACTCTATTATCTTACCATTTCTGTGGGTCAGGAATTTAGCCACAGGGCAGCAGGGTCCTCTGGCTCTCATCTCTTACCAGGCTGCAATCAAGGTGTGGGCCAGGTCTGCAGTCATCTTAAAACTCCACTGGAAGTCGATTCACATGCAAGCTCATTCAAGTCATTGTTGACAGGAGCCAGATCCTCCTTAGCTGCTGGGCTGAGACCTCCCCTAGTTTTTGTTCAACCTCGAGAGGACAGCTCACTGCCTGGCCGCTGGTTTCACCAGAGCGAGAAAGGGAGAAGGCATGAGAGGGGGTCCACAGAAGACACAAGTCACATATTTTATGGGGGGAGTTGCCATATTTAGCAAATAAGAATACATGATAAAGCAGTGCCAGGAGGGAAGTGTATAGGTGTAAATGTGTCCATTAAAATGGAAGGCAGATCTCAGGAATAGAAAAAGAACCGACTGCACCCAAAGCTAGCAGAAGGAAAAAGATACAGGTTAGAGAAGAAAGCAGTGGAACATAGCATAGAAAGACAATAGAGAAAAACCAACAAAACCAATAGTTCATTCTTTGAAGAGATGAACAAGATTGGCAAGTCTTCAGCTAGATCAACTAAGGGAAGAGAGAAGGCTCAGATCAGAAATGAAAGAGGGGGACTTACAAATCAATTTTATAGAAATAAAAAGGATTACAAGAGAATACCAGGAGCAAATGCACACCAACAATTGTGATCACCGAGATGAAAGAGACCAAGTCCTAGCAATAGAACATCTGAACAGACTTACAACTAGTAAGGACACCGAATTAGTGACCAAACACCTTCAACAAGGAAGAACCCAGGCCCGATGACTTCACTGATGAATTCTACCAAACATTTGAAGAATTAACGCCAATATCCCTCAAGCTTCCCCAAAACAAAGAGGAGGGAATGCTTGCACACTCACTCTATGAGGCCAGCATTCTCTGACCCCAAAACTAGACACAGATACTCCAAGAAAAAACACTGTAGTCCATATTTCTGTTAAGTATTAATGCAAGAAAAAAAAAGTAGAATGGTGGTTGCCAGAAGCTAGGGGAGGAAAAAATAGAAGTTTTTTGTGTAATAAGTATATAACTTCATTTGTGCAAGATGTAAAATTTTGGAGTTCAGTTGTACAAAAACGTGACTATTCTTTACCGAATTGTACACTTAAAATGGTTAGGATGGTAAATTTTATGTTATGTGTTTTTTTTACCACAATTAAAACTAAAATTTAAGAAAGTAGGTTATCCAGTTTAAATTTTAGAAAAACACTGAATAATTTTTAGCATAAGTATGTCCCAAATATTGCACAGGACATACTTATACTCTAAAAAGTTCATTGTTTATCTGAAATTCAAGTTTAACTGTGAGGTCAAATTGTATAAAATTCCATTTTTGTGTATAACGAGGAACTCATTATCAGTAACTATGAATTATTTAGGGGTTACAAATATGTGTTTTTTAAACTAGAAATGGCAATGTTTTTACTGAAAACTTGAATTTATTATTTTACCATGCCATCTGGATACATAATTGAGAAGTCCTTTCAGAGAAAGAACCTATGTAAATAATTGGAATTTCTGTCATTTGGAAGGACCAGTTGTCTTCACCCATGGGGTATCTGCCATATCCTAAATTGGCTATAGTTTTCAGTTGCTGCTGCCATGGACTGTTAAAATAATAAGTTACTATATGTTCAGGGATTTTAATGTAGTTTGTTGAGGATTTTGGTAATTCCAAATTCTACAGCAATACACGTATTTATCTGGAATGTTCTAGGATGGGTGTGGACATTGGGTGGAAGTGGTCACAAAGCACAAACTTCCGGTTGTTGGATAACTAAGCCCTGGGGACACGATGCACAGCCTGAGGGCAACAGTGAACACAGCCAGACAGTGTAGGTGACAGCTGCTGAGAGCAATTCCTAGGGTTTCTCCTCACCAGGAAAACATTATTTTTTAATCTATATTCAGTGATGGATATTCACTACACTTACTGTGGTAATCCTTTCTCACAATATGTAAGCTACGTATACCTTAAATTGACTTAGTGACATATGTCAATTGTATCTCAATAACACTGAAAGTTTTTCAAGATTACTCTAGGACTCTAGCTTTAGGGAACTATATAATATGTATGGGCACGTGTAAATGCTCAAATATTTGTTGATGTGTTGAATAAATGGACTAAGTGCTTTATATATGTTGTTATGTTCAACCAAGTGCCATTTATGAAATAAGCACTCGGAGGTTTAGAAGGGTCAGTTTATTTGCGCATGGTTCCATGTGCCTGCGGAGTCTCAGAGTTAGGGTCAGGGCCCAGAGTCCCACTAGCTCTTCACCACACCCCACACGGCCTTGTATTTACGAAATCAAATGCTAACGCCAATGACTCTGAAATTCAGCTCCCCCTTCTGCTGGGATTTATTCCAACAGTAAAATCTGTGTTGTCATAGATTTATTTTTTGATGGAACAATAGGACTGGATGTGGTAGGAGGGTTTCTTAGCCTCCCTAACTAGACTGTGATGAAAAAGGCTTGAGAATGCTACACCTAGTGGCCCAAGTATAGTTGTGTATCTTGGAATCACTCTGCAATTCCATAAGCAGATATATGTTAAATATCTGTTATACGTTCGCATTATGCTGGTGGCTGAGGGGAAGATGCCCGGGAAGAAATAGGACCTTTGACTGGGGGACCGCACATCTGTGTTTCCAGGGACCGTCTGGTTTCCTCTCTGGACCTAGTTTTCATAATACCCCTCCCATTTTATCATCTCAAAGGAATTCAGATTTGGATGATAAAATACATGGTCACCCTACCTGTGTTAGAGCTTCAAGAGGCTGTCGCACTCATTGGTTAGAGAAGAAACACAAACATTAGGAAAGAAATTCACCAGTCCCCTTCTGTCTATGGCAGGCAGCTTCCACAATGGCTCCCAGTGGTCCCTGTCTCCTGCTATTCATACCCTATGTAATCTCCTCCCTTACAGCCTAGGAGGGACCCAGTGACTTGTTCTGAAGAATGACATTCAGCAAAAGTTACAGAAACGCAGGACAATACGTCTTTTAGGGACCAATAGACAGCCAAGTAGGAGGACCACTTCACTTCACCACGGAGACATGAATACAAATAATATGATCACGGACACAAATCATCCCCAGGCTTAAGTGCGAGGACTGTAAACATGCAGTTTGTGGCATTAGAACCACGGTATCAATTTTCTATTCGTGAATTCTAATTGAAAAATAAAATTTAAAAAAATTCTATTGCTGCTGTAACAAATTACCACAACTTAGTGTCTTGAAACAACATAAATGCATGACCTTATAGTTCTAGAGGTCAGAAGTCTGACACAGTTCTCACTGAAGTAAACCAAGGTGGTGGCAAGGAGACATTTCCCTGTCAAGGCTCTGAGCGATGATCCATTCCCACTCCCCCTTCAGCTCCTAGAGGCCACCTGTGTTCCTTGGCTTGTGGCCCCTTCCCCCATCTTCAAAGCCAGGGCTGGCGGTGGGGGGGGGGGCAGTCCTTCCCACGCTCATCACTTTGGCCTCCTCTTCTGCATCTCTCTACCACTTTTAAGGACCTGATTATGTTAGGCTCATCCAGACACTCCAAAGCCTTCTCCCTATTTTAAGGTCAGTTGATTAGCAAATTTAATTCCATCTGATATCTTAATCCCTCCTCCCTTTGTTCTGTAACATAACATATGATAGGTTCTGGGGATTATAACTTAAACATGTGGGAGAGGGTCATTTTATTATGGCTGCTACAGCGGTGGTTCCAAAGAGTGTTTGGGGAACACTAGTTCAGTGGGATGACACGTGAGGAAAGGGGTCCATGGGAACCACGTTCGGAAAATGCTGCCTGCCATATCTCAGTCTGGGAACATCACGAGAAAGCCTTACAATGAATAAACCCAGCCAACTAACTGGAAGATGCAACCCTTTTTTTTGTCCTCAAAGCAAGTGTTACATTCAAGAGTTCCTCAGAACATTGCATCCTGGGACTGGTACCGGACTTCTGCATTCTGGCCCCTGCTTGCTAGTCGCCCGCTGTGTGGTCCTGATCCCGCCCAACCACCCCTCTTCTGAATGAGAGGAAGACACAGCTCAGATGTGCTGCTATTCCGTGTTTCCTAGAAAGACCAAACAGTTTCCTTCCAAACCTGAGAGTCTATGAATTGCTTCAGCGGATAATTACCTAACATGACTCTGCAGGTAGGAACTAATGGTTATGGGGATAAAGTGATAGAAAAATGAGACCCTCTTCTCAGACAGATGATTCTCCAGTGAGGGATACAGGCATGAAAACAAACATCAATCCACGACAGGTGCCCTAACAGAAGTAAATATGAGTGCAGAGGCATTGTAGCAAACGGGTGGCACACTCCAGTGGAGACGGTGGGAAGAGACAGGCTTCGCACACAAAGGGCAGCAGGGTACCCTGGCCGGGTGGCTCGGCTGGCTGCAGCACCCTCCCCCCCCCCCCCCCACCCCCCGTGCACCAATAAAGAGGTGGCGGGTTTAATTCTCAGTCAGGGCACATAGGTTATGGGTTCAATCCCTGGTCAGGGTGTGTGTGGGAGGCAACTGATGGATCTCTCTCTCTCTCTCTCTCCCTCTCTCTCTCTCTCTCTCCCCCCCCCCCAAATCAGGAAACACATCCTTAGGTGAGGATTAAAGAAATAAAAAAATAAAGGACAGCAGGAGTTCACCTGGGGTGGGAAGAAGGCGTGAGATTTCCTAAATCAGAGATTTCTTACTGTAATTCAGCCGCTGCATTTGCAATTGTTCTTTCCCCGGCTCATTCGAGCCAAACGCCTGGACTCGGATCCATAAGAAATGGTCCTTCCCCATAATGAGCCTTCGCCGGACGATTTCGGGCTGGCCACCGCGCAGAGGGCACTGCTTCCGGGCATCATCGAGGCCCTTTGGGAGGCATAGGTAAGAAGAATCGGCCCATTCCAGGAACGGGCCAGCCTCTCTTTGGCACTAGGAAAATAACAGGTGTGATTTACTCAGGCTAAAATATTTGCCGAATTATAGACCTTGCCTCGCATGTCTTAAGGGCTCTTTCGTGTTTATTTTCAACAAAGGTATGTGACTTTTTTTTTTCTCTGAGCCTTTTGTCAACAGCGTGACAAAGACAGCGTGAGTGCTTCTCCGTTTCCTTTGCCGCTTGCATGACTAGGAGAAAAAGTCATGCAGGTTGGCTCTCGGCACATTAGCAAGAATTCAGAGGACATTCATCGCCTTCATTTAAACACATTTTTTTTTAACCAGTTCCATTTGCAGTTGTGGGACTTTAATGGAAGGCCACCCATGTTTAGTTATTATTGCCATTGTTTCTAGGAACCATGGAAAGAAATCAAAGGGCAATAAGAGAATGCATTCTTGTTTAGAGAACTCAGCAAAATAAATAAGCCAATGAACATAACAATGGTAACACTTACCCAAATACTTAGACCTCAGAAAAGACCTCATCTATCTCCATGGAGATGTGGATAAAAATACAACACGCAGGACCTCCGATAGTTGAACTGCTCTTTGTGCCGCATACCGTGTTAGACATTCTCCTTGATGTAATGCCCAAGGCAGCTTCTTGCACTCCCCCAAGCTCCTGGAAATCTATCCCCAGCAAGATCACCATGCGAGCCTGGAAAAGCAAACAAGCTCAACCCAACAGCAACACTTACAACATAAACCCTGCACCCCCAGCAGCCCCCATGCCCTTTCTGTGGGATCTCAGGTTGCTAGGGTTTCATCTAAGCTCACAGCCGTGCTCCTCAAACTCTGGGGATCCCTGAGGCCTGTTATCCATGAAAACCCTTGAAGCTGGTGTCTCACACCTCAGCCCCTTCCCACTGGCTCCCTTGGTGAGAAAGTTGGTTTTCCTGCCAAGCATTTCACTCTGTGGGACCACCCAAAATTATCGGTTCTTAAATTGCCAAAACAGGCCTTGTTTTTTGGTGTCCTCACAACGCTATGGTTGTTTTGAGCTCCAAGCAGAGGTATGGGGCAGGTCCATGGTGGTCCGCTTACTCTGTGCCTCTCTTTGACTCCTGGGCACCGAAGGGGGAGCCTTCAAGGCCATGATGAAGGATCCTCTTCCGGTTCTGGCCACCCCACATCCGGGTCAGACACAGACAACAGCTGTCCTCTGAAACGGACTCCAAAGGAGCCTCCCTTTCCCTCTCCGCACTCAGGCACCTGTGAAAACCTCTGCGCTCACTCCCCTGGGGCCAGAATCACTCGTGCCAGGGGATTCCCAGCAGGGCAGGCTCACAGATTCATCGGATACACATACACACCTCTGGATGCTGACCTGTGCTCACATGGGGACAGGTGAGAGAACCGAGCTTTAGAAAGGTGACTACATTGACCGGCTGGTAAAGGTTGGAGTTGCAGTGGAAGCCCCAAATCTAACTCCTCCAAGTCCCCCCATTTCAGAGAGCTTACCAAACCCGGCTTCTGTGGCCCCTGTGCAAAAAAACCTTCAGTTTTATCAACATAGAAGACTTCTCATTTTACTTCTGATGGTCCAGTGACATCTCCAGGTTTAATCTAGGCTTCCCCTTTAAAATCCAGAGGCCTACAGTCCAGACACGCTAGGAATAAGTGCTCTTCCTGATTACTTACTCGCATGGGATCAATTAAGTGGAGCAATCCACTGAATCAATATCCTGCCTGTGCATGACTGTAGAGGGTTTTATTTTTTTTTAATTTTCTTTCCTAGTTGTTATGCAGAAGCTCTAGAATGTTGGAATTCCTATCATGGTGGACCTGAGACTCGAGCCCTGGTTGTCTGTATATTTTCACATCTTTTGGAACTTTTAGGCAGCGTGTAGCAAGATGCCTATAATATGCAGGGAGGAGACCAGGAGGCACCTCCCAGCTGACAGCAAACTTGGCAGCAACAAGTTGATCTAAGAATGTTGCTGACATGCCTGCAGTTGATATGTCAGAAGTTACAGGTTCACCTTGGGGCTCTGGCTGGCATGGCTCAGGGGACTGAGCACCAGCCTGTGAACTAGAGTCACCGGTTCAATTCCCAGTCAGGGCACGTGCCTGGGTTGCCAGCCAGGTCCCTAGTGGGGGGTGCATGGGAAGCAACTACACACTGATGTTTCTCTCCATTTCTTTCTCACTCCCTTCCCCTCTCTCTAAAAATAAATAAAATCTTTTTAAATAAAAGTGCATCTTGGGGAAGGAAGGTGTTCGGGGGAAAGATGACTCTTCCTCACCTGTGTAAGCCTTGCTGAAAACTGCCCACTCTCAAGGTATTCCAGAGGCAGCACGCTGCCTGCTTCCTACCAAGAGTTTTTGGCTTTTGAGAGAAAAGGGAAATTTTGTGAATTTTATGAACTAGGGTTTCTTTTGTTTTCCTCAGAAGCCAGGGCTTACTGAAAAGGAAATTCGGCATCTAGCAACGCGGAGGAGTACCCTTCTCAAATCTCAATTAAGGTTGATTTGGGAAACACCTGGTATGAGGCCAAATGCAAGCCCCCAAGGAGCCCCACCTTGGGGACCTGGACCATGCCTCTGGTAAGATGAGCCTTCAGAAAATTCCGCTTATAGAAAATTATCCTTCTGTATGTGTCAACAAACACATACAGAAGGATATAGAAAATAACAAAATCATTTCTCGGCTAGTAATCAAGTAATTGATTAAGTCAGGGGTTATCAAGGATGCTAAGATCCCTACGTGTAAACTAAACTGGCTATCAACCTGATGGCCAAGTGTCGCCCACAGCCCACACGGCTGTTGCAAGGTGAGCCTAACTTACAAGGGGGAGTCAACCTGCCACCACTTCCTTGCCTCCTGGGTGATGAAATACGAAGGACACAGCATCAACCATGAAGTGTTCTCACCATAACATTGACTTGGGTTTACTTGAACGAGCAGATCTGATTTTCAGCTTATGCAGGAGTTAGAACAGAATAAGGAAACCACCACCACGGAGAAGCAATGTGACAATTCACAAAGAGAGACTCTTGACAGGACAATTAGTACCAACTGGTGCAAACATTTTCAACAAGTGTAAGTCATAAAGATAGAGGGAGACTCCGTGAGATGAAGAGACACTTAAAAGACATAACCACCAGTGTATGAACACTAACAGGATCCTGCTTTAAACAGCAGTTACGATATTTTACAGGCAAGTGGAGAAGTTTGAACATGATGGTTATTTGATGATTTGAAGACATTATTATTCATCGTATTAGGTAAAAAAAAAATTGTATGACTTTTAGTAGGAAATGGCCTTTACTCCCTAGGGACGTATGCCGAACCATTTAGGGGTGACAGGTCACTATAGCTATAATTTGCTTTAAATTTCAGCACAATGACATGCACATAAAAAGTGCAAACAAATGTTACATCTATATGATGGGTACACGACGGTTCATAAGACTCTTCTCTCTACTGTTTGACGTTTGTCATAACCACTCTCAAAACTGGGCTCTCAGCATGGCTTTGAACTCTGGAGAGAGGGAGCACGAGAGCCCCAAGGAGACACTGCCACCCTCCTTGGTCGCTTCGAAAGCCCGACGACACCATCAGGGAATCCCGAACCACTTACTGCTGCTACGAGAGCCTCCTGCACCCTCAGGTCCACGCCCTTCCCAGTGTACAGCGGAGAAAAGAAACCCCAGAGAGACAAGGCGACTTTCCCCCAAGTCACACAGGTAACAGGCTGGTCATCTGGGAGCAGAAACCAGACTTTCTGAGCTCCACGCAGCCCCCTGGGCCCCTGACACTCGACAGCACTGCAGCCTGAGCTTGGACCTCAGCGAGGAGTGCACTCAGATCTACAGAGCCTCTGCCCTCGGCCTCGCTCGGACCCTCTGGTGCAGGGCAGGGCTGGGGGTGAACACTGGCCACAGTCCCGTGTGACAGCATGAAAGGAAACACATGGCATGTGACAGTGCTCACTCGACGGAGGAAGAGCAACTCTGGAAGTCCCCTCTGGAGTTCTTCCTAGCGACAAGGAAGCGCGGCAGGCTTGGGGCCATTCCGAGCATCCTGGAGGGTCGCCTCACGTCCCCCGATGGCCCATTTCTTCATCAATAAAATGGAAAGAGTAACGCCAAGGGGAACCTGAGAAAAACAACTGCCTGTCACCGAGGTTAGCACATAGTAGATATTAAATAAATGCCACTTGTGTCCCTTTGCCTTTCTCTTAACCACACGATGAGGTCCACCTGCAATGAGAAAATAGACACAGGTGCTACATTGTGTGGCTTATCCAACAGGCAACCATTTAACAACTTCTGCTCCCCTGCTGGGCACCTTTGCTCACGTTTTCTTTGCCTACACAGACATTTGGTTATCAAAATATGTGCCTCGTATTAGCTTGGGAACCAAAAAAAAAAAAAATGGGGGTGGGGGAAGAGCTTCATTCTGTTGCCGCAATAAAGGTTTCCTTCTCTGGCGATAATCAACTCTGCATAATTAAAATCACTCCGACTGCTGAACTAATTTTCAGACCGGAGGTTTCTTCCTGTAGCAACACTTACAAGCAAAGTTTCCACTGTGAATGAATTTAATCGTGAGTCTAATTACAATTTTAATGAATATCTCCAGCCCTGCATGTAAACTTGCTCTCTAAGGCTTTGCTATCTGTTAGGGCATTTTAAGGCCTTTTCATTTTTAATATAAAGGAATGTCTTGGCACAATGAACGCGTAGTAAAGAAACATTCTTTCTGGTTTAGTTTGCTTTGCTTTTGATAACCAAGTGAGAAAATGGGAAGCGTCTGCTATTTTACAATTCCGATTCAGTTTGGGCACCTCACCTTCGGTCTTGGTGCCCAGAGTTCTTTTTTCTTCAGGATGGACAGAGAACTTTGCAACACTTGCATTCTCCTTGCGATTTGCCATGTAAGATCTCCATTTCTGAATACCAGAAAAATCAGAGTTCCAGTGTACCCGAGAGCCTGAGTCATCCTGGAAATTCAAGGACGCTTTAAACGAGGTAGAAAGGAGGGCGTGTAAAAAAATGTTCTCCCTTAAAAATATGTTTAAAAGGAAAGGCAAATACAAAACTGGAAGTAGCCAAACTGAGCCACTCAAGCAATCAAAGCTACCTAAGACAAAGCAAGTAAACAAACAACATCCTACTCTACGAACGTCGGCATTTTTAATAACATAGAAAAACGGGAAACCATCAGTGACCCAACAGTAGGTAAATGGTGAAATAAATTCACCTGTGTTTGAAGACTGGTGACAGTCTTTCTCTTTTTCAACTTTTATTTTTATTTTACCAGTAATAGTCATTTAAGAAAAACATTTTTAAGAAAATATAGGTAATTAGAAAGATTAAAAATATAGAGATAGATCTTATGATCTCACAACCTAGAATTAAGTATTAATAAAATTGATGTAATTTTTAAATATTTTATGTGTGTATATATCCATATATACACACATATCCATACATATGTATATCCATACGTATCCATATCCATATATCCATTACATATATAGCCATACATAGCTTATACATACACAATATACACATACATATATGCACACATGCATATACACGTTATACAAAATGGTTTTATATTGCATTTACTGCTCTGTAATCATCTCTTATCACTTCACAGTACATTGTAAACAATTTCCCATGTCGATGGTTTTGCTTTCGAAATACCAGTACAGACTGCAAGAGCGGAAATGCAAGCCCGCCCCAGGCCCTCCAGGCCAACCGGCTGCATTCCCATTTCTCTTACTTCTCACAGCCAAATGGGTTGGAGCCCAGTCCTTTGCTCTTGCAGCCCCCTCTGCCTAGCAGCTCCCTCCCCTGCCCTTTCTGCCCTTTTCTCTCCACCCCTTAGGTGGGTATAATGCCCCCCACCGCCTTGTGTTGCCATAGAAATGGGGACTTACCTCTGGTGGAATCTTGTCAGAGTCAGCTCACTCAGGGCCCTTGAATTCATGAGCCAACTCGCACACAGGGGCGGGGCAGGAGGGGGAATGAACCTGACTTGGGAACGGGGGAAAGGAAACTGACGTGACTGTAATTGCTGACACCCAGTGCTAGGTGCTTCCACCTGCGTTATCGTTTCCTCCTCACGGCGATTCTACCAGGTTGGTGTCAGCAGCTCCGTTCTTAAGAACACGCAAACCAAGTGTGATGGCGACACCGCCAGGTACAGTCCCAAGTCACCCTGTGAACCGATGCAGCTGTCGACCTGCAGAGGGCTCTGTGGTCGGCAACACTGACCCTCAGCCCCTGACACCTCCAGGACAACTGCCCCTACAACCCCGGATCCGGGCTGCACCTGGGCCATCCCCAGCTACAGCACGGATTCTTTGGAACCCCACCTTGTCGGTATCCCTAGCTTCTAGCTGACAGGCAGTCTATGGATATACTCTCGCTTGTGTGAAGACACCAAGCTACGAGGCAGCTGGGAAAGAGACTCCTCATTTCCACCTTCTAAGGAATGAACTCTGTGGAACGGAACGCCCCAGATATATATATATTAGGTACTCCTGTTGTACACTCAGTGCCTTGGTGTTCCACAGCGCTGCACGTGCCACCGGAGTACCTAATGCCTTCACTGCAGGGAAATTCCTCAATAGCTCATCTACCAGAGAAGACTGCTTCGTGCATTTTCAAGGCAGGCGTCAATACGTTACAGCTGAAGATGAGTGAGCACTGAGTGGTTTACAGCCCCTAAACTCCCTAAGTCCTTAAGACTGGGGGGCAGTTTTATTTCAGAAAATCAAGGCCTTTAACTTTATGCCCTAAATACCTCTCTGCTCATTAGCATCTTTGTATAACATGGTCACATGCCGTTGAGAGAAATAATCTTTTCCAAATCCTCCCACTCCTTCCTCCCAATGTTTATCTTGACCTTGACTTTCCCTCACCACTCCCCAACACAGCCATTATTCTAGAACATGAGTAAGGAATGTAGGCCACCCTAAACCATGGGAAGGGCATGGAAAACTTCCTAAAAATGTGTCCTTCTAGGGCCCTAAAAATGCACAAGATGAAGTAGGAGCTGGGATACAAACCCAGGGCTGCCAGGATTTATGCAATAGATATTTGAGGGGGAAATGTAAGTATGCAACAGAAATGGACAATGGAAAAAACACTTTCCAAAAGTAACTTTTGTTTTATTAAATCAGTTTGCTGCTCTCCTAACACCATAAATTCTAGAAAGAGCCACCAAGTTGTTTCTGGACGAGATTTGGATTCTTTTAACAGTGACTATGAGCCTGATAAAGTGGAGAAATAAAATTAAGCTTTCTAAATCCAGGAAGGCTGGAGAAAGTAAATAGCACAGCAAAAATACAGAATGATTTGACCCCAGCCAACAGTATAGAAAATTTATATGGAATTTAAAAATATGTATCAATCACTGCTGCTGTGGCTCAGTGGATTGAGCACCATCCTGCAGACCAAAAGGTCACTGGTTTGATTCCCACTCAGGGCACATGCCTGGGTTTCAGGCCAGGACCCCAGCTGGGGGGTGTGCAAGAAGGAACCAATTGATGTTTCCCTCTCGCATTGGTATTTCTCTCCCTCTCTTCCTCCCTCCTTTCCTCTCTCTAAAAATAAAGAAAGAAAATATTGAGGAAAAAAAGAATGCTGATAAAAGAAGTAAAACTTTAAAACATAAATAAAAGAAATTAGATATTTATTTATATTATATATTATTTATTTTATTTATAATATATATTATATATTACTTATATAAGTACTTATATAATATATATTATATCTAATGTAATATATGATTATAATATATAGTAATATATAAATAATATATATTATTTATATTATATATATAAAAAGACCAAAGGCACCAAACATTACTGAAGTTGAAAATTTCCAAGCCACTGAAATCTTTTTTCATATATATGTGTGTATATATATTTTTTAAGTCTAGAATTGTCACGTCTATCACAATAAGAAAGTCTAGTAATTTATTTCAGCTGTGATTACAAAAGGCAAGGGGCTTCGTGGAGAAACTGAACAGAGACCAATCAAGAGGTCAAGATGGCATAAGTCCTTGGGTCTTGAAGAAATTGGATAATTAACTTACTGAGTCATTGCCATTACTTTTCCGAGTCAAATAGCGGGAGGGTCCCTGAATGCCCTTTCTACAAAAGGGTTTTCGGTTTTTCTTTTTCTCTGGTCTTTTAATGCGGGTTAAATCACGTCATGAGGAAATTTTCACCCAAACCAGATACAGGACTTGCCAAGAACCAGCATTCATGCAAGATCTAGATCCAGAAAATTTATACAACTTAAAATGCAGTCGGAGTAAAGCTTTGAAAAGCGATAATGAGATGCCTCCAACTTGGCCAGGGTTCCCAGTGCTCACGGATGGCTGCTTCACCAGGTGGCGCGCTGCGATGCTGGCGCACACGGAGGTCTGTGCGCATGACAGCAGTGGCTGGGAAGAGCAGAGCTGGGTGTCAGGACAGCCAGGGCCAGTCCTCTCTCCTCCTCCAGGAGCTGGGGGACCCTGGGTGAGTCGGTGACCTCTCTGAGCTCGTAATGCTAAACTATGGAACCTGGAAAATGAGACCTGTTCTATCACTCACATCAATTTAAAAGTTATAAAATGCAATAAGCTAATGTTATTATTTTTAACTGTTACTATTCTGAGAAAACTCCTGAAGAAGCTGGGAGCCTTGACTGTGATATTTAGCCCTTGCCAGGCAATCTGAAACTTACGCTGGAGAAATGATTTAAAATTATAAAGACAATACCAATTACATGCACAGTAAATGTGAGACATCGCAGGGGTGGGGGGGACACGATCCTTGATTGGGCGTTTACAGTGTGCCGGACCCTACATGAGGCTCCAGCCTTTGCGTATGTTACCTACATTGTAATCCAGTGAAGCTGGTGACATCCCGCTCTCCTCCTTCCAGTGGGAGAACTCGGGCTCAGAGAGACTGGTTTGCACCTCCAGGCTCTCCTCAGTGGGTGGTAGAAGAGCTAAGGCCTGACCCAGGAGGTCTAAAATGCCCCCCGCCACCTCACCCACACCAGGCCCTCCCGGGAAAGTGGGAAGAAGAAACAAAGGCAAAAGAAGGGCCGTGACATGGAAATCCACTTAAGTAAACCATCAAGACCAGTATGGGCCATAAACAGGGAAACATGGTCATAAACATGGTCAGTTAAAGGAGAAAATTCTAGTAAGTATGCATGTAAGCTTCACGTTTTATACTGCCACTTAAAAATGTAAATATTAATGTAATGAAACCATTACTTGAAAGTTGTTCCAAAAAAGAAACACCGTTTTTGAAACATGCCCATTTTTCACATGCCGTAACAGAGCTGACTACCAAGTCACCAAGACAAAGCTCCCCAAGGGGTAACTTTGGCCTCTGAGTGAGGACACTGGGGCTCTTGACTCAGTGTCACAGCTTTTCCCAGCCTTTTCACTTTTGGGTTTGTCTGTTTCTGTCATGTCCCGAATGGTTCCTTCCCTGACCCTAAGTATATATTGCAGTAAGTAAGAATCATTAAGCCCTGGCTGGCGTAGCTCAGTGGATTGAGCATGGGCTTCGAACCAGGCATCTCAGGTTCGATTCTCAGTCAGGGTACATGCCTTGGTTGCAGGCCATGACCCCCAGCAACCGCACATTGATGTTTCTCTCTCTCTCTCCCTCTGTCCCCCTCCCTTCCCTCTCTAAAAATAAATAAATAAAATCTTTTTTAAAAAAAAGAAAAAAATAAGAATCATTACTTCATTGTTGTATATCAACTTTCTGTAAATCATTGGTACCTCCAGCTGGTCTGGGGTCTGTCACTAAACCACACTCTCAATTGTTCTCTTGTCATCTCCCAGTGTTGTCAAGCTCTGGCACCTTATTTCTCTCCCTGAGACTTAGTAAATACCAAACCAGGAATTGTTAAACATTTTATAAGCCCTGGACCCATAACTTGAAACAAAAGTGTTGCACTCTGTTATAAAAACTTGGCATTTATTGAAACCACTTTCTTTACATTCTTCATACCCCAAACAGGAAGGTGCATTATTTTAGACCAAAGGCCTTCAAAGTTATGCCAGAAACACATAGAAATTTCATGTGACATCTACACACATGCCACATACTTATACATGTATGGGTACAATACAACAAATGTTCATGAAATACCTTTACAACCCGCCATGCTCACTGACATTTTCTATCCTGTTTTATTCTACTTCATTTTATTTTTAAAAACCCTTTCCCCTCATTCGTCAATTTATTTCATGGCCCACTAGGAGCCAAAGCCCACAATTTGAAAAATGTCAATAAAGAAAGCATAGGCCTTTCAGATGTCTCTTTTCTTCAACTGCTTCTTGACAGAATATATAGATTCACTGGGAAAAAATCAATTTATAGAATAATCCAGAGTCTGTCCACACTGATTTTTGTGAAGAGCAACCTATTTTGTAAAAACAAAGCATTTATACATCTTAAGTGGAGACTTGTTCTTTGGCCAGTACTGGAAGGTCAGAGTTTGGAATTACACCGGCGTTGCTGCAGGCAGCTGTGAGGGTCTTTGCCCAGATTGTGTGTATTCCAGGGGCACTGGCTTATTTGCCTTGTGCCCCCTGGTTTCCAAGAAACATCAGTTAGAACTGTTTCGACTGTACTGGAGAGGCATTCCCTAATAAAGTTTTCCCCATTGATGAGTGACTTGAACTCCTCTGTAAATTTTTAAGCAGCAGATTGATCAGCAGGTAATGCGTGCCCTCCGGGGCCCACTGCCCGGCTCCCGTGGCTTTTTCCTGCATCGAAGTCATCCGTCAATCACTGTCAAACTCTTAGCGCTGCCCATCTTTTGGTGCAGGACCAAGGCCTTTTCCGTAGCCATTGGTCCATGCATTGGCATTCTCTGTGCTCTTTCTTGCACAAACCACACCCATAATTTATCACCTCTGATAGCTAGCTTGGGTATCTTTAAAGCAGAACAAGAACTTCAGCGTATTCGGAAAGCCACATGATTACAGAACCCTGCTGGATGCTGCAGTTTTCCCCATAACTTTTATGATGATCTTACCACACCCAACTTGACTCTAGCTCCTTTTTAAGCAGCACTAGATTTTCGTGGAAAGAGCCCTTTTCATTATTTTCACACCCAGAGCATATTGCTTTGAGGAACACTTAATTGCATGGTATAGTTGTAATAAGTGAACAATGCGTAGACAAAATTGGAGAAAATACGATGCGACTCTTGAAAGCACACAGCTCAGGTGGAAGTGTAAAGCACACAGCTCGGGTGGAAGTGTAAAGCACACACAAGACAGCAGCAAGGAGTGTGCTGGTGATGAGCATTCAGAGGGTGGTTTACAGAAGAAACAAAAAGCATGGGACAATCTAGGAGCAGGTTAACAGAAGATGGGTCAAGAGAGCTTCTTAAAACAGAAAGAGTGAGAGAGAGAGAGCTTCTGCTGCCCCACAGTAGCGTATGGACCACTCCCGATGGGAAGCGGTCAGGATGGACCCCAGGCAAGAATGACAGTGTTACGGCTTCATTTAGGAGATGCAGGCCCAGGGCGGGAAGGGTCAGGGGGAGAGGGGAAGTAAGTGAGGAAAGAGACTGAAGAACACATGCAGTGCAGCCACTTCCACCGCACAGTATGCCACAGGGAAAGCAGTTGGTACCTCCTGGGCACGTGTGGAGTCCGTGCAGGACTCCCCTGGAAAGCTGGCAAAGAGAAACTACATGTCTGAGCAGCCCACGGCAGGGCAAAAGGAGTCGGAATTGGTCGACCTGGCTCCTGCGTCTCCCCTGCTGAGGGGCTGCCCCACGGTGAGCTGACTCCTCCACACTTCAGGTTACACGGTCCATCCCCTCTGCCTCCAATCAGGGACCTGGGCCCTGTATCTCACAGGGGGGACTTTTTCTAATTTAATTTTATTTTAATTGTGGTTCAAGTACAGTTTTCTGCCTTTTACCCCCATCCCAGCCCACCCCCGCTGCCTTCCCCACCTCCCTCCCATTTCCATCCCCCCTTGTTATTGTCCATGTGTCCTTTATACTTGTTCCTGCAAACCCTTCCCCCCTTTCCCCCTGAAATTCCTTCCCCTCATCCCTCCGGTCAGTCAGCCTGTTCTCTATTTCAGTGTCTTTGGTTATATTTTGCTTGTTTGTTTGTTTTCTTGGTTAGGTTCCTCACAGGGGGGACTTTTATGTCTGGCTCTCAAAAGTCTGAAAGGGAAGGGTCCCAGCATGCAAGGCATGAAGGTAGTTCAGATGCAAGACTTCAGCTGAGGCTCCAGCCAGCTCAGGAGGCTCCTAAGAATGGCAGCCAAGGAGGTGCGGGCCTCACCCAGAAGGAGTGCAGTCCCTTAGACAGGAGGGGGTGGCCGAGAGAATCTGAGCGGACACGCGAGGGGGTGTGCCCAACACGGAAAGCTTAACACCGGAAGTCTGGGTTTTACAGGACAGAAAAGTGGAGTAAGGACACTCCGGGAAGAAGGACTGGTTCGTTTTAAAAGACCCCATGGGAGGAAGTCGTGTGGCGTTTTCATCAGATGCAAACTGTAACACATGGCTGGCATATGGGGACATACTAGACTGTGAGCGAGAAGGGAGCTTGTCAGCTTTGATTACGGCCACCCCATCGCGCCACTGACACACAGAGAGTGGACAGTCAGCTACAACCCATGACGTCACCATCTTCTTCAGGCATCCGGACTCGCTGGCATGTAGGTGCCCTGACTGGTGGTTCTCTTCCACCACGTGCCCAAGGAAAAATCCCTTTCTTGTGAAAGCAGGGCTCAGGGATAAGACGGAATACAGACAAGTCTTGCAGAAAATAAAATTGTTCATTTCTCCCAAGCAATGCAGCCTGCATATTTCACAGAATTAATGTTGACAGAAATCGCACCGTTTAGGGAAAAGCAAGAGCCAGAGCTCCCTCGATTTCTTCCAGCCATTTCAAAGTGCGCCGCTCCTCTGCCATTGGTAACCTACCGTGGAGAATTCATTTCATGCCTGTCTACTCTGGTAAAATCTTGGAATGAATTGAATTGTTACAAAAAGGTGAAAATTAGGAATGCCAAGAGGCGCCTGACGCAGCTAATTAAGAGTCGCCGTCTCGGCAGTGTGCACGTGCGCCTGACGTTCTTCAGCTGGAAACGCGGCTCCTGAAGTTGTGTCTGGCGCGCGGATCGCGGAAACCCCTCAGCCGGGTGTCGTCTGATCCCTTCACACGGGAGCACTGGAGAAAACTAGTCACTTCCAAGTGATCTTTCTAGTACTGGAGTTATTTTGATCAAACTAAAAACCTGGAAGCTCGAATTTCATTCCGCTGTGTGCTGGGTTTAAGGGATGGAGAAAGCAAAGAAATGGGCCCGTCTCTCCCATAGCTTCCACTCCATTTGTATTAAAATCCAAACTCCCCTATTGGGGTGGGGGAGGGGCAGGAGCGGGGTAGGGCAAAAAGGGAAAAGGACTCAGGGTCATGGACAACAATGTGATGATCAAGGTGGGTAGCGGGGATAAATGGTCATAGAAAAATACAATAAAAACAAAACAAAACAAAATATAAAAATGTTTTTTAAGGATTTGGAAAAATACAATGGGGAAAAAACCCAAGCTCAGGACGTGGGTGGAATGTCCCAACTCTCCGACCTCACCTCATTTACAGTCTCGCCCCTTACCACGCACCTGAGTGGCCTGCCCTGCTTTCCTCAACACGTCACGCTTCCTCCCATCTCAGGCCCCTGGCTATGCTCACCCCACTGTCCGGAAAGTTCTCTCTCCCCTGGCTCTTTCTAAAACGTGGCTCTTCATGACTTGAATACACCCACTTAAAGTCACCCCCTCAGGAAGCCCTTCCCCAACGTACAATATCAGGTAGGATGCTTTCAGCAACGAGTGACAAAGAGAACCCAGCTACAAATAGCTAAAATAACGCTTTGGGAACTCACACGGCATAGAGCACAGAGGAGAGAGAGTTGTGAGGTTGGGTAAATAGTTCAGCAGCAGCAGGACATCAGCAAAGATCCGGGTCCTTTCTCACTTTCCCCTCTACCATCTTCTGAAACTCAGGGTGACTGCAGCTGCTCCAGACATCACATGAGGGCACAGTGGCGCAGTTCATTTTATTAGCAGGAAAACCTTCCCCAGGGGTCCCCCAAACTGGCAACTCTCTGGTCCCATTAGCCAGGACCTGCTGAAAGAAATCACTGGCAGGAAGGCAGAGACAACAATGAAGTAGGGGAAGAGCCTGGGAAAGGTCATGTCCCTAAGATGACCGGGGAGTAAGCAAGCACCCGAAGAAAACCAAATCCAGGGAGGAAGGCCGGGTTGAGGAAGGAATGGCTGTTAAAAGACAAGCAGAAGCAACAGCCACACCATTCCATCCAAAGTAGCCCACCACCCCTTAGCAAATAGACCTTTTAATCTCCCCACAGAGCTGAATTTAGACTCATATTTCTCTTGTTCATTTGCTTGTTTATTGTCTGATGTTCTCATGCAAATGGAAAATCCGTGAGTGTGAAGGCCTCGTCCATCGCTTTGTTAGGCTATCCCCTGACACCCAGTAGACACACAAGGAATACTTTTGAAGGAACTCCTGCATGACTGTGCCGCGTGCCCACCCATTCTGTCTGTGTACACTTTGCGGTGGTTTTATATTAAATTATAATCCAGCAGAGAAGTCCACCAAGACTAAAGCATCCCCACTTCAATGACCATCACTTAGGGAGAGAGCCACTGTGCTCACAGAACATGTCTTTCATGATCTCAACAAACCTTTATAGGGAACTCAAAACAAAACACAGTACTTTTCTCCTAAATTTGCTCCTTCTCCAGAATTTTCTGATTCCATAATGATACCACTACCTATCCAGATGCCCAACACAGAACCTTAGGGATCTTCCCCCTTCTCCCTCCTCCTTTATCTACCCGCCCACCCAACGGTCAAGTCCTGAAGAACTCGAAAATCCATCCATTCTCTGCATTTTAATGTCATTGTTTTAGCTAATGTTAAATAAATCCTCATATCACCTTAACTTCTTATGATATTTTGACTCCTATTCCCTTATTTTTCCAGGGCCTAGCCTTAAAACACCGCTCTCAGAAATGACACAAGTTCGTTATTATTCTGAATTAGCATCAGATTGAGAACATATTCCACTTTCGATTTTCCACCCTCAATTCGGTTCCATTTGAGAGGACGAGGAGGGAATAGAGACAAGGTAAGCTGCTAGTTAACAGTGGAAGAAGCCCTAGAACATAACTCACGATGTTTAGCCTGGTGTTCAGCCAACTGTACAGAGTCCCATCCTGTAAATATTCATCGATACAGGAAATAAGAGAAACAAAGATAGCCCAACACTGTTTTTTAAGTCTGGGATGTTAGTCAGGGAGACACTTTTGCATTCAAACACATATCATCATTGTTGAGACGATGTCGAAGAAAACGTGTGGACAGCATGTGATGCCTTCCCTTGTCTCCCAGTGGAAAAGTCCACCCAGCCTCGGAATGCTCAGGATGCTTGATATGGTACATTCATTCGTATCCCCTTTCATACGTGTTTAGGTATTTCCGACTTTATTATCCTGTGAGCTCTTTGAAGGCAGAACCCAAGTGCATCAGGGAGTCATCACTCACTGGGGTCATGCACATGAAACTATCACCCTCTTTTTCAATCACTGCTTTTGATAGCCATACTCCATCAAGCCCCCTTTCCATCCCTTGATGACACTCGGGCAGAATACAGAGATTCATGGTTACGTTCAGTAATTAACAGTCATTTGTATTTCAAAACTTCAACCTCATTGCCAATACAGTTCACCCGCTCTGTCTCATGGGCTGGACATGTGGTCTGAGAGAATTTGAGGGGAGGGGGTTTAGTCTGAGCTTGCACTTCCTCCTCCTTCTCCCTCAGGACAGGCTCTTAGCTCCTTAAACGTTGGGGATGAAGAGAATGAATGGGGGGACAAGGAAGGGATGAAGGTCTCCTTCCTCAATTAGACATGAGTGGGTCCTGTCTTTACATTCACTGTCTGGGGCATGCCTAATAATGAGAGTGATGATTGACCAATTTCTAGCCTTTTCTAAGTCACCTCCATTCTCTTTTCATCTACTCAAAAAGCAAATCTATTCCATAAGTGTAATAGAGGTGTAACTAAGGACTAAGATGTCCATTACTGTTTCTTGTGGCCCCAATCATACGAGGGATTCTCTGACAACCCCTATCACCTTGACCTAGAGAGGACAGGGGTAAGATAGTCCCTTCTCACCTGAGTGCTCTCCATCAGTACAAGAACCCCAAAGGCTCTCTCCCTGCTTCCACCCTGGACCTTCCCTTCACAGACCAGGAGAGGAATCCAAGAGGAGTGGTTACGGAGAAGGTCTCTCTTGCCCCTTTGGAAGATGTTGGAAGCCCTCTTTAGATGGAAGAAATCACTGCCTCTTTGTCCTCGACTCTGGACTCTAGTTGCCTACTCTGCAGCCCCAGGGGGAAGTCCCGCTCAGCATTCTCTTCCACGGGTCTGTTTTCCATTGCTCCATAACAAAGTGCCACAAACTTAGCAGCTTAAAACAATAAACTTCCATTATCTCACCGTTCCCATGGGCCAGGAGTCCAGGCACGGTTTATCCAGGTCCTCCACTCGGGGCCTCAGGCCTCACTCCGGTGTCAGCTGGGCCGCACTGGTATCTGGAGGCGGGACTGCAGAAGGATCCACTTCCGAGCCCACTTGGGCTGTTGTCAGAGTTCATTGCATTGCAGATGCGGGACTCAGGTCTGCTTTTGCTTGCTTCAGCCAGGGGCCACTCTCAGCTCTGAAGGCGACCCTCAGTTCCTCGCCACATGGACCCCTTGGTCAACCCTCCCACAAACTAAAAATCACTTTTTCAAAGCCAGTAGCAGTACCTCTCACTGCCCCCTGCGAAGACAGTCTTTTATGACATAATGCCCCATCCCTATGGGCATTGTCACATTACCTTTACCATGTTCTGCTGTCTAGAAGCTAGTCTCAGGTTCCAGCCACACTCTAAGGGAGGTACCTACAGTGGGGCCCACCTTAGGGAGTGTTCCCTGCACACGGGTTTCCCTCCTTTCCTCAGTTTCCCGATACGTGCAAATCACACTGTGCTAAACAAGACAAAAATGATAGAGGCAAGCCCCTGACCCCAAGAAGGCCACATACAAATAGAAAGAGAGTCCTGTGAACAGCTGCATTGTGGCTTGTAATACATCCCTGCATCTAGTGATGGACAAGGCCCCAGCCCAGAGCCCAAGGCCCTTGGGTATGTGACGGAGACAGGAAGAGTTCCCAGGGGAGGCGCTGTTGGCCCAGGCTTCCGAAAGAGGAGGGAGGGAGAGGGAGGGCCCACTCCACTTAGCACAGTGCTTTACCTGTACCAGGCATTCAGCAAAGATGCATTGAATAAAAAGCTAACAAATGCAGACAAAGCACCAGTTTTCTAAACGAGCAGTAAAAAGACTTGGAGAGCCTGGCATCGCAGCGATTCCAACCTAAAAACCGGTGCAGGGCTGGTGTTGAAGGCCTACCTGGTCACGTACTGTGCAGACCCCAAGAGTTTGAAATGCTTCCAAAGTCAGTCTCTTTGTTCCATACCTGCGAAGCAGCTTAGGTGGCTCGAGAGAACACAGCACGGAAGTGAGGTCTCAGAGCCCAAGCTGGGTGAGTAGAGGGATGGAGCCAAGGGCAAGCAGCTGGAAGGACAGCTGTCCCAGAGGAGAAGGGGACAGAGGTGTCCCCAGACTCTCCCTAGACAGGGCATTCGGGGCCACTTCCAAAATTTCTACTTTCAGACAAGCTGCTTTTTCATACATCGCATACTGGTGCCATAAACTGCCTTTGACAAACCCAGGAAAGACTTCCCGTGTGAGCAGGAAAAGGACACTCTGGACAATTTAGTAGCACTACCTGCCAAGATCCTGTCTGACCACGTCCCCACCTTGGGCTGTAGTGAAAGTGTTTATGCATACATGCGAATACGATATTGCAAAGATGTTTAAACGGGGTTCTGGGAGCCTGCAGAGGTTGAGACCCCTGCGTCCCTCCCCATCCTAATCCATATTGGTCCATTGCCATGGGTGACAGACAGGGATCCTGGGAAGATTTTAGTTGAAGAGTTTTGTTGTTTTGCTTCTTTTAATTTTCTCTCCCAAAACCACTGTTTTATTATAGTTTGTCCATTTTTATATAAAATCAAGAAGCTGGAAAAATAAAAGTCTTGATGCAAGGGATAGGAAGAATGAGCATATTATTATAATCAAACATAAGACATATGACAAAGTACATCTATTACAACCAAAATGAAGATGGAAATCTTTAAGCACACCCAAAGCAGCCAAGCTTCCCTTCAACTCAGTTTATAATGACCTTAGTTTGGGTCAACCAGACACGCCATTGTGAAGGGAAAGAAAGATGAACATACAAAAATATCAATAATGTGTCACTGAAGATTGCGACTAAAGTGAAATGTACTTGGCATTTTGTACTATTGTGAGCTTTCTGGAATGGAGTTCCCGCCCTAACATGAATGCACGCCATGCATTGGAGATCAGCACATACATGTTTTTAGGAAACTGTATGTGCAAAACTAGGAGAAGACCTGCAAAATCAAAAAGTATTTTCATTAAGTAGCTCATGAGTTACTACTGCCTCCCGAGTGATGCGTTTTCAGCACATTACCCTCAGTGCACACCCATGGGACACATCCTCTCTCCGGCTTTACTTTCACTGTCAACACCCACCTGCTTCATTCACCCACCTTCCTGCCTGCTTCATTTCAGATTATTCCCAATGCAGAGCGTTTCTGATCACCACAACAAGACGCCAGTAACAACCCAGGGCCTGGCCGTGGGGCAATACGTGTAATGGAGATCCACTTGACCTTGGCGGTGACAAAGCACATATTAAAGCAAATAGAAACACCATGCAGAGGCATGATATCCTCCTTTAAACATTATAAGAATGAGAAAATTAAGACATCTTAATGGGCAAATATTTTGATGGGCAGCATTTTAAACCTACTTTCCAGATGTTCACTCTCTTCCCAGCTACTGTCTTGTATTTACTTTCTGAATCCTTCCAACAAATATCTTTTTTCCCTGCAGATGTTCAGCAATCTAACAAACAAGCATGAAACACCCACCATGGGTATCGCACTGTCCTAAATGCCATGGAAGATACAGGCTCGGGCATAGCTGGGAGTGGACAGTTTAGCAGGGGCGCTAATTCACATAATCTAACAAAAAATAAAAGTAAACAGGTGCTTCATGAAAGAAAAGGATGAAGGTTTTTTGGGGGGGAGAAGGTAGCATTTGAACTGGCTCAAAAAGATTGGTAAGATTTAGATATGCAAAAATTAAGGCATCGATCCCTAATAAGGAAACTCATGAATAAGCATGTCAACATTCTAAAGCATGAACGAGTTCAGAAAATGAAACGTGGAACTTGGGCTTCAGAGACCAAAAGACTCAGTTTCCACATCTTCTTGGAAGGCACCAAGGACTCTCTCCCTGGGATGCTGAAATGCGAGGCAGACCTATAGGTGTGGCCTTGGTGCGTGGAGGCGGCACGTCACCCACACCACCCCATTCTGTCCTCCCCCTGCCACCCATCTCAGGCCCCGCCTGTGCTCAGTTACTCAGTTACATAAAGCCACCTGCCCTAAGGCACGCATGTTTCAGAGCCTGGATTTAAAGTGAAATCTCTCCCATTTTAAGGCCCCCACTCTGGCGAGAACAGCTGCCTCCACGCCCTCGCCTCCCCCACTAGACCCTGTCTCTCCTCCAGTGCTAACCATCCTGGGAGGCCGGCACACATGCATCCCGCCCACACCTTGCTAGGCAACCGGCAGCGTCGGAAAACAGAAGCACAAGCTTAATTCTACCAATTGACCTTTGTTCTTATTACTTCTCGGCACCATTTTAAGTAATAAACTAATTAGTGGCCACTATATGCATCACCTGGGTCTAAGCTCGTTGGGAGTGTCAGTTTATAATGACACGTTGAAAATGCCAAGTGCACAACCAACAGCTTGGGCACAGTGAAGAAAGAAAGGGGGGGGGGGAGAGAGAGAAGGAGAGAAAGAAGGAAGGAAGGAAGGAAGGAGAAAGGGAGAGAGAAGGAGAGAAAGAAGGAAGGGAGGGAGGGAGGAAGGAAGGAAAGAAGGAAGGAAGGAAGGAAGGAAGGAAGGAAAGAAAGAAAGAAAGAAAGAAAGAAAGAAAGAAAAAAAAAAAGAAAGAAAGAAAGAAAGAAAGAAAGAAAGAAAGAAAGGAAGGAAGGAAGGAAGAAAGAAAGGAATTCAATATCACAATGATGTACTTTACTATGATGCATCGTGACACTCCCATGCTTCACTTGGGAAATACGTCCCCAGCCACAGTGGGAAAGAGAGAGTGGAGACGCCCTGGCACACGGGTAATTAGCCACGCGATAGTGAGAGAAGTCACCTTCCGTGGACACGCATGAACCCATGAAGGCTGGCCCTGCCTAGGCACCACCGATGCCGTACCTTCACCAGGGCTGCTACAACAAGTTACCGCACACAGAGTGTCTCAAAGGACAGATACTTATTTCTCATAGTCCTAGAGGCTGGGAAGTCCAAGAGCAAGATGCCGGCAGATCCAGTGTCTAATGAGGGTCCACTTTCTGGTGTGCGAATGGCCATCTTCCCAATGTACCCTCACATGGCAGGGAGGGGAGAGAGAAGGTGAGAGATGGGGAGGGGGGGAGAAAGAGAGAGAAACCTCCTACCTTTTCTTGTAATCCTGTTATTGAGGGGCTACCTCCTCGTGATCTAATGATCTCCCAAAGACACCACTTCCTACCACTATCACATCAGGGGGTTAGAATCTCAACATATGAATCTGGGGGAGCGGTATGGTGGGGACACAAATATTACGTCCATAATGCCCGGTCTTTACAATTATTCTACAAAGAAGTTTTTTTTTCTTCTTGCTTACATATGGAGACTCCCAGCTTTGTGACTGACTGTGAAGGAACCACAGACTCCTGCAACAGCACGCTGGGCAGGAAGGCTGTGTGTGATGACTCAGGGGCCGCACCATCCTGGGCCGGCCCCCTGAGACCCTGCTGTAACAGTGGACCTGGGCTGTTTGAGTCCTGAGCAGCCACTGCTAACTATCGGATGTTGGGGTAATTATTGTAGCTCCTCGCAACCTCAGTTTCTTCATCTGTAACAACCTGTGGCCACAAGTTGCCGCCAGAAGGCCTGCTCTCTGTAGCCACGCGTTGAGAAAGGCAGCACGGGCCCCAGGACTCGACTCCACCTCCCTGCAAACTAAATTCTGAGCACATCCTCCACCCTGGCCTCCCACGTATCCTCAAAACAGACCTGGGCACCCTGGCACCTCCCACCCTCGGTCCTCCCCACTGCCCCCATCACACGCCGCCATCCTCCCTGAGTTCACTGCAGGGGCCTCTGCTTTGCCCCTTTCCCCTCCCTCTACCGATCTATTCTCCACTCTGACTCCAGATGGATTCCTTTTAAAGTGCAAATCTATTCATGTCACTTGACTACTTAAAATTCTTCCATCGGTTCCTCTTGCCCTCGGAATCGGTTCAAACTCCTTGGGGAGAATCACTTGGCCCGGGCGCCCCCACCCCACCGTTTCCGGCTCTCCAGCCACAGGGAACGTCTCCCGGTTCCAGGAAGGGGCCGCACCCTCTTGCCTCCGAGTTCTCAGGAGGCTTTTCGGTGTTCCTAGCATGGTCTCCCCCCTCGCTCCTGGACAGACGCAATGTGGTTAACTCTTTACCTGCTTTATTCATTTACTTATTTTGGGGGGCCATCTTGGTACAAGCCAGGCTTTAGGAAAGAGCCTGTATACCTGTAGGTGAACCAAGTGCCAGAAATAGCATATTCAACATTTGCTGAAAGCACATTGATTCTCTGAAGGGCCCACTCATCTTTCTGTTACCCAACAGTAATGTACCCTGCAGTTCTGGGGTCAAGGCACAGGCCTCACCTGACGCTACAAAGAGAACCAGGTCAAGGTTAATTAGGAACAGTAGAAATCGCCATAATGATACGATTATTACATGAAAGAGAAATTAGGAGCCTCCGAGAGAACCCAAGGGCTTGCCCGTTGGCTGGGGTGGAGGTGGTGGTGGTGGCGGCTGAGATGCTGACCTGATCAGGAGGGACCACCACATTTCTATGGGGAACTTCAGTTCTGTGCCAGAGCGTGGAATATTTACCTGGATTTGAAGATAAAAGCAAACCAGGAAACAGCACTGTGCTGCCGTTTCTTCAGATGCACAGCAAGGCCTCCCTCCCAGGTCTGCGGTCCCCCCTCCCCCCGGGGCGGCAGCAGAGGACCACGGGGACAGTAGCAACAGCAGCCACCGGGCAATCAGCAGGGAGTTTGCGCTGGAAGGGGCTGGCACACGGGCTGCAGACACGTAGGTCCTTCCCAGCCGGAACTACTCATCGGATCCACAGCATCATGAGCAGGAGTCCCCCGAAGGAAGCTGCCCGCTGCAGAGCCGGCCTTTCACCGGTCTCAGATGGCTCCAGGTACACTTGTAAAGAAGTCAGATCCTAAGGGTGAAGGGCCAGGAAGAGAGAGGAGGCCAGCCCTGCCTGGACAAGGAGGAGGGTGAGGCTAAGGATTGAAACTCTGGGGGTAGCAGCAGAAGCTGGCCCATGCAAGGGGACTGTCGGGGCTGTGCCCTGAAGGAATATTCAGTCCCTGCCAGCAGAGGCTCTGCAGGCATCAGCTGTGACCCTCCAGTGACCTTAGCTGCCAATGTGTTGCATTCCCGGCGCTGTGAGCAAGGTGGGGACAGCACAGGCTTGGGAGAGCGGGGCTGCGCCAGGGGCAGCTCTGCCCCCTAACCCGTATGGCAGGCTGAGGCTGCAGGGGGAAGTAAGCTGTTACCCACGCTCAGTAGTTTGGACTTTCTCCTGAGGGCAATGGGGAGCCATAGCAGGTTCAGAGCTTGGGAGTTCCCTGGGTTTGGGTGATTTCTCCGAAGGCTGGGTAGAGACCAGGAGAGCACGGTGGTCAGGGTCCGACCAGCAATATCAATGACACCCGAGAACTGGTCGGAAATGCAAACTCACAGGCCCCGCTCCAGACACTCTGTGTCTCATGAGTGTGCGAATCACTGGGTTGGACACTCGTCTAATTGACGGGGCATCCATGAGGGGGCTTCAGCAGTGGCCCCAAAGTGTGCTGAGGGGACCTGAAGGTGGGCTGGGCGGTGGTGGTTCGGTGAGCGGGGGAGATGAGTAGCAGCAGGAGGCCAGAGGAGCTGGTCATGGCGACACAGGGGGTAAGGGCACAGGAGGCACGAGAAAACTCACAGGCTCCTTGGTTGCTAGGCTTGTTGGAAGGAGGCGCCCTTTGCTGAGTGGGGAAACATGGGAGGTGGCTGGGGAAGGCTGGGAGGGAAGCAGGTTTGTATGAGGGTTCTCCCCATTCATCCCCCCACCCAAGCTCCCCAGGCCCTCATTCAGTTTCACCCCTGAGCAGTTCTAGATGACCTTGAGGAGCACAGGAAGGACCCCCACATCCGGCGGTACAGTCATCCCAGGGAGGCTGCAGTCAGCGGACCCTCAGGAGTTGCTCCTGTCCCAGAAAGAAGCACTTGGGGATCACAGAGAGCATGGAGATTATGGGACCAGGCTCGGGAGCTGCCTGCCCGGACGCAGGATTTCTGGTCTACCTCATCCAAGCAATGTGGCCTTGGGCAAGTTGCTCAGCCTCCACTTCCTCACCCACAACACGGGGATGGGCAAGACAGGGACATCCGTTTGGGGGGTGCTGCGAGCACAAAACAAGTTGGTAAATGTAAAGCATTCAGAACAGTTCCTGCGACATGGTATTAGTATCCATTATTAGCTACCGTTATCATCATTATTATCATTTTTACTATCCCTCAAGGTGGAGAGGTTTGAAGGAACCAATCAGGCCTTCTGATCTGGAAGGACTAAACAAAGAATCCTTCCCTCTGTGCTAGATGGGCAGCATTAGTGTCACTCCTGGCTTCTGGGCGGGGTAGGGGGGCGTGCACTGCCCTCCTCTGTCCCTTCCTCCCATCGCTTCCCCTGCCTGCCTCCCCGTCATCTGGGCTCCTCCCGGCTGCAACCCGCTGAAGCAAAGTACGGTCTCCGGGCATGCCCAGTGGGTGGCTAGGCTGGGAGACAAATCTTCAGGAGGATAAAAAGATCTTTGATCCACGTGTGTGTCGATCACCTACCGGACAGGCAGACCTGGGAGGCAGAGTCCCCGACCTCCAGGGCCCTCTGGCTGGAGGCTGAAATGCAGACATGTAAACAGGTCATTGGCACAGAGTGAGACAGTGAGGAGGGGGTACAGAAGGCCCCAAGGAGAAAGCTTTTAGCTCAGACTGGAACCCTTCCCCCATCCACACAGCAGTCTGTGTTCCTGCCCGGGAATGGCCCAAGCCTAAGAAACCTGCTGTGGGAGAGGGAAATGCCAAGATAGCACCGGCTTTTTTTTTTAATGTCCTATCTTTTCTAATCTGGGTTTTGGAAGCAGGGCCCGTTGGCAGCAGGAAAAGAAGTGCCATCCAAGCTCAGAGTAGGCAGGGCTCCTGGAGCATTGTGGGAAACAGAACCCATCGGCCCCCAAAGCGGGCAACAGGGGCGGACCCAGAGCTGCCGCCTCCAGTGGTGGGATGGACAGCGCCAACTATGGTCAGTTGGATAGATGGCTGGACAAGAATAGAATCTCAGAATGTGGTCTGGGAAGCAATAGAGAAAGGACCAGAGGGACAGAGAGAACCCTCCCAGAGACACAAAAGTTGTGCAGAGAGGAGGCAAAACACTGAGAAGAGAAAAAGACCCCAAATGGAGAAACTTCAAAGGAGGAAGTGCCTATGAGACTGGTGAGTGATGGAGAGGGCTCATAACTTCTTCTTCAGCTGCTCCGAGGAAGCAGAGAAATTTGATCGTGAAAACTGGTACAAGAAGCTCGGAGGAGGGTCGGCAGAAGACGGTGCGTCTGCTGACCCAGCCTGAGGCTTGGAAATAGTTGATGATTCTCCCCAGCGCAGCACAGAGGTGTATGACCCACTCACTGATTAGGAAAGAATGTGTTCTATCGGCCCTGCAGGGCAACCGGCTTAGTTTTTCGTTTTCCCAAACTCTGCAAAAGGATCCCCTCTTCCCACAGGCCCCATCACCCTCACAGGTCTCATTCGCTGTGCAGGAAAACTGCTTCCACCGAGACACATCTGGGCAAGCCAGAGACTTCAGCGGCATCTCATAACGGCACAGGCTCTTTAAGTGGAAGAAATAATGAAACACCTTATTGGCGAAACAAATACCTAAGTGCAAACGGAGTGCTCCAGCAGCAAACGCGGGGAAATTGCTTCCTTCTGCGCCCATCCCCCAGGCACAAGTCCTTTCCAAATTGTGTGGGGACGGCCCCTTTTGTCGTCTTTGTTTCTGTTCACAGTTTAATATATAAGTCGGCGGGTGCATTTCCAGAGGAACCTGTGCATGCTCTTATTATTAATACAGAGTGGTGATTATGTCCCCAGACCATCTCTTCCCTCATTGCCCTCCTCTTACAGGGATATCCAGCCTGCAGGATGGCTAGGAATGCAGCCCAACACGAAATCACAAATTTACTTAAAACAGTCTTTTTGCTCATCAGTTTTCGTTAGTGTTTGTGTATTTAATGCATGGCCCAAGACAATTCTCCTTCCTCCAGTGTAGCCCAGAGATGCCAAAAGGTTGGACACCCCTGAGTAAAGATAAAGTTTATATTTTACTTAAAATGCACACTATAGGGAAAAACAACAGAAGGAAAAAGGAACCCACCCTAGCCCCACAGCTCACTCTTCTCTTCCTTGATTACATTTCTTTCTTGAACAACAGACCTACTCTGAAGGATTCTTAAAGGATATAGTGGGTATAGGCTGTTACTGTTAGCTGCCCTGCACCGTTTCACCTTTGTTTGGTCATGGTGCCCGTACTGTCTTGTGAGTGTCACTTTTCCATTGACCGTACCTGGTGGGAATGTCACAGGCAGTGTCCTGTGTTCTCCAACCACAGAGAAGGGGTCTGAGTCAGGTCAGGCCAATCCAACACTCCCTTGGTGGAATTCAAACCTTGAATGAGGAAAGAAAGAAAGAGAGAGAAGGAGAGGGAGAGGGAGGAAGGAAGGAAGGAAGGAAGGAAGGAAGGAAGGAAGGAAGGAAGGAAGGAAGGAAGGAAGGAAGGAAGGGGAGAGGGAGGGAGGGAGGAAGGAAGGAAGGGGAGAGGGAGGGAGGGAGGAAGGAAGGAAGGGGAGAGGGAGGGAGGGAGGGAGGAAGGAAGGAAGGAAGGAAGGGAGGAAGGGAGGAAGGAAATCAAGAAAAAGGCTGAAGCTCATGCATCCCATTGCAACTTGAATAAGACTGTTGCGTTGTTAGTGCCACCTCTACACCCCAGCCCCCTGGAGAAATGCTTTGGTTCCTAAGCCTCCTTCTCCAAACTTCTAGTTGATCTTATGAATGCCCCCATGTCCTTTCAGCAAATTTCCTTTTTGCATAGTGATGAAAGAATCTGTTTCTGTTGCTTGCAACCAAAGAATTCTGAATGGAAATGTGGCCTCAAAGAGCATAGTGCCCAGGACACAACAAGGAAAACCCTGCCCAGCTGCGATGCCGCCACCTAACCAGCACTGCCATCCTCCCAGGACACCACACGGCCTTTCATTGGTCCTCTAATGCCAAGATGCTGGCATGTAGACTGATGGCCCTAAAGACCTTGACTTCTTCACCCCTATGTATGAACATACTCCTGTCAACGTGAAATGTTGACAGCACCTCTTCCTTCAGTCTGGCCTGGCCTCATGACTTGCTTTGGCCAATAAAATACAGCAGAAATAAAGACGTGCCTAATCTAGCCAGGGCCCCAGAAGGCCCTGGGTGCTTTTTCTCACTCTAATGGACCCCAGCCTGCTCCACAAGAACAAGGCTGGGCTAGTCTGCTTAATCAAGGAACTACGTGAATCAGACAAGAGACATCCTAACTGAGGCCATAATAGAGCAGCCAGCCCCAGGCTGAACCTCCTGCTGACTGCAGATGTAGGAGTGAGCCCAGCCAAGATCAGCCAAGCCCAGCCCAGAGTAGCAGGACCACCCACGTGGCCTATAGACTTGTGAGCAAAATAAATGCCTTTTTTTTTTAGAGCATAGAGACAATGAGAGACACATCTCTCTCACTATCTATATTAGCCAAAGAAAACAAGGGAATATGTTCTGAAAAATATTATTTAGTTACTTGTGGGACAAAATACCATCCATTGAGACTCTCCCAGAATTCCACAAAACATAGTATCATCCTAACTAATCCCTCGGTCAATCTAGTAGTGTTGATAGGAACATGAGTCCTAGAGCAAGAGGGCCTGGATACAATCCTCATTCTGCCATGTATCACCCATGTGACACTGAGCAAGGACACCATGGTTTCCTCATCTATAGGAAGATGAAAATGATAGGTTCAACCTCAAAGTTTAAATGACAACACGTGTGTAAAGGGCTTAAACGGGTATCACTCATTATAACATCAGCCATTATAAACATCATTCTTCTGTGACAGTTCGCTGTTCAGAGTTAGGAGATTTGAAAAGAATCATAGTATTTTGTTTCTTTTACTTGGTTCAATCACTTTGCCTTGTAATGGTAATAGATTTCATTTAATATATTATTTAGATCATTGAGATTAATTCTATCATATCATTATTTGTATAGTTCTTTTGGATTCCTGACTCTTTGGGATATAGGATGTGTTCAACTTCCTCCTTTGTTAGATATATATTTATATATCTACAATTTAGAATATATTATAAATATATGTACTGTATCTAACTTATAATATATGAGGTCTGTCCAAGAAGTATCCAGCCAAGTAATATGAAAAATAGAGACATTTACTGACAAAGATACAAGATACAAAAACACTGTACATAAGACAATGACACCTCAGTCCCCTTCAAAAGTAGTCACCTTGGAACCTCACACGGTTCTCCCAATCGCCCTCAGCTACCCGGTCATGTTTTCCTGAATCTCATCAACAGTCTGAAATCTCCTCCCTTTCAAAGGGATTTTAGTTTGTGGTAAAGCCAGAAGTTGCTGGGCACTAAGTCTAGTCTGTAAGAGGTCTGAGTCACCTGTGAGATTGGATGTTTCACCAAAAAACTGCCCGAGATGTGATGCATGAGTGGGCGCATAGTCATGAGGCAGCAAGCTGCCAGTCACCAGGTGCCCATAGCTGCAGCCTTCTGAATCATCCCAACAGTTTCCATGGAGGAATGTTCAAGCTTAACACAAAACCTATCGCAAATTCTTCACTCTGCTTGCTCAGTCATTTTGAATGAGACAGCTGCATAGTACACATGCTCACTCAACGGAGTCTTCCACCCCCACTAGTACAGTGACTAGTACAGTGAAGTCGCCATGTTTGTGCATGTGCATCCCAGCCCACTCTCCTTGGCTGCCAGGGTACACTGAGGCTGCGCAAACTGTTCTGGTTATATTAACGACTGGACTTTTTCTGGACAGACCTCCATTACCAGGCAAAGATGATCAAACCAACTAAAAGAAACAAAACACTATGATTCTTTTCAAATCTGACCCTGAACGGCAAACTGTCACAGAAGAATAATATCTATAATTGCTGACATTATAATGAGTGATGTCTTAGTACATATAATTTATAATATCTCTAGCACCAGTCTTTCCATGGTTACTTTAAACACTATAACAAGCGTCTTTAATTTATTAAAGCTTTAGTATAAATGAGAATTTTACCAATGGCCAATGCAAGGAACTACGAGTGTCTTGACTTCAGCTCCCGCCTGCCCCCACCACCCGTTTGTGATGGTCGGACTACACCTGAGGCTTTGGGTGACATTCCCCTGTTCCAGTGAGAACTCGTGTTGGCTTCTGTCCAGAACCTAGGCTGGAAATCCAACCAGAGATTTTCAGAGACTGTGGGATCTGAAGCGAGGCCTCGATCTCTGTGAGGACTGGTTGATTTCCAGTCCCCCCTCACTCTTATGGAGGGTTTCTGATTGGGCTTTCTCAGCCTCAGCGCTGTTGACGGTTTCTGAGCAGGTCATTCTTTGTGGTGGGACAGCTGCCCTGTGCCTTGTAGGATGGTAAGCAGCATCCTTGGCCTCTGCCCACTAGAAAACAGTAGCACTTCCTCAGCTGTGACAACTGACACTGTCTCCAGATAGTCTCCAATGTCCCCTGATGGGACAAAGGCATCCTCACTCAGATCCATCGTCCTAAGGTATAGACTTGCAGGATCCCCAGCCCCTGAGACTGCCGAAGCCAACTCACTCTTTGGTCTCTTAGCTGCCCTTTCCGGATGAGGGAGAAAGCTGCTCCCAATAGAGAGCTCACCCGTCCTGGCCTCTCCTCTCACAGGTCCCGGACCCACACACGCTCCCTGCCTGTGAGCCTCTCCATGCCTCCTCCCAGGTGTGCATTTGCTTTTCTTGTTCTCAGCACAACCCTTGGTCTGAAACGACAGTTCATCCTTGCAGGACCCAAGAATTATAGTCACTTGAAAGTAAAATCTTAAATACTTTCAATAGAATACAGATACAGAGGACTAAATGTTGTCTGCAGAGTTCCTTGGTGCAGGCCCCAAAGAGGGAGCATGTTACAAAGGATGATAGACCTGTTCTTAAAGGAGTTTGAGACTGAATAATTCTATGTTGCATCCCTGGCCCCTGGTACAGATAATTAAAGAACCTGTCCTTAGAGGAAGTGACCCTCTAGATGGTAAAAGAGTATATGCACATCTTAAAAGTGAAAAAAAAATAAAAGAAACTTCAGTTGAGAGACAAAGTAATACACATTTCCCCCACCTCCCCCTCAAAAAAGGATGTAGTAGAAAACTGGGGAAAGAGACATTTATCACAACCTAAATTCAATCCCCAACTTTTTACCAACCATGTGACCTTGGCCAAGTAGAGGTTCAGCTCCTTCTGCAAAATGAGGCTGTAGGATTAGATGATCCATCACCACAGTCACTCCCAGCCCTGGCAGAAGAGAAGTCTATGAGAAAACAGGCTGGGGATTATTTAGCTCAGCGAATACAGCCAAGGGGAAGCAACATGTTCATGAAAAATCAGTCATATCCCATTGATCTCATCCCATTTCAAATGATTTCCTAGTTGAAAAAGTCAAGGCGGCCCATCGGATGCGGAGTATCTGATTTCCAGATGTACCTGACAAAACACATCACTCTGTCCATCTGGGGCACCTGGACAGAGCGTGGGCCTGTGAATGTACAGTCTGGACACTTTACAACGAGTTGCTTGCCAGGACCTCAGAATCCTGTTGGCCTGTAGGTGCAGTCTCCAAGGCAGTCTCTGGTGTTGTGCCCCCAAGGGATAGCCTCTCCAGGCCTGTTGCTGCTCTATATCAATGATTTGGATGACAATCAAGATAGCATTTCATCAAATGCATGGGGTTTTCAAAGATGGAATTCATAGGTAAAGCCAACTCTAAATCATTCCCCTGCCTGCTCCCTTCAAGGGCCACCTTCCTCTCATAAATGAAACATTAGTGCCGTTCGCTTTGTCCTTCATGTCTGCCTCTGAGTCAGCTCACCCTCATGCCTGCCTCTCCGCTGGTGCTGAGTGCACCTTCTGGCTGACCGGGCTCTGCTCCGCATGTGTGCCCCAGAGAGCCGCTAACACAGGACAACTGTGTGTGACAAAGCTTCACTGAGGTTTTGGAGGTGACAGTGGATATCTGCAGCATAGAAGAGAAAACAACTTCGAGTTAAAAATTACATATCGAGCCCCTAGAAATATATTTCCTTTTCCCTGCCACAGTGAATGCCTTCCAGCTCGTGGCTCCTCCCTTTGCCTCAGCAGCCTGCCAAAGTCGCTCACGGTCCTCCACAGACCCTACACTTCATCCTGGGCCAATGATGAATTCATGTCCTGTCTGCATCTGTATGTCCAGAATTCTGTTCTCTTTTACTGCACAGGTATGTCCTGGTGTCTACTGACCTCACCTTGACCCATCTGTATGCCTAGGCTGGGGTATGGGAGGGGGGAAGGAGGCTTTCCTTCCTCAACTAAATGGCCTACCAAGGAATTCTCCTCAAATATAGGCTCATGTACCCTAGAGATAAATTTTGCATACAGTAAAATTTAAAAGGTCTTCTCTGACTCTGGGATTCTATGATTCTGTGGTTTTATTCAATTTGTCTTCAAATGGTAAAATACTTAAGAACCAATGAGCACTGGCTGCTGCCCCCCACAGTGAAGGATGGGAGGGTCCAGGTCCACAGGTTGTGTGGACCAAAGGTTCCTAGAATAAGGTGGTGACCATCATGCATTTGCAAATCTCCTTTCTTTGTGCATTCGTACAAATTTGAATATACGCTCATCCCCATTCAATAAACAGAAGCTTAAAATCCAGTCAAAGTAGGATGCAGTGACAGAGGATAAAAAGGAGTAAAAATGATTTGGAGGGGAAAAAAAAAATCCAAGCACCGATCTACAGCCCAAGGAATAATATGCCCAGGCCAGAAAAAGGAGTGGACTAATGAAATTCAGCATTTGGGTACCAAAATACCACACTCTCCTTTTCTATCCTGTTTGGGGTTGGTGGGAAGCACAGGCACTTCCGGCAGATATTTGCATGTTCTGAGCGCTCCGCTGGGGAAGTGGGAGAGAGCAAGACAGATGGCTCTAGTAAGTGTGGGCGAGTCTGACGTCAAGTGTATGAGCCAAATGGTGTTTTCCAAGTTCTCCCCCTCCAACTCCCATCCGTAACAGGCCCACGAACTCGGGCCATGTCCCGCCTTTGAAGCCTGCCCTGCCCCTTTGATCACGGCAATCTTTCTTTCTTCTGATGATAATAAATAACTCCTGGAGGTAAGCATGGTCTGTGAAACATCATGGCTTATGCTTCGTCTTCGACAGATGTAGTTCCTTGAAGGCCGCAAGAGGGTCTTCTTCTCTCTGGACACAGAGGGCCCCGCATTTCTTCATTCACTCAACACACGCTCATCAACACCTACCAGGTGCCAAGCACTGTGCTTTGCCCTAACAGACCAGCATCATTCTAGAGAAGAGCAATAATGAATACATAAATAAAAGCGAGGAGTCTGGCTCCCAGTTAAAACTCTATGTGGGATGATTTTTCAGGAACAACCACAAAACCTTGTCTTCAAGGATTTCCAACCTAAGTACCTAGTATTTTTCCACTCCTAGCAGTCCCTCCCATTCTCTTCCTGACCCCAGGGTTTATACAACTGCTGGAACCTTTTTTCCAGGTTCCCTTGGCAACCAGACAAGCCTACACATCTGTGTTGATCCACCTGACCCTCCGTCATGACACGGGGAAGATAAGACCACCATGCTTCTCCCTGCCTCTGGTCAACTGTCAATAGGACTTGAAGTCAAGCTTGAGCCCGGAAGCATAGAAAACACCTTAAATTGGACAAGGCTCTGCGATTTGGGCATTAAATTGGACTGGGCTATTTTAAATCTAAAAAGAAGATGATTTATTACTGAAAAAAAGTATTGTAAAAGCCAGGGGCTTTGCTTGCAATATTATCCTTGGCAAATCCTTCCCAAGCAGGTTTGAAGCCGTGGTGGGTGAAAAATAAAGTTATTTCCTGATCTCATCTTACCAAATATAGCTTGTTCAAATGCCAATTAGTGAAGCGAAGAAGAAGCTGAAAGAGAGACAAACAGGGTTGAAATCTGCCTTAGAAACTGGGAAGGCTGAGGAGGCAATCGGTGGTGAGAGAAGGAGCCACAGCATTTCAGCTGGGGGACGGGTTATGTGCAAAGGCCCTGAGGTAGAAAAGAGGAAGCAGCAGAGCGATAAGATCACAGCAGGACAGAACACATTCCACACACACACACACACACACACATTTCCTCTCTCAACCCCCCAGGAAGTTCAGAATGAAATTTCACATTCTAGTACAGTGATTTTTCTTTCCTCTTCTCCCTGTCCAAAAATACAGTTTCTAATCTCTCCTTTAACATGATTTCAACATGCAAATACACTTTTGGGTTCTTCAAGAGCTACTTGAAATGCATTTTAAAGATTTTTTTTTTTTGCACAACCTGCCCTGAAGAGAAGAATACAATTTTTCCTCTTAACAGTTTGGAAAACAGGTTAAAAAAGATACTGCCAATTATCCAAAAAAAAATATGTTTTGATTCTCTTTCTCACTGACAGTCATACGGAGCCATCGATCTCTGACTCGAGCCTTTGGGGCAGCTCTCCCGCACAGACCCATCACCAGCCCATGAAGATAAGCTGCAAACCCCTCCTGGGCTTTGAGAGTATTTACCAGGAAACCTCACCCACTCTCATGCATCCCACACTAATTTTAATAGCCACTGAGCATTTTTTCTGTGCCAGGCGCCATGCTAAGCACTTTACACGTATTATAATAATCCATCATCACAAAAGCTCTTTAAGGTAAGAACTATTATTATCTATTTCTATTTTATAGCGAAAGAAACTGAAGCATGGACAGTGTTAGAACCATATCCAAGGTCAACCAGATGGTCGATGGTGTCACCAATGTCACTGTAAATCTATCTGCTTCTGGTTCTACACGTGGGCTGGAGACCCTCACCTTAAGTCCCACCACAGCCCCACATAGAAGGGATGTTTGACGAAGTCCATGCTAGCTCAAGGGCTTTATCTGTCTGCCAAAGGCACAAGCTTGGCCCTTTGTCTCCCCCACCCACCATCCTCTCCCATGGAAAATCTCAGGCCTGACCCAGGCCCTAACTCACCACAGTCTCCATGTAAGGGCTAACAGGACCAACATAGTCAGTGCTGTGCTAACTGAACTTATAAAAGCTTATGAGAGCCAGTCATGGGCGTCACCTCTCCATGATGCATTCAGCGACATCATGCTGCTAGCTTGAAATCAGCCACAGTGGAAGTATTTACACCACAGAAATTGGCAAGCTCCACAAAGGGGCCTGGGGAAGGAGAGCCTCATCTACCAGTACATTACTTGGGACAAAAAAGAGGGATAATAACAAAAGTATCTCTTAGACCTTGATACCCCTTTTCTTCATAGCCCTTGATAAGTAAATCACTTAGAATTCTCAGTTGACATTGTTCATGTCGGAGCAAGTTCTCCTTGCCCAGGATGCAGATCCCCTGCCCCGGCCTGTGCTGCTTCCTTGCTGCACTAAGAGAAACAGGCCAGCAAACTTTTTCATGCCCTCGCACATTCTGTTGAGCTTGCAGTCTTGCTGGAAGGAGGGAGGCTATCTCAGGTGCTGAACATCAAATTGCTTATTGGAACAGCTGCTGCTTTCAGCTGAGTAAGCAGGACATTCAAGGGTGGTGCTTTTCTAGCTAGGGTGTTTTGACCAGTTAAAAATTAGTGTCAGGGATAGAAAATAGGAAACGAAAGAACCACCTGATGGTTTGATAGAAGCCATGGCTAGACGCCTGCCTCACACACTTGTAAACCCCGCATAGGGTGAAGGGAAGGATGTGAACACTAAAATAAGAAAGACCTGCATCTAAGCCTGGGCTCTTCCACTGGCTACATGTTCTGATGGCACAAAAAGGTACTCGGTCTGAAGAAACAAAGACGCTGCAAGGACAAGACCTCGGTGATGACTTTAGTACGACATTCATTCACTTGCTTATTCACTATTCACTGGGCACCTACTGTACGCCATGAGATATACTAGACATGGTTGTGACCAGTGCAGACGCAGCTCCTGCCCTCATGGAGCTTCCAGTCTTCTGGCGAACAGAAACATGAAATGCTTATCATGACAGAGAAAGTAAGTGAGCCATGGGAACACAGCAGGGAGGAACCATGGCTGACCTGGCTCAGGGACCAGAAGAGAAAGTCCTGCTCACAGAGTGAAGGGCAAAGTGGCTAGAAAGCCAGAACAAAGTGGGGGACAGCATGACTGGGACTCACCATGCTTGCAAGGGCGTGAAAGAGCACGAGAGTAGGCCAGACACTATGGGTTTGGAAGTCAGAGGCCTGGGTTCAAATCTGACTCTACTACTGATAAGCCGAGTGAGTTCCTTAGCCTCGGTGAGCTCGAGAGCTTGATCCCACGTAGGGATAGCAGCACACATCACCTTCAAGGCTTACCATTTGAATTAAATTAGTGTGGGGTGTAGGACTCGGCATGGTGCATGGCCTATGACAGGTGCCCCGTAAATGATATACGTAAAGATGAATCAATGAGAATTGCATTTTTAAACTGGGGATCTCTTAAACTGCACACCATGCCACTTGGTGAGTAAATGCCAAACTATCTATCAGCGGAGGCATTTAATGAGGCTTAGCAGTCCTGTCCTGTACGGTAACTTGAGAGTTTGCACAGCGAGGAGCTTCCAAAGTCCTTCGATTAAACACGTGCACCGTAGTCAGCCCTGTTTTCAGCCTCAGAGGCAGTGTACACTCTGCTTTCCAACGCAGCTTGTCCTGCTTCACCCAGAATGCAGTTCCCCCTGCTGTGATTCTAGTCCCAGACTTTCCCGGGTGAGCTTCCCACTCATTCTTTTCGGTAAGTAGCAATCGCATAAATGTGACTTCGTGTGTTTACCTTTGTAAAGCCTTTCTTTTAAACAAACTCATGAATGGGGGGAAAAAATCCATTGTCTAATGACGTGTGCCAGCTTGATAGGAGAGAAAATACGGTCATTATAGAGGTTTCTATCAGCCTCTTGAAAGTTTGTGTTGCAATAGATCAATTCAATCGCTACCAATAGCTTCCCTGAAATGAGCCGCCTTGTTTTCCATCTTTCTGGGGATGTATGTGAATTATAAAGACTCTGCAACACTCCAGCATGCTCTGTCTGCAGCAGGGCCGGCCGGCTGCAATGTGGTGTCTCCTTTGCACCTGTGCTCACCTTTAATACACATTGTCAAGGAAGGTAACAAAATGCACGTGGATTGGTCTCCCCTTTTTAATTCAGCAAGACAAGTTATGAACGGCTTTGTTCCCCGGCCAGACATGCCAGGGAGCTGTTGTCACATATTAATATGGTGTGACTTGGAGGGTCATAATCACTATGACAAGATAAAGGGAATTAGTTCAAACTTAATTAAAACCACATGGAGAACAAGTAGAACACTGTGTGTTTAGCACCTTGAATTCTTTGTTGCGGGATTGGCCCAAAAAAAAAAAAAAAAAGGAAGAAGATGCTTTGCAAGCAAAAGCAGACGGGCCTCAATGAATAAGGAGGGTTTCACCCTCGTCTGAAATGATCCCAATCAAAATCAGCATCAAAGGAAATGAAACTGGCGGTTCTGACACCTGTCTGTCCTCCCCGAGCCCACCTGCGACAGAGGAAGGAGCCCAGCGTGGAGTTCCCATGAACCCGGAGGTTGGAAGCTCTAAGCCAGGGGTTATGACATTTTAACACGCTTGCAGTTAGCTGATTCGGGGATCTAGCCCCAGACATTCTGCCTGGCTGAGCCTGGTGTGGCAGGCCTGAAATCTTCATTTTCAGCTAACACATTTCAGTGTTAACGTTATTTCTGATAAAAGTGTATTCGGTTACGAGAGGCAAGGTGGGAAGATACTATTGAGATTATGTAAAATCCTGCTCTTCATTCAACTTTTACCCCCTAGCTGCCGCACCCCTTGATGAACCCATTATTACTACTGCCATTGCAAAACAGTGATTTTTTTTCTAACTCTTACCTTTGGGAATTGGCATTTATTATTTCTTTCTTCTGTACCTATTGGTTGAGATGTATTATTTCTCCATGTTCCTTTCCGGATTTATTAGTTGGGATCTTTTCTACAGAGAAGAGCTCTCCTGTGGATTGAGGATAGACAGTTACTTTCTCCAGTGGAGTACGGACCCACTCCTGTGACTTATTCTCAATGTGCATCTTGTCCCCTAGTTGACCACAGGCGGCCCTTCCAAACCGGCTTCCTGTAAGCCTCTGAGCACTCTCTTACTTTCCGGGCAACAAGATGTTCCGGGCGCGTCTGTCCTGCCCCTGCCCAGCCCTGGAATCAGGCATGCCTCCCAAGAGCCCTCGTCGTTCCGAGTGGGGAACGGTGCCTGAAACTAAATTGCGGTGCTCGGAAGGACCCAGTCTCATTACTGAGGCATTGCTGCCGAAAGCGCCCACCCTAAACTAATCCAAAGGAAACATCAAACTAACCTTGAGGGGTGTTCACCCAAAAAGAAACCCGTGCCCCTCAAAAATGCCCATGGCCGGAAAAGCAGAGAAAGCCTAAGGAGGCCTCCCAGGTGGGCGGAGACACAGGAGACACGAGGACCAAATGGGACGCGTGATGTCGGTTTCCGTCTGGATCAGAACCTTTGCAAGTGCCGTGTGACGAACCTGAGGGGACAACAGGCAAAGTCCGAGTGGGAACTGCAGATCGGGGAATAACGCCACTAATCATGACACCGCTCAAGTGTCTGATTTTGAGAGAATGCTACATGTTGTAATATGGGGGGATGGGTACACAGAAATTCTTCCTACTGTTCTCGCACCGTTTCTGCCCGTTTACATTTACGAAGCACAGTTTTTTGAAAAGTTAACCACGGGGCATTGAGGCAAGGTCCCGCAAGCACGCTGCTGGCCCAGCGTGGCTCTCACAGACGAGTGTTCAGCTAATTATATACAATTTAATACGGTCTTAAAATAGATATAACGAGCACAGCTAACCAATAATTTGTACAAATATTGGTACTTCGTTTAATGAGAACTGTTCGGGAAATAATAGCACAGGTGCCAGAACATGCAGGTTCTGCGGAGGGAGGGGGAAGGCCTGAAAGGCGGCTTTTCTAAACCATCCCCGCCGCCCCCCCCGCCCCCCCCCCCCCCCCCCCCCGCTCCCGGGCGGTGCGGACGCTGCCGGGCCGTGGACCCCACCCAGAGCGACAAGGACGCCGGGCCCCCAGGGAGAAGAAGGCAGCGCCAAGCGCCCCCCCCCCGAAACATGCTTCTCGCCTGATGCCTCCCCTTGTTCGTTTTCCAGGGGGGCCGTCCGCTGGCAGACACCGAGAAAAGCCCGCTGAAAGGGGAACGCAAAACACTCTAAGAAATTCACAGCTCTACACGAGAGGTTGATTTTAGGGTCACGGAGAAGATGTATTTGAACCTAATTAAGATAAAGGCTCCCTCACTAGGCCGCGAGCATCCCTTGGAGTGAGGTGTCCGAGGACACGCTGACTTCCCCCGGGTTCCTGTCCGGGAAGACGAACCGTCCGCCGTGCCCGCTGACAGCCCTGCAGAGCGGCGGTCCCGGCGGTCGCTCGGGAGGCACCTCTAATGTTACACAACTCGGGAAAGGATCATCGCCTGATGCGGGCTGGCTGTTTTAAACGGTACAGAACCCTTTCGCAGGTGCTAATGCATCCCAGTCCTCGCTTCTTGAACCCGTTATTGTTCTATTCACCTCGAAGACGACAAACTCCTTCAGAGTAGGGACCGCGCCTCGTTCATTGATGTTTGTATGACTGAACACGGTACACGTTCATGTGTCATATGTGCATCCCCGACATTTGGCCAAGGTCTGGCATCCGGCACCCATTCGATAAATCCTGGTGTGAGGAGAGATTTTCCCTTCCCTGGTCCTCAACGACATCAGTTCCCACTTCATTGCATCCAAGTTGCCATCAAGTACACGATACACCGAGAAAACAATGCTTCCACCTAAACCTCGAGCGCCATCGATGGTAAGATGCATCCCGATTTCAGAGATGTTCGAATGTGGGGGAGGAACTTGAGTCTCCGAGAGGCTGCAGTTGGGGTACCTGTCTAAGGAGCCGCCTACCCAGGGCAGACAGAAGACCGTTAGTGGCAAAGCGTTAGAACTGCCCAAGGAACCGCGGGTGAGGAGGAAGACAGACGGGGACCGGGAGACGTTTCTTTGTCAGACAAAATGCATCGTCATTTCCAGGACTTGGGGGCAGGTGGGAACCTCTCTCAGCCTGCAGTCCAGCTGGCAGCCAACTTTTCTCAAGTATCAGTGGGCTCTCGCCTTTATAGGAAAAGCAGAGACTGAGGGACCAGCAGAATCCATGAGACAGTGTCTTGAGGCCATGACCCTTTAATAGAATGCATACTGAAGATGTGCAGGAAGAAGAAGGAAAAGGAGAAGGAGGAAGAAGGAGGGATGTCATTACTATCTCAAGTTCCACAGGTCCATGTGGTAGTAATCAGGAGGACCCAGGGCTACAGAAATCCAGTGAGTGAGGCTGGTTGGAGCGATTGCAGAGGAAAAGGTGAAGAATTCTCATCCCCTATTCAGCATGGACACTTCCTGCTGTGGGCCAAAGAACAGTATTTGTGGTGTCAAAGGAGGTTCTCTCAACAGATGATCATATCTGCTAGACTGCAGTGCCCAGTGGGATAAATGGAGAAATCTGAATGGCCCCCAATTAGCTTAACCCTACCTGGGTGAGCTACATGTCGCCATAACTCGGAGTGACAGCCACATCCCGTGGTCTCCACAGCTGCCTTTATTTGAGTTGAAAGGATATTTGTGAAGGTTCTCTCCTCAAATAATGACCAAGGGAAAGTTACCCTGTGCCTTGGTCTTCTTATCTATACAATGGGGAGAGTCCTGGTCCCCGCCTCGCCTCGATATGAGGATGAGATAAGTTAATGCATGAGAACCTTTGGGACAGGGCCTGGCACAAGGCAATCACTCAGTAACACTACTTATTTTTACTATTATGAACCGACATATAACTGTTCACAGATTAACACAGTGGCATGACTCAGCGCTGGATTAGTGACCACACAATGGGTTGCAGAGGCTGACAGTGTTCCTACGTTCTTATCACAACTTTTAAAAAAAATATGATAAAATATTGGCCCTGGCCAGTAGTTCAGTTGATTAGAGTATCGTCCCAGTACGCCAAGGTTGCAGGTTCGATCCCCAGTCAGGGCACATAACAAGAATCAACCAATGAATGCATGAATAAGTGGAACAACAAGTCAATGTTTCTCTCTCTGTCTCTGCCTCTGTCTCTCTCTCCCTTTCTCTCTCTCTCTAAAATCAATCAATAAAGCAATTTTTTAAATGTTGGACTTACACAAGCAACAGGAAAATGGGGAGGGGGAAACACCTTCTAGAAAGAATCCAATTCCAGAAAACCGGAAGTCCGGTCTTCCGAGAATGGAGACCAGCCCAGTGGCGGAGCAGCCCCGCTGCAGCCACGACAGCTCCCGGCCCGGCTGCCAGCGGCCCTGCTGCAGCTCGGCGCCTCCTTTCAGGATGCAGACCGTGTGCCGTGCAATCTGTCTTGGGCGCAAAGACATTAACCTCTGGAATCAAATGTGTCTGTTAATAAACCGACACGCCGCTCACTCCGCCGGCCCCTCGTGGCGTCCCCCTCTGGAACCACACCGCAGGCACATCTCATTTGTCAGCCGGTTCAACCGCTTAGACACGATATAATTCGGAAATGTGAAAGATCCCAAATTATCTTATCCCGAGGTGACAAATCAAGCGCCGTGCCCACAAGCCCAGACAGTTTACATGCCAAATAAACAAAACGCACCAGCAGCAAGGGTATCAATCTCATAACAGTTTAGGAAAAACAAGTTTCTTTCTTATCTGAAAGATTAATGAACCAGGCTGTAACCTCACCTCTAATTGTGGCTGAACAGAAATTAGGTGCTGTTTTTAATCTATTCTGCAGGAACATAATAATGTCATGTCATAAAAGTTCATAAACAGAAGGTCTATACTTATCTGTGGAATTATTTAAAATGCCCAGAGATCAGCCATTCGTGTGAAATTATTAATTTTTTCTCAGATACACTGCTGTTTTTTTTAAATTAGGTGTAGTCAAACTAATAAAAACATCTTTGTACTAAATAAGACCCTATTTTCCTAGTATAGACACAGCTATAAAGAATATGTATTTATATAGCATATTACTGGTATGCTTAAAAAGCTATTGATATTGTATATCTTTCTGATACTTTGCTGAACTTATTGGTTCTCATAGCTCCTCAGTTTATTTCTTGCACTTGACTTTGAGTGAATGTTTATGTTATCTGAGTTTAGCCAGGATCCATTCACCCTGCTTCCACATCTGAGCTGGGCCAGATACCCTAGAAAAGTTGAGGTGAGGAAGGAGGAGGAGAAGGCAGAGGAGAAGGAGGGGAGAGAACTTGAAGGCTTTAAGACAGATAACCGCAGAGTAGGCTGAATATTTCGGGGGGCTCAGTCCCAAAGTACAACACCTCTTCTATCCCAAAATTCTGCCCAAAACAGCTATCCGTTCAAGGAAATTTCACGTGGTTAAAATGAGTCATACCCAGTGAGCTTTTTTCCACATGAAATGCATTTTTCCTTAGAATTCCATATTCTGCCACAAGTCTCATAGTGAGTACAAGGAAGAGAGTCATCCTGAGGAAAATCCACTTTATTAGAGAAGCAAAGGAAGACAGACAATGCCTCCCAAGGAGCACAGGCAGCGCCTCCCAGTGAGTCCCCACGCAGGGAGGTAGCCTGCAACTTTGGCCGTGGCTACCCTGCTGATTTGGGCAATGGAATTGGGATAAAAGTTCAAGTTGCATCGCCCATATTATATTAATGAGTGAACTGATTTGAAAGGAAAATTATAATGAACCAACACTGAAGGCTGGCCATTAGTCTCAGGGATGAGCTGTGCTCACCTAGCATCCCGGGAAGTACTAGACTAGGCACGCCCAGGTGAAATGATCTATTCGAAATGAAAAGCACTCAAGGACATCTGTTCATGGCCCTGACATCTTCCCGGGACTAGACCGACTTAAGACACATCCTTGGGGTAGGATCTTCCTTCCTCTCACCAGGGAGATCAGACCAGAAGAATAACCTAATTCCTCACTAACAATGACAATAAGAAGTAGCATTTAGGACCAACATAAACACACGGGGATAAGTGCCTCCCTAAAAGAATTAAAAAACACTTCGCACAGCTCAATGGGAAGGAAGATCTGGAAGCAAGCAACTACATACAGCGGGGTAAGGGTTGAACTCAGATCAATGAAGGGATCATGTGACGTGAAAAAGGGATGCGTGATCTCTACACAGATGTCATGGGAGACTCCAAGCAAAGGTGTCATTTGACTTGGGCTATGAATGGCGACAGGAACCGGTCAGTTGGAGAAGCAACAAGGAAGGGCGCGCCAACATAAAGAAACAGCGTTGCACCGAGACGCCCGAGGGCAGAGTGCGCGACCCAGGTCCCTGAGTCCTGAGTAAATAAAGGTAGAAGCCAGAAACGTGGAAGAGGACAGGCGCTCAGGGTCTCACTCACCTGCTACAGAATATGGATTTATCCTGGGGGTGAAGTGGGCAGCCGATGGCAATTTTAAATCAGGGGAGCAGACAATGCATGAGCTCGGAAAGCCAGGGGCTGCGTGGAGGATGAGAGAAAGAGGGAAGGACACAACGGGAGCTTCTGTGACTCTCTCCGTGGGAGATGGCGCTAGCCTGAGCCGAAGTGGCGGCAGCCGGGAAAAGCAGGAGTAAATGAGGAGGGTACCTCTACGAATTGTAAGACATAGTGGCCAATTACACAGGGGAACGAAAAAAGAGGAGGAGAAATGGGTGATGTCAAGATTTTAATCTTGAGTGGTTTGGTGGAAACTGACATCGTTAATCAAGACGCATCGGGTCTGGATGGCCCGCGTTTGAGATGCCAAAGAGAAGGCAAGTGTCACTGCCCAGGAGAGAGTGGGAAATACCGGTCCAGTTAGGAAATTGTATTTGTGGTGGATTCTAATGACTTCTTTAGTTTGACAATTATTCAGAGAGAGTAAAAAATATAGGCTATGTTCCCTTGGAACTTACATTTGCAGAGTATCTCAACTAAAATGTTTGCCTAGTCACATCCTCTCCAAACCCCCATTTTCCTGCACGGCAAAGCTCCGTGCCCATCTGCAGGAAGTTTCCTTCTGTTCTCAAAGCTCACGATTCTTTCTCCCTCCTCTGATTTCTGCTGTCAAAGGGCATGTTGACAGTGCCCTTCCTTTGGTATTGATACGAGGCCTTGTGCCCACTTTTCTCAGTTAAGTTTCCACAAATATGTGCTCTGTTTTTTTCCCAAATGCATTGGGAATATCTTCAAAGGCAAGAGCTATATCCCATTCTTCTTTTTTTATTTCTAAAGACCCTGCACAAGGCCCATCTCGAAGTGGCAGCTTGGTGGAGCAGGAGCTCGTGGGCTTGAACTGCAGCTTTTCCACTGACACGTTACCTTGGCCGGTTATTACTCTACGTCTCGGTCTCCTCATCTAAAAAGGAAGACAATCATATCTACTTCACTGTTACACAAATTATTTGAGCTAGCAAATGCGAATCACTTTCTAAGTTCCTAAGATAAGCAAGAAGCTGAGAAATACGTGTGTCAGGAAAAGTTAGGATGTGTTGTGTGCGTTAACAACCTCAGCGTTTCCGTGGTTTGAAACAATTGGATTTCTTTCTTCTTCATGCTACCCAGTGAATGGATTGATAAGGGGTTGGTGCTCACCAAGTCACTCAAGGACCCGCCTGACAGAAGGAAAGGGAACACGCAAGGTCTGACACCAGTGATTAAATATTCTAGGATGTAAGTGACACTGTCACATTTCCACTCAACCCTGATCGACCCCAGTAGTCACACAGCCCCGCCAACCACACAGCGATGACGAAGCACTCTCCTGCCGCGTGCCCGGAAGGAAAGGAGGAGTGACTGTCAGCTGAGTATCTCTGGGTGTGCTGTTGTTGTTGACACTGTCAGTACTTAGAACAGGGTCGGGTTCATGCTAAAGACTCGATCCGGGTTAGTTCCAGGAACACTTCCATGTGAACAACGGAGAAGGAGGAAAGGAAAAGTACTGGACGTGTATTCGGGAAGGGGCATTGATCAGACTTGGTGACAGAGTAGGTGCTGGGGAGAGCGGAGTGTGTAAAGAAGGTGACTCTCCGGCGTTGGGCCAACCATCGCCCTCTCCTGCCAGGACGCCTCAATAACTCCCAAGTGGGTTCTGTTTTCTCTACTCTTGGCCGCTAGCAATCTATTCTATACTGTAGACACTGTGATCTTTTAAAACCCAAACCTTACGTCGCCTTGTTGATTAACACATTCGGGCTTCCCTCATTGTTAGGAGAGAAGTCCAGATTTGTTAACACAGCCCCAAGGTTCTGCAGGTTCTGATCCCAGTGTCCCCTTCAGGTATGTTTTGTGTCACCCTTGCTTTGCTCTCTACACCCACCCTCCTTGACCCTCTCTCTGTTCCTCCAAATCGGCCGGCCCCTTTCCACTCCACGGCCGCCACACACGCTGCTCCCTCCGCCTGGAACTCTCCCACCACCACGGGCTCCCGGTCACCCGGAGAACAGGGTTTCAGGTGCCACCTCCAAAGTTTACTTCCTCCAGATCTGGGCTTGCAGGCGATATTTTGGGGGTGGAGGGGTGGGGTCCTCAGGACTGATGACGAAGGGGTTCGAGTTCATGTCTGGACTGACACGTAAGACAAGAAGCTGCCTGAAAAGGAGCAGGAGGCAGGAGGGGTTGAGAATCTCTCCCAGTTCTACCCTGACCTCGAGGGGTAGGGCAAGGAGAAGCCGGCTGGCATCTGGGTTACAAGAATACCCTGAACCCAAGCACCGCCCCCACCCGGCCACCTTCCTCGAAACGTATCTAAGTGATATCTCCTTTCGGGTAAATTTCCAAAACTGGGATTACTGGATAAAAGAGAAAATGACCTCCAGCAATTTGTATTCCCACTTTCTTTTTTTCGTGGGAATGTCCAAAGAATAAAGCCCTGCTGTCTTTGGAAATGGTTGCCTTAGATTACAAGTTCCAGTTCGTACACTCTTTAAAAGTACACACCCCCTAAATCTTTCATAAATGGCTATTGAATTAAATGTCCAGCATTCTGGTGCTTAAAACTAGTCATTTTTAATACAGACATTTCCCCCATCTCTAAGAAGGCTGCTGCCTGTCTTGATTTTTTTAGACTGTAAGTCCTTCATCCCATTGCTCATAAATATGCCTCAAGCTTTCAAAATCACGTACATTTTACAGGAATCTTGGTTGTGTGGATTTTCCAATTCCGCGAGAGTTTTGTTCTTTCAAGTTTCTCAGCACATGTACTCCCGACCAGCATAATAAGCTCACAATGATTACCTAAATCTTTCAGGAATTCAAATAAGACTTTGCTTGTGTTTTGTTTTTTAAAATGCAATATTATTTTGAACCTTATTTTTACCAAATTGAATCATCATCTTTAATATACTTTATTAAAAATCTAGCCAATATGGTTGATGAAAACAAAAACATTAGAATAATTTCAGAGTTTATCAAGGAGACACTCTTTTGGACTCTGCTGGATTTTCTTTCTTAGGGAAAGAAATAAGCTCTGAGACAAAAAAAATAAATAAATTTAGCCTGTACTAGCCATTTTACCCTCTATTTATACTTCATTAATATATTAAAGGTTTTTTTCTCAAAAGATGTTATTTATTCATTTCTAGAGGAAGGGCAAGGGAGGAAAAAGACAGGGAGAGAAACATCAATGGGCAATCTGTTGCCTCTCACATGCCCCCAGCTGGGGACCTGGCCTGCAACCCAGGCATGTGCCTGGCCCGGGAATCGAACCGGCCACCCCTTGGCTCTCAGGCCAGCACTCATTCCACTGAGCCACCCATTAAAGTTTTTGTTTTTTAATCAAAATTATCCTCTTTCTCCAGCTGATCACTTGGCTTAATACATTTGTGACTGGGTCACTTTAGAAACTTATCCTACAGGTACACTCTCACAGAGATTTACATACGAGGAGATTTACTGGGGCCTTGTGTGTGATACCAAAATGCAGGAAAACATGTAAATCTCCAGCATTAGGGGATGAGCTAAATAAAGTAAATAAATGGCAGCCAATAAAAAAAAGAATATGATACAATTACACGTGCCAATATGAAGTGAATTCTAGGATGTATTTTAAGTGAATAAAGCAACCAGCAGAACATTGCGTGTGGTGTGTGTTTTGCATGCTTAGAGTGTTTCTACTGGGTTCCCCAAAGAAATAATAATTTTTCCTTCTGGGTAAGGCAGCAGGAGACATGGTTCTGAGATAGAAGGAAAATTTCATTTCATTTTTCATTGAAATGTTTTCACTTCTACCATGAGGATATGTAAATTTTTAGCTAAAAGTAGACAAGAAAATGGGAGGAGGAGAAACTTGGGGTCTATATTTAACAAAAATTCCTATCAATTCCAGTTAGTGGCAATCAATTCAAATTGCAAATCATC